>NC_141164.1:662500-1027500 GCF_053477565.2 Lygodium microphyllum
GGGGTGGTGTGGAGGGAGCGGGTTTTTTCGAGGTGGGGTGCGGGGGGGCGTCGTGGGGGGTGCAGGGGGGCGTCGTCAGGGGGTGCGGTGGGGTGGGGGGTGTGCCGTGTCGTGGGGGGTGATGCGGGGTGGGGTGGGTCAAGCGGGGTTTTCGGAGCCGTGGTGGGGTGGTGTAAAGGGAGCGGGGTTTTTTGAGGTGGGATGGGGGGGGGGCGTCGTGGGGGGGTGCGCGGGGGCGTCGTCGGGGGGTGCGGTGGGGTGGGGGGTGATGCGGGGTGGGGTGGGTCGAGCAGGGTTTTCGGAGCCGTGGTGGGGTGGTGTGGAGGGAGTGGGGTTTTTTGACGTGGGGTGCGGGGGGGCGTCGTGGGGGGTGCGGGGGGCGTCGTGGGGGGGTGTGGTGGGGTGGGGGGGTGTGCCGTGTCGTGGGGGGGCTGACGCGGGGTGGGGTGGGTCGAGCGGGGTTTTCGGAGCCGTGGTGGGGTGGTGTGGAGGGAGCGGGGTTTTTTGAGGTGGGGTGCGGGGGGGCATCGTGGGGGGATGCGGGGGGGCGTCGTCGGGGGGTGCGGTGGGGTGGAGGGGGTGACGCGGCGTGGGGTGGGTCGAGCGGGGTTTTCGGAGCCGTGGTGGGGTGGTGTGGAGGGAGAAGGGTTTTTCGAGGTGAAGTGCGGGGGGGCATTGTGGGGGATGCGGGGGGGCGTCATCGGGGGGTGCGGTGGGGTGGGGGGGTGTGCCGTGTCGTGGGGGGGTGAAGCGGGGTGGGGTGGGTCGAGCGGGGTTTTCGGAGCCGTGGTGGGGTGGTGTGGAGGGAGCGGGGTTTTTCGAGGTGGGGTGCGGGGGGGCGTCGTCGGGGGGTGCGGTGGGGTGCAGGGGTGTGCCGTGTCATGGGGGGTGACGCGGGGTGGGGTGGGTCGAGCGGGGTTTTCGGAGCCGTGGTGGGGTGGTGTGGAGGGAGCGGGGTTTTTCGAGGTGGGGTGCGGGGGGGCCGTCGTGGGGGGGTGCGGGGGGCGTCGTCGGGGGGTGCGGTGGGGTGGCGGGGGTGACGCGGGGTGGGGTGGGTCGAGCGGGGTTTTCGGAGCCGTGGTGGGGTGGTGTTGAGGGAGCGGGGTTTTTCGAGGTGGGGTGCGGGGGGGCGTCGTGGGGGATGCGGGGGGCATCGTCGGGGGGTGCGGTGAGGTGGGGGGGTGTGCCGTGTCGTGGGGGGGTGACGCGGGGTGGGGTGGGTCGAGCGGGGTTTTTGGAGCCGTGGTGGGGTGGTGTGGAGGGAGCGGGGTTTTTCGAGGTGGGGTGCGGGGGGGCGTCGTGGGGGGTGCGGGGGGGCGTCGTCGGGGGTTGCGGTGGGGTGGGGGGGTGACGTGGGGTGGGGTGGGTCGAGCAGGGTTTTCGGAGCCGTGGTGGGGTGGTGTGGAGGGAGCGGGGTTTTTCGAGGTGGGGTGCGGGGGGGCATCGTGGGGGATACGAGAAGGCGTCGTCGGGGGTGCGGTGGGGTGGGGGGGTGTGCCGTGTCGTGGGGGGGTGACGCGGGTGGGGTGGGTCGAGCGGGATTTTCGGAGCCGTGGTGGGATGGTGTGGAGGGAGCGGGGTTTTTCGAGGTGGGGTGCAGGGGGGCGTCGTGGGGGGGTGCGGGGGGCGTCGTCGGGGGGTGAGGTGGGGTGGGGGGGTGACGCGGGGTCGGGTGGGTCGAGCAGGTTTTTCGAAGCCGTGGTGGGGTGGTGTGGAGGGAGCGGGGTTTTTCGAGGTGGGGTGCGGGGGGTGCGGTGGGGTGGGGGGGTGACGCGGGGTGGGGTGGTTCGAGGGGGGTTTTCGGAGGCGTGGGGGGGTGCTATGGAGGGAACGACGTTTTTTGAGGTGGGGTGTGGGGGGGCGTCGTGGGGGGGTGCGGTGGGGTGGGGTGGTGTGCCGTGTCGAGGGGGAGGGGGGGTGACGGGGGGTGGGGTGGGTCGAACAGGGTTTTCGGAGGCGTGGTGGGGTGGTGTGGAGGGAGCGGGGTTTTGCGAGGTGGGGTGCTGGGGTTTTTGGAGGCGTGGTGGGGTGGTGTGGAGGGAGCGGGGTTTTCCGAGGTGGGGTGCGGGGGGGTGTCGTGGGGGGGTGCGGTGGGGTGGGGGGGTGTGCCGTGTCGCGGCGGGTGATGCAGGGTGGGGTGGGTCGAGCGGGGTTTTCGAAGGCGTGAGGGGGTGGTGTGGAGGGAGCAACGTTTTTCGAGGTGGGGTGCGGGGGGGCGTCGTGGGGGGGTGCGGTGGGGTGGGGGGGTGTGCCGTGTCGTGGGGGGGTGACGGGGGGTGGGGTGGGTCGAGCAGGGTTTTCAGAGGCGTGGTGGGGTGGTGTGAAGGAAGCGGGGTTTTTCGAGGTGGGGTGCGGGGGGGCGTCGTGGGGGGGTGCGGTGGGGTGGGGGGGTGTGCCCTGTCGTGGGGGGGTGACGCGGGGCAGGGTGGGTCGAGCGGGGTTTTTGGAGGCGTGGTGAGGTGGTGTGGATGGAGCGAGGTTTTCCGAGGTGGGGTGGGGGGGAGGTGCCGCGCCGTCGGGGGTGCGGTGGGGGGGTTGTGCCGTGTCGTGGGGGGTGACGTGGGGTGTCGCGATGCCCTCTCCCCCCACCATGCCACGACACGACGCGACGCGCCCCCTCCCCAACATAAAATGACAATCCCCCTCCCCCCCCATGACATCCCCCCTCCCCCCCCCATGACATCCCCCCTCCCCCCCCCATGACATCCCCCCCACCCCCCACGACACGACACGACGCGACGCACCCCCCCACCCCCCATGACACGACACGATGCGACGCGACGCGCCCCCCTCCCATGACATCCCCCCACCCCCCATGACACGACGCGACGCGCCCCCCCATGACGTGACGCGATGCGACGCGCCCCCCCCATGACATCCCCCCCGCCCCATGACCTGACACGATGCCCCCTCAACACACACCACCCCATGTCGCAACATGCCGCCCCTGCCCCCCCCCATGGCGTCCCCACCCCACCCCCCCATGACACAACACGACGCGATGCGCCCCCCCCATGACATCCCCCCCACCCCCCATGACACGACATGACGCGACGTGCCCCCCCCCATGGCATCCCCCTCCCCCGCCCCATGACATGACACCACACCATGTCGCGATACGCCCCCTCCCCCCCCCACCCCCCCCATGACATGACACGTCCTCCCCCCCACCTCCAAAATTCGGCCCCCCCTCCCCCCATGACATACACCACAACATGTCGCGACGCCCCTTCCCCCATGACACGACACGACGTGACGCCCCCTCCCAACACACACCACACCATGTCGCGACGCGCCCTCCCCCCACCTCCAAAATTCACCCCCCCTTCCCCCCTCAATATACACCACACCATGTCTCGACGTGCCGCGCCCCCCCCTCACCATGACATCCCCACCCCACCCCCCACCCATGACATGACACGACGTGACGCACCTCCCCCATGACATGACATGACGCGATGCGCCCCCCCTCCCCCTTCCCCCCTAGACACACACCACACCATGTCGCGATGTGCCCCCCCTCCCCATGACATCCCCACCCTAGCCCCCCCCACCCATGACACGACACGACGCGACGCACCCCCCCATGATATCCCCCCCACCCCCATGACACGACACAACGCGACGCGGTCCCCCCCCATGACATCCCCCCCAATGGCATCCCCGCCCCCCCATGACACGATACGACGCGACGTGTCCCCCTCCCCTTAACACACACACCCACCCACCATGACGCCCCCCCCCCCCGCCCCAACACACACCACACCATGTCACGACGCCCCCCCCCCCGCCCCATGACATGACACGACGCAACGTGCTCCCCTCCCCTTAACACACACACCCACCCACCCACCATGACGCCCCCTCAAAAATTCTGCCCCCCCTCCCCCTCAACACACACCACCCCACCCCTCCCCCACACACCCACCATGTTGAGATATCGAGCTCCACTCGTGATATGCCAGGGTGACCGTTGTGTATTTATGTCACCGACTTGTCAGTTGGAAACGCGGTTGGTACACTGCCCATGAATAATAGCTACATGATAGATATCCTTATCTACTCTAGTTCGTGGCTCAGTTAGTATGCCACCTTAGTTAGTTGAGTTTGGTTTGAGACCCATATATAGGGTTCTTCTATTTCTTTGTATCAGAGTTCTTTTGGCTTACACAACTAAGAAGAGGAAAATTGTTTTCAGCCTCCACCCTTGTGTGTATTCCCCCATTTGAGGCCATTTCGAGGTATGTTTTGGAGGCGGAAGTTCTCTGCACGCACTCAGGAAAAGGCCTTGTTTTATGCTATGCGACCATTGTTCTACAGGTCGGTGAAAAGTTATTGTAGAAATTGCATCGTATGCTTGTGCGCAGAGACATTGGGAGTTTCAGAATCATCCTTGGTTCCTGTTTATGCAAAATCGTCACTAGGAAGTGATTGTGTGGTCAAATATCACTTTCGCCAGTTTTGCAGATTTGCCCTTGTGAGGGTGAAGCTGAGTTTTTGCAGTGACAGAATTTTTCACAGTGTTCAGTGTTCTGTAATGGCGTCTGATTCTCTTTCACAGATTGTAACTGAAAAGCTTGACAAGAACAACTTCCAGGCATGGAAGTTTAGAATGACGAATTTCCTTATGGGAAAAGGATATTGGGAATTTGTTGCAGGAAATGAAGAAGAACTAGTTCTTCCTGATGTTCCCAATCAACAGCAAATGCAGGCATTCAAAGCATGGCATGAGAGAGCCAGGAAAGTTATGTACTGGTTGTCTATCAGCATTTCAGACTCTATGATTGTGCATATTCAGGATGCAAGTACGCCAAAGGAGGCATGGGATACTCTATCAAAGATGTATAGCACAAATACGCAAGCCAGGAAAATGCAGCTCAAGCAAGAGTTGCACAATGTGCAAAGAGAAAATATGAGCATCAATGACTACCACATGAAGGTGAAGAAGATTGCAGATGCACTTGCTTCCATTGGGTCGCCAGTGGAAGATGATGATTTAGTTTCTGTGACCTTGAATGGTCTAGGAAAGGATTATGCACAGTTTCGGATATCCATTTCAGTTCGTGAAAGATTTCCTGATTTTGAGGAGTTGATTGCTCTTCTAATTTCTGAGGAGCAAAGAAATGGTGGTGCATCTTCTTCAGGAGGAACTTCAAAAGAAACTGTCTTCTACTCAAATGCTGGAAGAGGTAGAGGCAGAGGTAGAGGAGGCTGATTTGGAGGTCGTGGTAGAAATCAGAATATGCAGCAAACTCAAGAAAACCAGTCCTATGGAGGAGGACGTGGTAACTCTAGAGGCAGGGGGAGCCAAAGAGGTCGTGGTGGATGGCAAAGAGGCCAAAATGCAAACAGTAATGTTGAATGCTACTATTGTGGTAAAATGGGTCATATGGCTAAAGATTGCTATAAAAAGCAGAATGACATCATGAATGGAAAACTGCAACAAGGAAATTATGCATCTTCTAATAGACAGGGTGATGACAGAAATGAGCATTTGTTTATGGTGTAGCACATGAACAATTCTGTGACAAGTGCAGAAGAAAGCAACGGTGTGTGATATGTTGACTCAGATGCATCAAACCACATGACAGGTCATGCAGAATGGACGGAGGATGCAAGGAAAATGGAAAAACCTGGATTTGTGGAGACTGGTGATGATACTGCACATCCGATTATGCAGATTGGCAAAATTCCTTTGTCTATGCAGGATGGGAAAAAGAAATACCTGTCCGATGTATTTCATGTCCCGAATATCACCAAGAATCAGGTTTCTGTTGGTCAAATGGTTGAACAGGGCTTGCAAGTCAGATTTAATCCTCATGGATGCTTTGTTGAGGATATGAAAAATAAAGGTCGCTTGATAGAAAAAGGAAAGAAGAAGGGCAGAATGTTTACGTTGGATGCAGACATGTCTGAATTGAGTGCAGCAATGTTTGCACATGGGACCGGTGTAGTTGCAGATATTGATATCTGGCATAAACGCATTGGTCATGTTAATGTACAATGACTTAAATCAATGCAGGCCCAAAATATTGTTGCAGGATTGCCAAAATTCAAGGTTGCATAAATGCATAAGGTATGTGAAGCCTGTCAGTTTGGAAAACAGGCAAGGAAACCATTTCCTAGACATGTTCAAGAGAGTAAGAAGCCATTGGAATTAATCCATTCTGATGTGTGGACTACTAAAGCTGCATCTCTTGGAGGCTGTCATTATTTTGTTACTTTTATTGATGACTATAGCAGAAAAGTTTGGGTGTATTTTATGAAAAAGAAAAGTGAAGTTTTTGGGCATTTCAAAACTCTTAAAGCTATGGTTGAAAAAGAAACAGGCTTGCAGATAAAATGCCTAAGGTCAGATGGAGGGGGAGAGTACCTCTCAAATTAGTTTCCAAGGTTCCTGCAAGAGCATGGCATAAAGCAGCAATATTCATGCAGTCATATCCCACAACAAAATGGAATTGCAGAAAGAAAAAACAGGCATATTGGAGAGGTATCTCGTGCCATGCTCAATGAAAAAGACTTGCCAGATTTGTATTGGGCTGAAGCAGTTGCTACAGCAGTCTACATAATGAACAGGACTCCCACTGCAGCAATACATGGAATGACTCCAGAGGAGAGGTATACTGGTAGGAAACCAGATATTTCTCATTTGAAAATTTTTGGTTGCATTGCCTATGTACATGTGCCAGATGAGTTGAGATCCAAGTTGGATCCAAAAGCTGAGAAGTGCATCTTTATTGGTTACTCTCTGCAGCAAAAAGGGTATAGATGCTATAACCCTTCTACTCGTAAGTTTACAGTGAGCAGAGATGTTGTTTTTTATGAGATGAGTAGCTGGTATAAACCAGTAAATGTGATTGATGATGTAGATGCACAAAATGGTAATGCTGCACAGAATTCACAGCAGCAGTCACAAAATATTAGTGGACCTGGAGCGTCCTCTAGCAGTGGTTCACACTCTTCGCCATGGACAGGCAGATTGAGATCAGGAGAATCTTCTCAAAGTAATGCAGATAGTGGTATGCAGGTATCACGAAAAGGAAAAGAGAAGGTTGATCAGCCCATGTTTGATGTGAATGCAGGTCACTCTTATGTGGATGGTGAATCCAGTGGCTCAGAACAGAGCATTGATGATGAGTTGGGTATTCCTTCTATTGTTACACCTGGAGTAAGGAAGACCAGGGATGTTTTGAGAGTACCTGGGAGTGAACCTACTTTGCGCAGGTCTACGAGAGCTAGGTATCCTGTGGATAGGCTGAAATATGATGGATTTACAGCCATTCACTATGCATATATGGTTAAAGTGATACAGGAACCAGAACCCACTTCTTTTGAGGAAGCCATAGGAAAAGAAAAATAGGAGAAAGCCATGGATGAAGAAATGGATGCCTTGGAAGCAAATGCTACATGGGAATTGGTACCTTTGCCTAAAGGTAAAAATGCAATTGGCTGTAAGTGGGTTTATAAGGTGAAGCACAATGCAGATGGTTCTGTGAATAGATACAAGGCAAGATTAGTAGTCAAGGGGTATGCACAAACATATGGCATTGACTATGAAGAAACATTCAGTCCGGTTGCAAGGATGGCAACCGTAAGAGCAGTCATTGCTATGGCTGCATCAAAGGGATGGTCTTTACATCAGATGGATGTAAAGAATGTCTTCTTGCATGGTGATTTGCAAGAAGAGGTCTATATGGAGCAACCACCAGGTTATGTGCATGCTGTTCATCCTGAGTTTGTTTGCAGGTTGAAGAAAGCCTTGTATGGCTTGAAGCAAGCACCTAGAGCATGGTCTGACAAGATAGGACAGTATCTTGTCACTATTGGCTTTCAGATTTCCAAGGCAGATTTCTCACTTTATGTGAGAAAAACAGAGAAAGGTATTATGCTACTTGTCATTTATGTTGATGATTTGATTATGACAGGTGACAGTGATGAAGATATCCTTCATGTGAAAATGCTATTGAAGCAGAAGTTTGAGATGAAGGATTTGGGAGAGCTGCGTTATTTCTTGGGCATTGAGGTGATTAGATCACCAAGTGGGATACAGCTCTTGCAGAGGCAGTATGGATTGGACATGCTGTCCAAATATGGGATGATAGGCGGTAAGCCTATTTCAGTTCCTTTGGAGCAGAATGTGAAGCTGAGCACGGATGCAGGTGAGCTTCTAGAAGACCCTACTATGTACAGACGCATAGTAGGAAGTTTGATTTATATGACTATTACCAGGCCAGATTTGAGCTATGTTGTTGGATTGGTAAGTCAGTTTATGCAGGCTCCAAGGAAACCACATTTGGATGCGGCTAGACGCATACTCAGGTATGTGAAGTCCACATTGGAGTATGGACTATTTTATGAGACTGGGGTTCAGATACAGTTGCATGGATACACTGATGCTGATTGGGCTGGTAGTATTTCTGATAGACGATCTACCAGTGGATATGTGTTCTCTTTTGGGAGTGCTGCAGTCACTTGGAGCAGCAAGAAACAGCCTACAGTTGCCTTGTCGAGCACAGAGGCTGAGTACAGGGGTGCAGCAATGGCTGCATGTGAGGTAGCTTGGTTGCATAAGCTACTTTATAATATGCATCAGTCTACAGATGGACCAGTTGTCATTTATTGTGACAACATGAGTAGTATACACTTGGCCAATAACCCAGTCTATCATGCTAGAACAAAGCACATTGAGGTGCATTATCACTATGTGCGAGAGAGGGTTTTACTAGGTCTTATTGATCTAGTTTATGTCAGCACAGAGGATCAGGTAGCTGACATATTCACGAAGGCATTGGGCGCAGAGAAGCTGCGCAAGTTCAGAGACCTGCTTGGTGTGCAGGAATTGGGATTGAGCTCGAGGGGGAGTGTTGAGATATCGAGCTCCACTCGTGATACGCCAGGGTGACCGTTGTGTATTTATGTCACCGACTTGTCAGTTGCAAACGCGGTTGGTACACCGCCCATGAATAATAGCTACATGATAGCTATCCTTATCTACTCTAGTTCGTGGCTCAGTTAGTATGCCACCTTAGTTAGTTGAGTTTGGTTTGAGATCCATATATAGGGTTCTTCTATTTCTTTGTACTTGAGTTCTTTTTTGCTTACACAACTAAGAAGAGGAAAACTGTTTTCAGCCTCCACCCTTGTGTGTCTTCCCCCATTGTGCAAGAAAGAAAGCTTCAAGCGAGACTCCTTCCTTCTCTCCCACAATCTTGACAGTGACGTTGTGAGAAGTTCATTAAGCCTTATCATTTAGAGGAAGGAGAAGTCGTAACAAGGTTTCCGTAGGTGAACCTGCGGAAGGATCATTGACACACATCCATCGAAACAATGGGAACCCTGGAATGTCCGTGAGGGATCGCGCTCGGAGGTGCGGTTGGCATCCTCTCTCCCCTCTGTCAAAAATCGCGTGGTGGGGGGAGTTGCTCAAGATGCTGCGCCGAACACACAGAGAATGCACAAGGAGAAGCTCACTCAAGAGACAAGAAGAGAGATGGAGGCCAAAACGTTTTCTTGCTGATTTCTTCTTCTTCTTCCACACTCTTTTACAATGTACACAAAGTATAGATAAGATACAACATAAAAGGAAAGTGGCCTACTAAGTCAAACAATGCATAACCGACTACACTAGTCGACTGGCGCTATAACTATGCCAGCTGTAAATAGGTGTAACGACCTGAATATAATAAGTAATGAGTCAGTGGTCATGTGAGATGCATAATGACCACCGACGTGCTAGGTGTAGACGTGTGGACCCATCTAACCATGCGGTCCATCATCAATGTCCGCATATGTTGAGCTTGTCATCTCAACACTCTCCCTCAAGCTCAACTGCATCTCTGCAACTCCAAGTAAGCTTCGAAACTTTTGAAGCTTCTCTGTACCCAATGCCTTCGTGAAGATGTCAGCTATCTGATCCTGTGTGCTAACATACACCAAGTCAATCTCACCTGCTAGTACCTTCTCTCTCACAAAGTGGTAGTGTACCTCAATATGTTTTGTCCTGGCATGGAACACAGGGTTCCTAGCCAACTGTATACTGCTCATGTTGTCACAATAAATGACAACTGGACCTTCCACCTGCACATCCAAATCAGCCAATAGCTTTTGCAGCCATACTACCTCACATGCTGCAACAGCAGCACCTCTATACTCAGCCTCTGTACTCGACAAAGCAACTGTAGATTGCTTTTTGCTGCTCCATGCAACTGCTGCACTACCAAGAGAGAACATGTATCCGCTGGTAGATCTTCTATCGGACATACTACCAACCCAATCTGCATCTGTGTATCCAAACACCTGTACATCTGTACCTGCCTCATAGAAAAGTCCGTAATGTAATGTGGACTTCACATATCTCAATATGCGTCTGACTGCATCCAAATGTGGCTTTCTAGGTACTTGCATAAACTGACTCACAAGACCAACAGCGTAGCTCAAGTCTGGCCTTGTAATGGTCATGTAGATCAAACTCCCCACTATCCTCCTGAACATAGTAGGGTCTTCTATCTCATCCCCAACATCAGCACTCAACTTTACATTCTGCTCCAACGGGACTGAAAGTGGTTTGCATGCAGTCATACCATACTTGGACAACATATCCAAGCCATACTGTCTTTGGGACAGCCATATACCATCATCACATCTGATCACCTCAATGCCAAGGAAGTACCTTAGCTCACCTAAATCCTTCATCTCAAACTTCATCTTCAAACAGCCCTTGACTTCAACAATCCCACTATCACTATCACCTGTAATAATCAAGTCATCCACATAGATGACTATGATGACCAAACCTGCTTCTCCCTTTCTCATATAAAGTGAGTGATCAGCATCAGAAACATAAAAGCCAATATTGACAAGATACTCTCTGATCTTGTCAGACCATGCTCTAGGTGCTTGCTTGAGCCCATAGAGTGCCTTCTTCAACCTGCACACATACGTGGGATGCTCTAAATCTTCATAACCTGCTAGCTGATCCATATACACTTCTTCCTGCAAATCACCATGCAAGAAGGCATTCTTTACAACCATTTGCTGCAACCTCCAACCTTTGGCTGCTGCCAAAGCAATCACACATCTGACAGTTGCCATCCTAGCAACTGGACTGAAGGTTTCATCATAATCTATGCCATATGTCCGGGCATAGCCTTTTGCAACCAGCCTAGCTTTGTACCTGCTAATAGAACCATCTGCATTGTGCTTAATCTTATAAATCCACTTACATCCAATAGCTTTCTTTCCCTTCGGCAATGATACTAGATCCCAAGTCTTATTGGCCTCTAATGCAGCCATCTCCTCATCCATTGTTGCATCCCAATGAGCATGACCAATAGCCTCCTCAAAACATGTGGGCTCAACATCCTCAACTAGTTTCACCATATAAGCATAATGGTGAGCTGTATAACCTTCAAAACCAAATCTTTTAACAGGGTATCTCACCCTACTAGACCTGCGTACCACTGGATCACTCAATGGAGTCTTTGCATTAACGCGTGCTCTCTGCACACCTGGAGTCCTCACTGAAGGAATGCCAAGCTCATCATCCAAGCTCTCTGAGCCACTGGAGTCTCCATCAAGAACTGCATCAATGCCTTCTGACACCTTATTCTTTCCTTTGTCTTTACCTGTAGTGCTACTAGATGCACTCGAAGATGTAGAGGTACTCCTTAGTCTCCCAGACCAAGGACTACCAGATGATGTCTCTGGTCCACTAAGAGTCCATGATTCTTGCTTTTCAGCCTGCACATGAGTGTCATGATCATCATCATCATCCAATGCATCACCACTAGATGCATACCAACTGCTCATTTCATCAAAGATGACATCCCTGCTCACTCTGAACTTACATGTGACAGGGTTGTAACAGCGATACCCTTTCTGCTCTAAAGAGTATCCAATAAAGACACACTTTTCAGCCTTTGGATCCAGTTTCTTCCGCAACTCAACTAGCACATGAACATACGCAATGCAGCCAAATACTTTCAAGTGTGAAACATCAGGCTTCTTACCTGTAAAACATTTTTCGGGGGTCATACCATGAACTGCAGCTGTGGGAGTTCTGTTCATAATATAAACAGCAGTATGAATAGCCTCAGACCAAAAATGCTTAGGCATATTCTTTTCAGCCATCAAGGCGCGTGCAACTTCTGCAATATGCATGTTTTTCCTTTCTGAAACCCCATTTTGCTGTGGGGTATACCTGCATGTGAACTGTCTCTTTATCCCATGAGACCTCAGAAAATCACTGAACTCATTTGAGAGATACTCTCCCCCTCCATCTGACCTCAAGCACTTTACTTTCAAGACTGTTTCTCTTTCAACTGCAGCCTTGAAAGTTCTAAAGTGCTCAAATGCTTCACTCTTTTCCTTCATAAAATATACCCACAGCTTTCTAGAACAATCATCAATGAATGTGACAAAGTATGAACTGCCTCCAAGAGATACATTTTGTGTAGGCCCCCAAATGTCTGTATGCACAACATCAAGGATATTTCTGCTTACATCTCTATCATGTGAAAAAGGTTGTATTGCATGCTTACAAAACTGACATGCTTCACATACCTTCTGAAATTCTGCAACTCTAAATGTAGACAAACCTGTAACCAACCCTTTGGACTGCATTAATTTTAGCCTTTGTACATTTGCATGTCCAATGTGTTTGTGCCAAATTTCAATGTCTGCAACAACACCTTTTCCTTTGGCATACATAGCAGCATTCATAGTAGGAATTCCAACGTCCAGAGTAAACATACGTCCAACTCTACTTCCCTTTGCTACCAACCTGCACTTGTCATTGAAATCTTCTACAAAGCAGCCCTTTGCATTAAATCTGACTTGCAGCCCTTGCTCTACCATTTGACCGACTGACACCAAGTTCTTTGTAATAGATGGCACATGTAATACATCTGAAAGACTCTTTGTCTTACCATCATGCAAGGACAAGGAAACTTTTCCAATGTGTGAAATTGGGTGCCATGAGTCATCACCCGTCTGCACATAACCTGCATTCTGCAAATTCTGCATCTCTCCAAACCATTCTGCATGGCTGGCCATATGATTGGATGCACCTGAATCAACATACCAAACATCATCATGTGCTCCCTTTCCTGTAACAACATTCAGCATATGCTGCATAACAAACAGACGTTCATTTTTGTCTTTATTCTATCGTGAAGACGATGCATAGTTTCCTTGCTGCAACTTACCACTGCGGATATCATCTCTCTTAGCATAACATTGAGCTGCAATATGACCTGTTTTGCCACAGTAGTGGCACACAATACCAAAGTTGTTAGAACCTCTGTTCTGCCATCCACCTCTTCCTCTAAAGCTCCCCCTGCCTCTAAAGTTACCACGACCTCCTGAAACCTGCATATCGCCAAATTGCTGATTCAATCTATTTTGTTGGTTGTCACTACCACGTCCTGTACCACGGCCTCTTGAAGAGAACCTGCCATGTCCCCTTCCTGAACTGGAGTAGAAAGCTTGGACCTGTTCACCACTTCTTTCAGATGTCTCACTCTGCATGTTGATCTCTTCAGTGATCATAAGGGAGACCAACTCATCGAAATCTGGAAATGGCTTTCTGACATATACAGAAGTTACAAAAGACTTCCAAGCCTTTTCATTATTAAGTCCACCCAAGGTAGACAACACCAAATCATCATCATCGGGCATTGCATCAATTGCTGCCAAGGCATCTGCAATGCTCCTTACCTTCAATGCATACTCATTGATAGACATCTTCCCTTTCTTCAATGTATTCAACTCTTGCTTGAGTTGAATCTTTCGTGCCTTTGTATTTACAGAAAACATACTTTCAAGTATGGTCCAAGCTGCATATGCATTCTCTGCATTTCTAATGTGTCCCAACATATTATTGTCAATTACTGCAGACAACCAATACATGACCTTCTTGTCTTTTGCATTCCATTCCTTTCGTGCCTTTGTCTCTTCTGCAGTTGGAGGATCACTCACCTCCGGCTCCTTTTCTTCACCTGAAACGAACTCGTAGAGGCCTTTTCCAATAAGAAAGTTCGTGACACGGAACTTCCATGAAGGGTAGTTGTTCTTGTCGAGCTTCTCAATGATGGGGCTTCCACTATTCTCTGCCATTATCACAAGAATAATACCAAACAGCAAGCAAATCTTCTGCAACCCTCGACCTGTAGTGCACAGCAATATACCAGATAGCCTTTTTCACTGTCTGCTCAACAATACATGCAATCTGCAACCAGTTTGCAGATAAACCTTGTGTTTACTCACTGGTAAACACCTTTGATCTTACAGATCTGAAATCTGTAACCTGCGCACCCACTTTCGGTCAATACAGCCAAAGTCACAGCGTACCCTGAAACTGCTGTCCGCAACCTTGCGGCTCTAAAACGGGCCCTGAAACGGCCTCAAATGCCCAAAATAACTGCGGGTAAGCGCCAAAGGGCTTATCTGCAGAATATACAGTGCTCTTCGCGCACACCAAATCTCACTGCAATCTGAGATTTTTGCTCTGCCCTGCTTCCGGTGCCTCCACATGCACTATCCAAGAGAAAGAGTGGAAGGATGGGAGAGCTTCTTACCCGTGGCTTGCTTGCTCGAACCTTGCTTCTTCTCCTTTGCTTCAACCTTCGAAATCAGCCTCTCTCAGTGGTGCGGCTCTGATACCATGTCAAAAATCGCGTGATGGGGGGAGTTGCTCAAGATGTTGCGCCGAACACACACAGAATGCACAAGGAGAAGCTCACTCAAGAGACAAGAAGAGAGATGGAGGCCAAAACGTTTTCTTGCTGATTTCTTCTTCTTCTTCCACACTCTTTTACAATGTACACAAAGTATAGATAAGATACAACATAAAAGGAAAGTGGCCTACTAAGTCAAACAATACATAACCGACTACACTAGTCAACTGGCGCTATAACTATGCCAGCTGTAAATAGGTGTAACGACCTGAATATAATAACTAATGAGTCAGTGGCCATGTGAGATGCATAATGACCACCGACGTGCTAGGTGTAGATGTGTGGACCCATCTAACCAGGCGGTCCATCATCAATGTCCGCATGTGTTGAGCTTGTCATCTCAACAGGTTGGCTACACTTGGAAGAGACATGTATGAATTAGCCTATTACTCCAATTGAATAGCTCAAGTCTAGTCTTGTTATGGTTAAGTAGATCAAGCTACCGACCATCTTCTTCAACGTGGTAATATCCTCAACATAGTGTCTATCATCAGCCTTCAATACCCAGAAAATACCTCAACAATCCAAGATCTTTGATGTCAAAGTCCCTTTGCAAACTATGCTTTACTTCAGCAATCTCTCTTTCAAGAGTACTTGTTCTAATAAAATTATTAGCATAGATAACAACAACCACCCATCCATCCTTAAAGTGTCTAGCATAGAGTGAGTAACTAGCCATGCTTTGTTGGAATCCCATACTGCATAAAAACCTACTGATTTTTTTACACTAAGCTCTGAGTTCTTGCTATAACCCATATAGTGCCTTAGCTTGCATACATAATACAGATACTTAGGGTACATATTCCCTTTTGGTTATTCGATGTACACTTCCTCTTCCAATATTCCATTCAAGAAAGCAGTCTTGACATCCATTTGGTATAAATTCTGGCCATAAATCAAAGCGAAGGCAATCATTAATTTAATGATAGTCATCTTTGTTATTGGGCTAAATATCTCCTGAGAGTCCAATCCATATGTTTATGCATAAGCATTTGCAACCAATCTTGTTTTGTATCTTTCCAAAGAACTATTTGACTTGCGCTTGACCTTATAAACCCACTTGCAGCCAATTACTTTATTGCCATAAGATAGCTCTACTAGATCCCAAGTCTTATTCTTGGTCAAATCATCCATTTCCTCACCCATTGCTTCTTTCCAATCTTTGCTTTCAACTACTTCTTCAAAGCAAGTAGGATGTAGATGATACACATAACATACCATGTGTGCATAATGCATTTTCATAAAGCCATTGTATGTCAACTTGTCAACTAGATGTCTTACTCTTTTTTATATTCTCAACTAAGGTACACTAAAAGGTGTTTCAACTGATCTCGCATATGATAGTACATACTTTCCTTCACTTTTTATGCCTTAAGTTCTAGCGTGAGGTATCCCAAACTCATCATCTATAGACTCATCTTGGCAACTCTTACCCATAGGTTTCTTTCTTTGTGCTATTTATGCCTTCTTTTGTGACTCCTCAACTTGCCACTCCATGGGCTATAAGTCCCACTTCTTTCTTCATCGCTTAATGACATGACATGTCTTCAATGTGATGATTTCTTTGAGTATTTTTTGCTACAATTTTCTTCCCATAACTATCATCATCACTGCTCTGATAAGTATCCATCTCAAGTGCGGCTTTAGGTCTATACCATGACTCATATTCACTTAACCTTACATCCCTACTTATGTAGACATCCTAATGACAAGATCACAGCATTTATAATCCTTCTTCTCATTTGGATAGCTTCACAATGATCATATTTTTTCTTTTTGCAACACCATTCTATTGTGGTGTATATTTGCATTAACATGTCTCTTAATCCTATGATCTCTCAAGTAGTCAAAAATTTCACTTGACACGTGTTCACCTTCATTCTTTGATCTCAAGCACTTTATGTAACTTCCAAATTGCTTTTCTATTATAGCTTTGAATTCTGAAAACCTCAAAAGCCTTACTTTTATATTGCAAGAAATAAATTAATGTCATCCTACTTAAATCATCAATGAATCTAATATAAAACTTGCATCTCCCACTCAAGGACATATTTTGACATGGATCCTAAATATCCTAATGTACCATTTCCAAAGGATATCAATTGTTTCTTCCCCTCTTTGGAAATGGGAGTCTAGACTTATTTTCCAATTGACATACCTCACATACATGATTATAGTTGACATAGCCAAACTACAAAAAACCATGCATAACCTATCTAGTTGGCATTTGTTTCAATCTTTGCAAGTTAACATGCCCAATTATTCTATGCCATAACTCAACATCCTTGTCTTGTCCATGTCCAATCTCCATATACATAGAACTTTGTATGACAAGAGTACTTGCATCCAATGCAAACAACTAGCCTTTCTTTTGCCCTTGAGAAATCAGTCTGCCAAGTTTCCCATTTCTAAACTCCTCACTGAAGCAACCATATTTATTGAATCTTACTTGTAGCCCTTGATTACCATTTATATAACAAAAGTCAAATTTTTAGTGACTATAGGCATATGCAAAACATCTCCAAGCTTATTCTCTAGTCATTAGTGGAACATTGTCAATGTGAGTAATCTTATGCAAGGTATCATCTCATATAGCAACATGCTTTTCACTTTGTATTTGTTCCTTCTTATCAAACCATTCTACATGATGGATCATATGATTTGTAGTTGTTGAGTCCAAAAGCCAATCATCCTCTCTAGGGAGACATGTCATGCTATCAAGTACATACTCCATAGCAAAAAATTACCTCTAGGTGATGAACCACCTCTAGAAACATAGCCTATGGCTCCATGACCACCTATATAATGACCATATTGAGTCCTTCCATGACTTTTGGACATAGCATTCTACTTATGGTAACATTCCTTCTTGAAATGGCCAGATTGTCCATAATAATGACAAGTACTATCTCAATAAGGACTAGACCATCCTTTACCTCTAGAAAAGGATATCCCTCTACCTCTAGGTATAAAGTCTCCATGACCAAAAGACCTATGACTACAAGTAAAGGTATCTCCACAACTATATGAAGATCCTCTAGCTCTTGATGAGCTGCCACAATCTCTTCGATGGTAGAATACACTATCTTAACTAGCATTTTTTCCACTACTAAATGCACTAAGACCCAATTTTACTTCTTCAATAAGCAAGAAGGTAACCAACTCCTCAAAGTTAGGCGTAGAACTGCCTCTCACAAAAATAGAAGTGCCAAGGGACTTGTACCAACTCCATTCAAGGTAACAAAGACCAAGTCATCATCATCCATATGTATATTAATCAAAGCAAGGTCCTTTGGAATTTTCTTTATCTCTACAACATAATCCTTAATGCTTCAATGAAAGTGCCATACATCTCCTCAATAATCTCCCAAGCATCTTTACATGTGTTGAATTTCTTGATATGCAAGGCATATAAAATCTAGGTGCTAATTTAACAACAGGATGTTTCTCAACACTTTGCAATCTTCTCTTTTCAATGAGTAACCAAACATAATCATCAACTTTGAAACTCATGGCTTTTCTTTTCTTGTCAGCTTGTTTAGTGTAGGATTGTTGGGCTTTCATAATCATATCTTTAACTTCAACAAAAATAGTAGCATGCGTATTAGCAATATCATCATCAGCTTTAACTTTGTTTGACAATGATGTAACAGGTGTAGGCAATCTAAGTCCATAAATGATTTCAAAATGTGAGTTTTGTGTAGCTATGTGTGGTGTATTATTGTATGCAAATTGAAGTAGATGCAAGTGTGTATCCCATGTTTGTGGTTTTGAAATTGTGTATGCATGTAAAAGATCTAGAATTGTACTGTTAGTAGCTTCTGTTTATCCATTTGTTTCAGGATGAAATGCAAATGAAAAATTAATCTTAGTATCTAAATTGACAAACAAATTAGTCCAAAAATTATTGCAAAATCTAGAATCATGATCAGAAATAATAACTTTTGGCAAACCATAGTTAGTGAAAATAGTCTTCAAAAACAATAATGCAGCTTGAAAAGCGGTTAAAGTTTTCTTGCATGGTAGGAAATATGCTTGTTTGCTAAATCAATCTACAATAGTCCAAATCATATCATGATTAGCTTGTGTGTTAGTAAAACCAGTTATAAAATCCATTGAAATATGTTCCCATGGTTGTTCAGGAATTGGTAAAGGCATTAACAAGCCATATTGCTTACCATGGTGTCGCTTGACTCTTTGACAAATTAAACACTCAGAAACATCAGATTCCATTTGTGGCCAGTAACAATCTTCAACCAATGTTCTTAAAGTAGAAGTAATACCTCTATGGCCTTGATATGGGGGACAATGAATTTCGTGCAACACAAATGATCTAAATGGAACAACGACACACAATATTTTCTCATAAAACATAAATCCATCAAAATAAGACAAAGAATCAATTGGAGTCCAGTTATTAGCAACTAATTTATTCCAATCAGCTTGAAAACTGGGGTCATGGTCATAGGTATCTTTCATAGGAATGAGGGAATCAAAAGATGTAACGGAAATATTATGGATACTTGGTCTTCTACTGCATCGGTGACAACATTCTCTTTTTTGGGTTGATATTGGATAAGTGGGTGGAAACTTTGAATAAAATCAGCCCATTTGATATGACGGTCAAAAATTTGTGGCTGACTAAGAAGATGTTTGATACTTTGTTGGTCTGTTTTGATCATAAATTCAGATCCCATTAGATAGTGTTTCCATTGACATAAGGCTTGTACTACAGCTAACAATTCCTTATCATAGGTAGAATACTTTAGTTCAGAGGGTTTAAGTTTGAAACTAGAATAGGCTATGGGATGTGAATCTTGCATAAGGACACCTCCTATTCTTGATCCGCTAGCATCATTGACTACTAGAAAGAATGGTTGATTAAAATTAGGTAATTGCAAAATAGGTACATGTATTAAAGCATGTTTTAATAAATCAAAAGACTTTTGTTGGTTATCAGACCAATGATATTCAATACCTTTCTTTAATAATTTCATTAAAGGCAATGCAAGCAATGAAAAATTTCTCACAAATTTTCTGTAAAAGCTAGCAAGACCTAAGAAAGAACGTAACTCATGCACATTTTTAGGGATTGGCCAATTCAAAATAGCTTCTATCTTTTTAGGATAAACTTAAATACCATCAAAAGAAACAATGTGACCTAAGTATTCGATTTGGGTCTGGAAAAGTTCACTCTTTTTAGGGTTAGCATATAATTGATTCTCTTTCAATAAATTGAAAACCAAAGATAGATGTTCATAATGCTCATTCTCATTTTTACTAAAAACCAATATGTCATTAAAGAAAACAATTACACAATGTTGATACTTAAAAAATATTCGATTCATCATACGATTGAATGTAGCTGGTGCATTAGTCAAACCAAAAGGCATAACAAGAAATTCATAATGACCAAATTGAGTTCTAAATACAGTCTTGAAAATTCAAGTGTATCCAATCGTACTTAATGATATCCACATTTGAGATCTATCTTGCTAAAAATGAAGGCTCCTTGTAGTTTATCCAGAGGTTGTCTACCCTAGGGATCGAATATCTATCCTTAATAGTGATCTTATTTAGGGCATGATAATCAATGCACATTCTATAGGTATTATTTTTCTTCTTAACTAATAGGACAAGTGCACCAAAAGGAGAACTATTAGGCCTAATAAGTCCTTCGGTTAACTGTTCTTCAACTTGTGCTTGGATTTCTTTCTGTTCAATTTGAGTGTGTCTATAAGGTGCTTTGCATGGTCGTTGAGAACTTGGGATTAAATCTATTTTATGATCTTCGGGACGTGTAGGTGGTAAACTAGGGGGTAAATTAGTAGAAAAATAATTTTTAAATTGTGAAAGAAATTGTGGGTGCCTAGGATGCATTTGATTTTCCTTAGCTTCAATTTCATTCACCCATACTAAGTATGATTTGCTACCTTTTCTGAATGCATGTGTAGCCTGTGTGTGACTAAGCAATGGAAAATTATTAAAGGTGTGTGTTCCATGTAATGTGATTTGTTTTTTGTTAGAATGAATTTTCATTGAATGTGTGGAATAATCTATGTTGGGATTATATTTGTGACTCCAAGGCATTCCTAAAATAATATCACTAGCTTGCAAAGGCACAACCAAGAACTTTCTGCACTCAACATAATTGCCAATTTTAATTTCTAAATCATGAACTTCTTGTGTACCATTGTATCTAGTGCCTAAGAATGCAGCTTTTATGTGATAATGAGTTGGAACAGTAGATAAATTTAATTATGTTATCAACTTTGCATAAATAAAATCATATGTGCTCCCATCATCATGTAAAACAATCTTTTCGTGACCATGCACAAGACATTTCATTGTTAATAATGAATGAGGAGTTGGCATACCTGGTAAAATATCTAAAGCATTGCCAATATCATCATCATCTTCCGTGAAATCTGGCATATCTTCATGGTCTTTGTCTTCAGTCGCTCCTAAGTAGTTAATTTGAACGGTTGGCTTCTTGGATTGATAGTTTACTGCTAAGTATCCAAGTCATTGACACTTGTAGCAAACTATAGACTTTGCTTTGGAAACGTTATTGGTAATGTCTGGAAATTTAGGTATGTTGGGATTTGGCCAGAGAAAAGACTTAGGGTTTGAATTTGTGTTTGATGGTAAACGAGGAGATCGAGTCCAAGTTTACGGAAAGAAGAAGGAACAAAGCGATTTTGATTGAATATTCAAAAGCTAGAATTGAATTGCTCTGTACCAAAGTTACTGTCAGTTGAAAATTATTGTTGTCACTTTTCTCGTCCACAAATTTTATCTTCAATATCATGGGCCAAAGAAATCGCATCCTCTAAAGTCTTTGGCTTGAACATGTTCACATCCGCATAGAAGTGACCAAGCAAACCAGACATATACTTGTGCTTGTGGATTGCCTCAAGAACATCTTCAAACATTCAAAGTTGTAGTAAGGCACTCCAGAAATACTCAATGTATTGTGGTATGGATTCATGATCTCTTTGTTGCAAAAGATCCCACTGTTTGATTGCTTTTTCATGGAATTGAGGTGGAAGAAAATTTTACACTTTTCTTTTTGAAAGGCCTCCCAAGTAGTAGGACAATCAATACTCTTGCGGACAACAGTCCACCATAACGATGCTCTATCTACTAGATGGTTAGTGACGCATTTGAGTTTATCTTTTTTAGCATACTGCTCTTTATGGAAATAATCATCAAATAGACTGATAAAAGTAAACCAATTTTTTCTTCATGTTGCCCATTAAAAATACATAATTTGAAATTTCTTTTACTTATCTTGGCTTCTTTCTTGAGAGATTGTGCTTCAAGTGTCACTTCAATCATATGTCGTATAATATCTTCGGGTTGCACTCCATCTTGATCAACAGTGGATCGTTGAAGTGTAGCCAGTTGTGCTTGCAAAGTTTGACGTGCTCTTCACTCCTCTTGAAGTTGCATCATAATTAGGTCCAATTTTTTCTCCATGGTTGGTTTCGGCAAATCACATTCGACCATAAAATCTTCCATGTTTTGATCGGACATCCTGCAAAATCTTAAACAACCTCATACACTCGAAATCTCGTTAGAGAGATGGGTGTAGCTCAAGTTTGGGTTTACAAGGTTTGCTTTTTTTTTATAAATATGGATTTTTACGATCTTACTTCTTTTGCGGGTACGATAATTGATAACGGTTTTCTTCCAAGTGGAAAATAGACTATGTGTGAAAATATGCTTGTTGGAAATTGGCTCTGTCAAGATGGATGTGTGAATAAAGGCTTGCTGAAGGTTGGAAATGAGTTTAGGATTAGCTCGGTGTGAACAACCACTATGAGAAAGAGATTTAAGGATTGAATTTGCAACCTTAGGAAGGCTTAGAACTTTAAGCTTTTTAAAAATCTTAAGGATTTTTTTAAGATTTGATTGAGGATGGTGACAACTTGACGACGGATTCGACGGCAATCAGTATGTCTTGCCATAACGATTCGTTGAATTGTGATGAACTTAAGCTTTTATAAAGCTTATTAAGCTTTGTAATCTCAAACTTAATAAAAGTTGCTTATCTGCTTCTCTGAGAAAAAACATCTTGTAAAGGAGCTTGAGAAGTGGTCCTCCACCATCTGAGAGTGGTCCTTCGCGATTAGACAGCACAACAGGGGGTTTTTCACCGCCGAAAACACATTGGTATTGATAATAGATTGCATATAGAGTCCGTTCATTCCAGGAGCTTCACCTTCGCGCAAGATGGTAAGCGATTGGAAGCCCTTGATCTCAACTTCGCTCTGATACCACTAGTGCACAAATCGAATATTGTATATGCGCATAGTGAACGCTGGAAGGTCCCCAAGAACAAAGAACTCTACTAAAGCTCATAAAGTAAGAAGAAGGTTTTGCACGACATGAGGCAAAAAGACAAATTGGATACAATCTCCCCCCATGCCTTAAGTGAGCGTTCCACAAGGCATGTATTTATAAATTTATTCATCTCCAAGTTAAAAAATAGCCAAATTTACAATTAGCATGCTTTGGATTTTGTGCCCAAATACAATGTCCAATAATAAAATATTTAAATCGAGTGCCTATGCACATACAAAATAATAAATGTTTGTCAAGTGTCTTAATAAATAAGTGTAATATTTCCGCACACTGCGTGCCGTAAATATTGACTTCCCGCATGCCGTGTAAATCCTGTGCAAGGGTATCACCTACATCGTATTATTGGTAGCATTATCCATACCGTGTATACTCAAAAATAAGGCCGCCACATTGTAAATACGAGGCTGAGATTGAGAACCGGCATAGCCGCGGGAAAACAGCCTCTTGGGAGGAGGATAAGGGGATAAAGGTAAAATTAGTGCAAATTTTTTTATTATTTTCCCCAGCCGATGTGTGGCTTGGGGAAAGGGGATGGGCTAGCATGTGAAGGGAGAGGGAGAGAGACATGCAAGTGACCACGTGGGGAGGACCCCTCTCCCCTCCTTGGCCTATAAGAACCCCCTCTTGGGGAGAAGGAGGACAGACGGCCGTGGGCTGAAGATGTGTGAAGGGAGGTCGCCATGTCGACGTGCCGGACGTGAGAGGGGGAAGGATCGTGTGAAGGCCGTCGGGTGGAGGAATGCCATGAAGGAGGGGACGGAAAGTGTGAAGGAAGGATGGGAGGTCGCCGTGTGAAGGGGACGGCCATGGATGGAGGTCGCTGCTGCTGCCGCCGTTGGGGGAGCCGTGAAGAAGACGTCGGTGATGAAGGGAGGCGGCCGCCAGCTGAATGCGCCGCCGACTGTAGCTGGCGGCCACCACCAGATCCACCAAAGGCCAACGTGGCCATCTCCTAACAAGGGAACCCCTCTCCCGACGCCACGTGCTGGAGAAGCTTCCTAAGAAGCTTCTCTAAAGAAGCTTCTAAAGGGGCTTCTTAAGCCCCCCTTCCCACTACCTTTTCCCCCCATTAGTCTATCCACACCCCCCCCGGGGACTTTGAAGAGAAGGAGGCGACACGGGAAGCCCTTCATCAGCCCATTTTTATCCCGGAATTTGAAGGAAAGGAGGTGACAAAAGTCCTTCCTACTACATTGCAATAGGTCTATCCACACACCCCCGGGACTCTGAAGAGAAGGAGGCGACGAACCTTCTCACCGATTTTCCACGAGCCCTCTAGGCTCAGATCTTGTAGAGAAGAAGAGGGGTCCTCAACACCTTTCCACAATATCATTAACCCTCGGGATTTTGGAAGAGTAAAAGAGGAAGACTATAAAGGTCCTTCCCCACCAATCCCCCCAAGGCCGGTCCTTGGATTTTTGGAAGAAGAAGAAGAAATCTAAAGGCCCATTCTTGCAAGGCCCATTCGCAAGAGCCCTTTTTCCGCGGACATCATCGTAAGGCCCACACAATCCTTCCTAAAACCGGAATTTCAAGGTGGATTAAAGCTCTCAAATCTCCATTGTCAAGGGGATCTCATAAGAACCCTAAGGCCTTCCCAAGGAAAATCCGCAAGACGGAACGTCGGTCAAGGAAGCCATATATCAAAGAGAATTGCGCATACAAGGGAGACGGGCCAAGGTCATAAGATTGCAAGCTAAGGCAAAAAGTTGAAGTCCACAAAGGCTAAATGGAGATCGAATTCGCGATGGCCTCTAGGAAGATCACAAGGTGCGATGCTGGAGGTTCACCCCGAGCATACGTGGATATTTCCCGAGATCCGCAAGTCCAGGTTTTATCTATTTGGATTCCACACAAAAGTATTGAATTATTCACGATAACTTCACGGATTAGGAAGCACTCATGCATGTTCGAATTCAACTAGTCTAGTTAAATACAGTTGGAAAATGAATTGGCTATTTGAACATAGCTTAAGATATGGAAATTGATCATTGGTACGTTCAATAGAGTTAATGAAAGGAGCATAAGGTGTCTATGCATTTGCAGGACCTTATTAGTAAGTTTCCTTTTGTGCATTCTAAAGTGACGAGCCGAGGACAACTGTTGCCTCATTACAAGGTTGAACTTATTAAGGTACACCTTTTTACTAGGTATGGGAAGATTAATGGCATGTCACCTTGTTAGATAAATCTTCCTTATAATGATTCATGAGGGAAAGTTAACACCCATAAGATGTTATTCAAAGAGGAATAGAAGGGCACAAACATGATCTATGGACTTGCAAGTGGCATGTTTATTTGATGTAAGTCCTAGTAGAACCTAGGAAAGTTAGTGTCCGGATTATCAGGCATTTTTGCTTTGCCAAGGAAAGATGGGGTTATGAGATGCGTAGAAGCAGTGAATCGCATGTTTACACGTATTGGTGTAGCTGTATCTATTGATCTAGTTTATTACCTTTGGAAAAGGTTCATCCTTGTCGCAAGACAAGTATATTGTGTCGTCTAAATCACCTAAGCCACAGGGATTCATATGGGCATGGTTCAGACGATATGATAAGTATTCCAAGTGCTAACTAGGGTTTGGTGCGGCAAGAATTCGACCTAGTTTTACATTTGTTGCCAAGTTAGAACCACAAACCCTAAGATCTTACACACATTCGGAATGTCGAGTCAATTGGGTGCTTATGCACGAAATGATCTAAGGTTTTATCCTAAGGATCACTCGTACAAATGATGAAACTCCGACTGATTTGGAAAATTCCTAGGGCCGTGGGCCAATATAATTAGGAATGGATTGGGTAAGAGGATACCCTAAAACCCTGCTACTCGGCTGGAGGTAATTCCGTGACGGGACAACGCTAAGCAATGGGTAGAATGATTCCGTGGAATGATGCAACGCATGTGCAAAAAGGTTGTGACATCGTGTAGACTTGAGATTTGTCCACAAGAGAGTTTTGTCATCTCTCGAAATGAGGTTGGCAAGTTATTGAAGGAATTTAACCTACACAAGAGGATGACTAATCATCCTGTTACTCACTTTCCTTGGGATAAATTGCCAAGGAAAAGAAAAGTTAAGTATTTGCCTTGAAGCAAATGACCAGACTATAAACTAAAGCGACATGGTCGCTGGAACCTACCACAACTAAACTAACCTAATGTATTGTAAGGTATGACCCTAACCCAAGAATGATAGGAATCTTGCTAAGTTGCAATTGATTCCGGATCGAATGTGGGTTGCATTCGGAGGAAGGAAGTCACTCCTTAACAGTTGCCAGCTAAACGACCATTGAAATTGATTGTGCTTGTAACAGTTTAGAAAGGACTGTTTGCATTGTTTGCTCAATGAACTAAAGGATGAAAATATATCTAAAGCTTCAGGTTGGTGCCTGAGAGGCAGCTTCAGTTACCCCCGACTGCCTGCCTGACCCTAACCAAGGGGGTTGTGAACCGCGCCGGGAACGTGGACCGAACCCGCCGTGAGAGGTCTCTCCGTTGAGTTCTGCTTGGAGCAGGAGGACGCTTGGGTGCCAGGGGGGGCTCTGGCTGTAAATCCCTCGCCTTCCGGATCCTGCACAAGAGACTAACGTGACTCGGGATTGGATCTCGAGGCCCGCATACTAGTCAACGGGCGGAAACTTGGGTTAGTGATCCCTGGTGGATTACTGGATAGCCTTCGGGCGGATTATGAATACGCCTACAGGCGGGAACTCCTTGTATTTCAAAGATAAAAGGATAAAATGATAATAAAGGAGTTGTTTGGCATTGTTTTCTTTATGTCCTGTGATAAGATTACGTGAAGGAACCAGTGCATAACAGGGTTAATCAAAGAAGCTGTTTGTTATATGTCAAACTAATGTGGTAGGTAATTACATAACTAAAACAAACCGAGGAAAGTGCGGAGGATGGATCATGGGTCCGTCCTACGGATGGGTGGTCCCGGTTAGCCGGGAACTTTTCTCAAAGTCTTCGACGAACAGCAGGTTGATCATCAGCATCAAAGCAAAAAAACGAGGAAAATGACCTAGAGTTACATCCTATCCGATTCACGCTGTTTTAGGGGAACGGAATGGGACTATGCCTTGTGGCAGAGAGGTCAAGCCTTGCATCCCTCTCGTTTCCCATTCTCCTTGAACCAAGTGCAGCGCAAATCCGCTTCGGTCCAGGCGCTTCTGCGTAAAGTAGTTCGCTCGGGTCCGACGCTAGTTGTTGATAGCTAATGACCAAACAGGGAAACCCAAATTTAGGTCGATCCTAAGTGGGAACGGCCAGAATACTTCCGCTACGTGGCAGACTCGGGAAAACCTAGATTACAAAACCCGTAACATTCCATGGGAGTGCCGGGCGGAGCTTTCTAGACATCCTTCCCGATGGACTGCTAAGACGTGTCCAGAATGATTCTAGCGGACACGTTACAATAAGCGCACCTAAATAAGTAGTAGTGCCATGCCTTTAATAATAAAGTGCGTGCCCATAAAAAATGATAATTTCTTCTAAGTAATTTGAATACACGCCATCGCCTAATGCTTCCCAATGCCACCACTGTCTGCTCTACACATTAACTGAAGCATTCACAATTGTTAGAAAATAATAAGATTAAACCCACAAAAGTGAATATCTAACTGTCTTCAACTACAAAACAAATAAATAGGTTGAAACTCTGTCCTAACCTTAATTAAATACAAGTGCACTTTAAACTCATAAATATTCATTAATATATATATAGTTAAGGGTATACCTTAGATGTGTTCGACACTTCGGGAAGGTGCGGAAGGCCTGTGTCTCCAGGCCTAATAAAGTGAAAGAGAGATTGGACTTGGAGTTGAATAGATGGCTTTATTCACATGCTTTGCGCTACCTCCTTCTATGGTCTGTATATCGAGTCACACATAAGGAAAAAAAGGTGGCAAGGTCTTGTGCAACACCACGGGACGGTGAACACTCCGACATAGGGTAGCTAGTCCATTGCCCCCATGCATAGCATATTAGAATTTACATATTTTAGGCCCATCCGTAGGTGGGTGGAGACTTTATATACGTTAATTTTTTTGAGTTACAAGAGATCATTGATCAGGCTATCTCAGATTTTGAGTAAACGGTAAGAAAAATGTATATCAATCATGCATTATATTTGCAAACTAATTGAATATCATATACAAAAACATTGGATGTAGTCATAAAATTTATTATAGAGAGGTGACGTCTCATCCCAAGGAGGAGTGCACCCTTTGCAGCTAGTTAGAAGAGTTCATGGGCATGCGATGGATGGAGTGCCTGAGTCAATCCACCACTTGGAATGCACTACCCAATCTATATTGTCAATACTAGAGGAGATAGGCACCCTTCCAGACTTTCTTACAATCTTGGAGTCTGAGATGGAGGCAATGATTGATGCATTGATGCCCATGGATGTCGAGACATCTGATCTGCTTAGAGAAGAAGCATCCATACCATTATATGATGGGTGCCAAGTATCTTATCTAAAGACGTTGCTTGCACTCCTAAGTGTGCAAGCAAAATACGGGTGGAGTGATGTGAGTGTGACCGAGTTGTTCATGTACCTTCTACGTATGCTTTGTTGATTTCTTTTTGACACCATCATAAAAAACAATTGTGTTTTTTCAAGGTATTTTATGATTTCTTTTTTGGTTACTAAAGTATTATATATTATCACTTGCAAATACCATGCTTGAGTCTTGTGATGATGTGCGACATGTTTTACAAAAGCTTGGCATGAACTATAATAACATCCATGCATGTATCAAAAATTGCATATTGTTTTGAGGAGAATACGAGACTATGGAGACATGTCCAAAGTGTGGTGTTCACAGTTATCGACAAGACTTGCAAGGGAAAACCATCCCTCAAAAAGTTCTTAGACACTTTCCATTTATCCCCCATATACATCACATGTTTCGTACATGCAGCATGGCGAGCTTGACAACGTGGCATGCGCAGAATAGATCCACAAATAGAGTCCAACGAATATCTACGGATTTATGCGCATGGAGCCACATTGATTCTACCTTTCCAGGCTTTGCCCGAGAGCCAAGGAATCTTTGGCTCGGTCTTGCTATGGATGGAGTGAACCCATTCGGTCTGCGCTCAACTTTTTACAGTGTGGGGTCATATAGTCCTTGTTAACTACAACATTGGTTTTGGGGGATGTTGCAAAGATGTGGATGCAATGAGCCTGTGGTCGACTCGGGATACATGTGCTACTCCTTGCTCTCGTGCAGGTTCGAGAGAGCGTGGCTCAGGTGGTTGTTGCGGAGGTACTTACGCAGTGTCTCCGTCTCGTCGTTCTGCTAGAGTTGCGCCACCTATGGGATTTGTCACACCCTGTAGGGATATCTACTCCAGTCTATAATGTGCCCGCCTATCGGTTGTCTAGGAACGTCTTAGCGGTCCATCGAGAAGTAAGTGTAAACGTTGCCGCCCGACACTCCCATGGAATGTCATGGGGTTTGTCACCTAGGGTCTTCCAAGTTTGCCTCGCAACAATGGAATGTTCGCGATCGAACCCAATGGGATTGACTTGAGATCTAGGTTCCTAGGGGTCAAGTCTCCTAACATCATTCTAGCCTCGGGTTTAGGACATCCTACTTTACGCAAAGATACCCAATCCAAAGTAGACCCATGCTGCACTTGGTTCAAGGAGAATGGGAAATGAGGGGGATGCATTGCTCAACCTCTCTGCCCGTAGGGCATAGTCCCATTCCGGTCCCCTAAAACGATATGAATCAGGTCCTGACTTCATAATACCTAAAGGTCAATGATGGTAAAACCTTGTGAGAAGCCTCCCAATTCTCTGGGACCACCCTACCGTAGGACAGACCCATTGGGATTATGTCCACCCACTTCCGTTGATAGCTGTAGTTTTCTAATTAGGTCATATCACATTTATGTATGACATCAAAATCAACTTCCTTAATTAGGCCTTTTAGGGAACATGGTTTGTTTGTGTACTTTACAGCAGTGACATGCAAACCATTACAAATCGTGATCCCATCGGCCTAGAGACTCGATATGTAGAGAGACACAGTCTCATTACATTGATTGACCGATTGTATGGACGCGCTGATCCAGTAAGTCACTCATCTTTCTTGTTTGTGGTTCTTAATTTTAATTAAAATGTATTATTATATGGTGGACTAATGTGTAGTTGTTTCTGTTTTTTGCAGAGTCCATTCGATGCTCCTCTGTGGTGGGACGAGCTTTCAGATGGTGAGGATCTATAGCTCGCCCTTGGATCCGTGGAGTACACATCCTCTTCTTTTTGGTCATGTGATTTATGTAGGTATTTTCTATGCGCTATAGTGCAAAAAAATTTGCTAAACATCCCAGAGTTCCTCCAACATCTTGGACATTGTCCGCAGACAATGAACAAGAACTATGCCATGTGTTTGACAAGCTTTCTAGAGCTCCTTCTCCAACTTCTTGGACATTGTCCCCAGACAATGAAAAAGAATCATGGTACGACGCAGATAATGGAGAAGAGCTTCCTGAAGCAAGATACTAACAACCACACATTACTAAGAGATATCATCTCAGCTTAGAAGATTGCCTTATCAAGACGGGGGATTCCTCTAATAGGCCTCTCATTGCTTTTTTTTTTGGATGAACCGGTCTTAGATGAAAGATAATATGAAGCTGAGAAAAGGCAGTGCCATTGGGAAGATTCTCGTATCCATGGAGAGATACTTACTGAAGAGTCCAATCCCACAGACATTTCAAATAAATCTATTCAGGTTTGAGAAGATCTAAAATGTCTATGCTACAAGGATACACCTCATCACCAATTTGAGGTTCATCACATTGATTTAAAGCATTGGCAAGAAAAAGAATGGGATGAAACGCTCTATGACATCTTGGGAGAAGATCTCAGTTCCCATTCCTCTCCCCAGGTAACAAATCCTGATTCTCCAATATCACATTCTCAAACAATAGGTCCTCACATATGCAGATGCAACTCTTCTCAGCTAGCTACACAACATGATCATGCTTACCTTAGAGCATGGGAAGATGAACCCCTCATCCCCATTAACAGCTTGACATAGCCAAATGAAGAGCACGATCATGCCTGGATAAATACATGGGAAGAAGAACCTATCAACAACCCCTTGCCTCAACACACCTCTGCTAAAGCATTCACTCAACAAAGGATTGAGGAAACCTCACCCTGTCTTATTATGGAGTTAAATACTCCAAAAGAAACTAAAGTCACAACTGCTATAGACAAAGGTAAATCCCTACCTCAAAAGTCTCTTCTAATTGCAGGTGCAACAAAAGATACATCTCTATCTTTTCCAAATGAAAAGTAGTCACATAACAAGGTAGAGAAAAAAGGCATCAAAAGATCTAAAACAGACTTTAGATTTCTTCATAAGTTTGAAGCTTCTAGTTTGATAGAAAAAAAGAAACTATCACCTCTTACTTCTCTCATATCCTCCAAAGACCTCCAAAAGTCTGCCCCTAAAGAAATGCTTTACATGATGAACTCTTCTTCTCCAAAGAAGAAAGGAAAAGAAAAGGACCTAGCAAAATCTAGCAAGAAGATAGTTCCTCCAAATGACCAATGGTGCCCTATTGGCTCAAGAACTAAAACTAATAATGAATCACGAAGGCACAAATATCCACAACCCAACATCAAGATCCGAAAGCCTACAAAATTAGCTGGCTATGCTGGAACAACCTTGGGATCCCTTCACATAAATGAACCAATCCTTAAAGTCCAAAAACTCCTCTCATAAATGGTGAGGATTTGCTTGACGACCTGTCAAACCCAGAAGTCTCTGATCCCAATCCTAACTATGCAACAATGGATGACCTTACTGGAAGTTGGCTCCAAAAGAGTAATTACCAACCTCCACAAAACTTCCAACAATTTCACACTGAAGAAAAGCATACATGTGATATCTGTGCCCAATGGACTGATGATTTTGGGTGGGAATATTGTAATAATGATTCCCAGACTCAAGCCAAAGCTTATGAATACGATGGTGATTTTGGTTGGGATTACTTTGTTGTCTTTTAGAGCAACAGGGAGAGACTGTTGGAGCATAACAGAAGAAGAACTAGATAGGAAATTCTGGTTTTCTTCTATAAGAACATAATAAGAACTTACACCATAGGAACCTAATGCAAGATTCTCTTGCTTATCATAAATCTGCGATGGAACATTGGGAGAATCAGGTTCAAGATGTTCACTCTTATATTTACAATGAAGAGGATGAGATTGTTGAGGAACAGTGGAAGGGTTAGGTGTAATAGGAAAAGAACAGTGTGAAAGAGTAGGGGAAGTATATACAAGGATTTTTTTGTTTTCTTCTACAAGTTATTATATGTAAGTATTTTGGAGATTAAAACTATGGGTGAGTTTTTTAATACAATCTTTGATAGATTGTATACTAGATTTTATGGAGCTAGTGGGGTTATCTAGGTAATGTATACTAATAGGAGTTTTATAGACATTAACGGAGTGATTAGGATAGGAGAAGGGTTCTACGAGATTATTGCTTTTGGATAGATTTTCTAGAAGAGATGTCATGAAAATAAGGATTCTGGGGATTAGAAGAAGAGGGATTTCTTAGGAGATAGTGAGGTTCAGTACGAGAACAAACCCTTTTAAGGATATCACTAAAATGTACCTCAGAAACTTCATTATGCTTGGAATTTATTTCGTTCGCATGAAGTGCAAATGGTTGTTATGCAGAAGAAGACTTTGCTTCTTCTTTAGTGCTGGAGACATGCGGACTTATCCAAACTTGAAATGAAACCATAATAATTTCGGAATGGAGGATCTCAAATTGCAAGAGAAGACAGGGTCTTGAGACAAATGCCAATGCCACCACGGCCAACGGCAAACATGACAATAACGCCCTTAGGGGATCTTGGATTGCAAGAAAACTCACTCCAAAACTCAAAACACTTACGGCACTGATATCAACTTCAAAATGAATGCACGGAAATGCAATACAAACGAAGAAAGCAAAACTAGACATGAGACAGAGACCACTAGATAGAGGAGACCAAGCATATATTTAGCATGAAGCTTCTTATACAAGGTAGAGAAGTTATATGGAGTAAGGGGATATGATGAAAGGTGAGATATGGATACAAAGATGATACAACAATGCGAGTAATCAGAGAAGGGTGTCCAGAATGAGGTCTTGGTTCTCCTTTTATACATCTTTTGGGTAGTAAAGAGGGCTTGAAGCTAGGGCTAGCTAGTCAAAAAAAGAGGGTTTGTACATCAGAACCTATGTGATAGGAAAAGGAAATGGATCTGCAAAGGATCTTATATGGTTTATCATAATAGAGTCTATACAGAGGATAGGGTTTGTACATTAGAACCCATGTGAAAAGAGAATAGATCCGTAAAGGACTTCACATGGCTACAATATTTTCAGAGATGGCTTACAGTAATAGAGTCTGTACAAAGGATAGGGTTCATACATCACAACCCATGTGAAAAGAGAATAGATCCGTAAAGGACTTCACATGGCTACAGTATTTTCAGAGATGTCCTTTTCATGCCATTTGGAAAGTATGTCGGCCATTATGTTTTTATGTCCAGGCACATGCTCATAGGTTATTTGTAGATTGTCGAACCATAATGACCATCTTAGCAATCTTTTATTACCAATTTCATAAAGGTTTTTTTAGGATAAGAATCCTTGCATGCTTTTTAGGTCTGTTTTTATTGTGAATGGGACATGTTCTACGAAAATGCGAAAACTTTTGATGCATTTTTTGAGTGCTAATATTTCTCGATGGAATGAAGGGTAATTCTTTTCTGTAGGAGTGAATGTGCCAGAAGCTAATTTGCAAACTTCTTCTTTTCCTTGTTCTGTTTGTGTTAGGATTCCTCTCCAGCCTGAATCTGAGGCATCAGAATAAATAGCGAGGGGATTGCCAGGCAAGGGAATATATAGTGGTGGTAATTAAGAAATAACATGTTTCAAGGATTGGAAGATTGCTTCATGGTGAGGTGTCCATTTGAAGTGGGTTCGTTTTTTGAGTAACTCTATCCATCGGGAGGCGTACTTTTGAAGGGCAGGAACATGGGAGTGGATTCAATTGAGGCACCCAAGTAATTATTATAGTTGTCTAGCATGGGTAAGAGGGGTCTCAAAATTTTCAATTATCTTTTTTACAACATGTTCTTGGATTCTGATAGTACCATTACACACAATAACTCCCAAGAATTTAGCTTTGGGTGTAGCAAACTCACACTTAGTGGGGAGAGTGTTAAGCCCCCTATTTGTAGCAGTTGGAAGAAGTCGGATAAGTCTCTTATGTGATTTTTGAAGGTGTTTGAAAAGATGAGGATGTCATCAATGTAAGCCACATAGCAATGCCGAAGGGGTAGGAATATAGTATCCACTCGCTGTTGGCAGAGGGAAGGGGTAGTTTTGATGCCAAATGGGAGAACAACCCATTGGAAATGGCCTTCAGGCATAGAGAATGTGGTTTTATACCTGTCAGAAGGTGTAATTTTGAACTGCCAAAACCCAAATTTTAGATCAAACTTTGAGAAAACCTGAGTACCTTGGAGCCTTTGAATGAGATCATCTTTTAAAGGCAAGGGATGTTTGTTATAAACTTTTTAATAGGCTTGTAATTGATCACAAGCCTTTTCTTTCCTTTTTTTGTTTTGAATGTTTATTGACATAGAACACTTGGCATGCCCATGGGCTTGAACTCTTTTCAATGAGGCCTTGCGAGAGGAGTGTTTTAATTTCTTTCCGACAGATTTGCATATCTTCAAGGATCATTTCTTGGATGAGTGGCTTTTGTGGGAGTACTTTGGGAAAGCTCAAGAAGAGATATAAAGTATTTGGATTTTTTCCAGAATTGAAGAGGATTTTCTAAGGAGAAGGTCATGATACGGTTCTTCCATTGCTAGAGTTGAGGAGCATATAGTTGCTTTGTTGAGAGAACCATTTTTTGAACATTAGATCACAGGCGTCAGTACAAGTAGGTGTGATGAGAGAAAGGGTTCTGAAAAAATGTTGAAGAAGGGGGACATCAAAAGGTTCTCTTTTGAATAAGAAAGAAACCTTTTGGTAATCAAATGTAATCGGCTTGAAGTGACTCATAATGTCCATGCCAATAATCATGTCAAAACCTATGGATTTGATAAGGCAGACTGTAGGTTACCAATCTAGCATGTTACCTTGGCAGCTTTCTGGATGGCTAGTCTTTTGTTAGTGTTGAGAATCAGCAATCACACTCACTAAACAGCCTCTTTGTATGGAGCTTCAGGGCCAAGGACATGCAGGCTAACCTATCCCATATGCACAGTGGTGCCTACTGTAGTTTCCTACTTTCCTATAAAGCATTGTACTTGCTTCCTTTTCAAAAATGCAATGATAGTACTCTTTTCTTTTCAGTGAAGTGTCAATGTCATTGTCCACATCCACAAGATTGTGTTTATGAGTCCAAGTCTCAATCTTGGAACCTAATTCACTTGTGTAACAAACAGTGTCTTTGTCCTCTCCATCATGAGTCCACACTTCTCCTTCCATCCACCATAACTCACTGCCATGTCCCAGATCCTACTCATTCTGACATGGTATCAGAGCCCAGATGGACATGACACTACTATCTCAGCTCATCTCCACCTCAATCTAGCTCAATGTCAGCTCATGACTCCATTTTCAACTTGACCTTCATCTTGAACTGTTGTCTGCCATAGCCAGGACTGCACCCTGCCTCCTTGGAGCTTCTTGATCTCCTTCCACAGTCAATATCTTGACCCGCTTTCTTCTGGAGATATCTTGCCTAGGTCAAGGCGTAACCTCCTATTACATCTAAGTATGGTCTATTAATTGAATTTTTCCGACTTGATATGAAGCCTCATACATCCCTGGCATCCCATCTGAACTACATGGAAAGCCTGCTTACTCAACTTGCAGGAATAAAGCAAAAAATGGATGAAGATGTTTGTATTGGTGTCTTGCTAAAAAGTCTGCCTCCTGCCTATGATAATGTATCAACCACTCTAACCAATATGCCTGATCCTCAACTTGTTGATATTAAAGCCTCTCTGTTAGAAGAAGAAAAGAAACTTAAAAGCAAAGAAGAGCCCAGCACTTCAAAGGATGAACAAATGTTATATGTAAACAACAGATGCAAAGGTAAAAAGGAACCGCTCTTCTGTAACTTCTGCAAAAGGACTGGACATACTGAAAAGTTTTGTCATGCTAGGAAGAGGTCCCAAAAGGCCTATCTTGTAGCTGTAAAAGAAGAGGAAGACCATGGACCAAAAGATGAAGATGAAGATGAAGATGAAGGCCACCAGGATTGGAAGGACAAGATTCATCAGTCCTTCTACTCTCACAACTCTAATAGACTGTTTTAAAAGCCTTGTACTTCCTTGCCCTAATACTTCCTGCCATAAGCTTTGTAAACTCCTCATGTAACTTGGCATTACAGTCCCTCTACACTTTGTGAGGCCCCTGTTACAGCCTCTGGATGTCCATCATGTTTTGGTGCCCACACTTAGCCTTTTCTGCGACAGCCTCTGGTGTCTACCATGTTTGTGGTGTGCCCACACTTTGCAGGTGGTTCTCATTATAGCCTCTACACACTTTGTGCCTTTCTAGTTGTGATTGAGGAGGGGTGTTGAGAATCAGCAATCACACTCACTAAACAGCCTCTTTGTATGGAGCTTCAGGCCAAGGACATGCAGGCTAACCTATCCCATATGCACAGTGGTGCCTACTGTAGTTTCCTACTTTCCTATAAAGCATTGTACTTGCTTCCTTTTCAAAAATGCAATGATAGTACTCTTTTCTTTTCAGTGAAGTGTCAATGTCATTGTCCACATACACAAGATTGTGTTTATGAGTCCAAGTCTCAATCTTGGAACCTAATTCACTTGTGTAACAAACAGTGTCTTTGTCCTCTCCATCATGAGTCCACACTTCTCCTTCCATCCACCATAACTCACTGCCATGTCCCAGATCCTACTCATTCTGACAGTTAGATGCCAGAGATACGTTAATTTCTTCTTCAAGATGTTCTGCCTTGTTGGGTGGTACATAATGGTCTTCACAAATTGTCAGGGAAGAGCTTATGTTAAGCAAAGCATCCAATTGCATACGAGTATGTCTGGCAATAGATAATCTGATAGGAATTAGCAAGAGTTGGGCTCTGCCAATGGTTGAAATGTGATGTTCTTTGGTTGCCATTATCTGTGCTTCATTTATATATTTATCTCTGGCTGTAAGCCTTACCAATTCCTTTCCCTACTGCTCTATTTGAGCCATGAGTTTTTGTAGTGTCTGGGTTACTTGGGTAAGGTCTTAGGTGACCTGGGCAAGGTTGGCCTCTTCTGTAGGCTGCTTTTGCTATTTTTTAATTTTCAGAGGAGAGGGAAGAGGTCATTTATCATTTCCAAAGAGAGTAGGTTCCTTAGCATCCTTGAGGATTTGCTGGATAGTACAGAGCTTAGGGAACATTTTGAAAAGATTAGTAGTAACAAATGCTCTTCTTTAAGAATAGTTTTAGAACTTTTCCCATTAAGAAAAATAATTTTTCTTTCTTTTGAGAGAAGTTTGGAGAAGTCATTTTCCTTTTCTTCATCCAAATGAGTAGGGGAGTGAGAAGATGAAGAGGAGGACCTTGGAAGGTTGTGTGAAACTAAATCATAGTTAGAATACCATTTATAGAAAATAGCTGAAGAGGGAGCTTTGATGAGTCTTTTCCCAAATGGTTGTTTGCGTCCTCTATACATGCAGTGTTCTCTGTAGTGTCTGTGCCTGTTTCTTCTAGAGGATTCTCCAAGATCATCTTCCAATGCATTAATAGTATGGATGGTAGCTTCATCATGGGTAGAAACATGAGTTTTATGGAAAGAAGAAGAAGAAGCACCATCATAATTAGATAGATGGGGAGTACTTAGCTCTAATAATCATACCCATCCTCAAGAGGAAGGCTAGATTGTTGGAGGATATTGATCTGTTGTGGGAATTTTCTCTTATTAGGGCACCACTTATTTGCCCAATGGCTGAGTTGCCCACAGATGAAGCAAGAGTTGGGATTTTGTAAGCATTTTCGAAAGAGCCGCTACCTAGAGGTACGGATATTAGTGGACATTTTTTTGCTTTATATTTTTTATGGGGGTTAGATTTTCTGCAGAGGTGCAGCTTTGGTTGAGGCAGCTAAAATCTTTAGTATAGATATTTTTTGTGCAGAACTCCATAGATGGGGATTGGGTTGTCCTTAAGAGCTTCTTTCCCTTGATTTGAATGCAAGATCATCAATCACCTTGCAAACTATTTGGGTGATCATTCCAAAAGAATGCTCATAAGTAATCTGTTGTTGCTCCATTTTATCTGCTACCATCTTGGGAATAGGATTGGGAAGGGATTTCACAAAGAAACTCTTGTTATTGGCTTCATGTTCACCATTGAAGAGATATAGAAGATGTCTCATGTAAATGACGTAGCCTTCTATCTTGTTGATGTTACATAGGCAGGCCTAGTGGAAGGCTTGCATTGCATCCCAAGCTTCATCATATCAGTTACTCGCCCATTCAGAGACCGGGATCTCAAAGAATATTGTGCCAAGGTTGGGGTCTCTTTGAATGGTAAACTTAGCATTAGAGTCAAAGGATTCCCACCAATAACGAAGATCCCCAGTGAAGCCATGAGCGATGTGATTAACATCATTTACCTGGGCAACTCCTTGGTTTCTATACAAAGAGCAAAAATATCCAAACATTTCATGGAGAACATCTTCAATTTTTGTTTGTGAGAGATTATTAATATTCCATAAAGGAAGATTTCCAACTTTGTGCCTCTTAGGCTTGTCTTCTTGTCTGGATGGATCTCCTTTCATCATATTAAGCCAAAGAGTAGGAGGATAATCTTTAATGCCAGAAGGTCCTTCATCAAGAATTGGTTTGGTGGAGGAAGGTGAATCTTCAATGAGGTCTAAGATGGGGAGATTTGGATTCGTAGAAGGGGATTCAATGACCTTTTTTGAATTTACTAATTTGGTCCTTATCTTGAGTTCCTTTTGAATTGAAGGGAGATGAGTAGGAGAAATACCTCTAATTATACCATAAAATTTAGTCCCTTTTTCATATTGATCCATCTGATCTTCTGCTTCTTGAATTGTTTCCTCATTCCAATCAGAAAGGTCAAGCCAATCAGGGGGATCTCTAAGAGCATCCCAACTGGGGGCTGGCACTAGTGGGGAAGAATGCCATCCCTCAAAATTATAGTTGATACTAAGCCCCTTAAGATAATGTGTGATCTCATGGGCACACTAAGGAGAGTCAAGGTCAGTAATTTCTGCATAAGAACTGGAGCTAGGCACATCTTCAAGGAAGGATGCAGTTTTCTGATCAGATTCCAGATCTTACCAATGGGTGAGGTCAAGGCGATGGACTTTCGTTTGCTCATGGGGATGATCTTGAAAGCAAAGGCATGTCTTGTCTTTCCGAGAAGTGAGTTTGGCCCTTTGGGATTTCCATGAATATTCTTTTGGGTCTGCTATAATTTCTCCATAGGTGCGATAATCTTCCCAATGTCACCGACGCTTTGCTGCATTATAGACCTTGTCTTCAAGTAAATGGCACGCCAGTTCTTCTTCGGAATAGATAATCCAATCTTGAAGCTGATGAGGGTACCACTTGGTAATGCGAGGCTAGTGGAGACAATTAGGAGGGGGAATATCTTTGGCTTCGATATTAGCCTCATATGTTAATTGAGGAAGAATTCCAAAGGAAACTTGGGAAGAATGATCAAGGCTTGTAGCAAAATGTTGTTGTTTGGAGATGCAATTATTATTTTTATTAAGATCTAGTGCCATATCCTTGCTACATCCAATGATGTCTTTTCCTTTGCCTTTACTATGCATGGCATAGAGAACATCTTGGGAAGGATCTTCTTGGAAATATTTCAATGTAAACCAAGCTATAAGTTTTTTGGTGTTTTGTTAGGTTGGAGTTTGGTGAATGTACAGAAATGCAACACGAACAAAGAAAGCAAAACCAAACAGGAGAGAGAAACCACTAGATAGAGGAGACCAAGCATATATATATATAGCATGAATCTTCTTTACAAAAGAGAAGGATACATGGAGTAGGTAGATATGGTGGAAGGAGTAGTTACAAGAGTGTATGGAAGGCTAGATGGAAAGGTATCGTGGAAGCACGAGGGCAAGTAGAAGCTTAGCAGGTATGGAGCTTGAGGAAGAAGGAATCTTGAGAGGAATGGTGGAGATAGCTTGATGATGAAGGTAGTTGGGAATCTTGGAGAAGTATGGTGGAGAGCTTCGTGTCATGCGGGTATGGAAGAGGGAGATGGAGAGGCTTGAGGGTAAGTGCTTGATGGAGCAAGGGAGTATGAAAGCTTGGAGCGGCTTACGATTATGGAGGAAGGAAGCTTGAAGCGGCATGAGGATAAGAGCTTGAGGTAGTGAGGGTTTACATAAGGGAAGCTTGGGAAAGAAGCTTGAGAGAGAAGGTGTGTACAAGGGAAGCTTGGGGAAGAAGCCTGAGAGATAAGGTGTATATAAGGGAAGCTTGTTGAGCACGTCCTAGAAAAACACTCGAAACCAAAATGAAAATTTGTACAAGGGACTTATGAAAGTTCAAGACCCAGAAAACTCTACACCTCTAAAACTTGAAGTCCCCTCCTTTAAGGATGAGAGAGCCCCCTTTTATAGATCCAAGGGAGGTCCCTTTTACAATATAGATGGATATTTTATATTAGAGAAGGAACTCTCTAGAGAGAATGGGTTTCTAATCAAAAAGGTGGAAGAATAATGTGTTTCCCACATGAAGGTGGAAGAATTACATGTTTGGCCATGTGGAGTACTATAAAAAAATATTTATATGCCTTTTTAGATGTACTCGCATGATTCTTTTGATTTTCTTCCACGTGCCTTTTGTTACCATGTACATTTATAAATGTATTCCTTTTACAAAGTGGTTGGAAAGTCTTTGTTGTTGATATGGTATTTTCATCCATCTTTTTTTTGTTAAAGAAATATTTTGGCATTTCTTCTTCCTTTATCTATTTGTTAAAGCATCATTTCATCCATCATTCCTCACTTCTTCACGATTTTCTCCTCTTCTTTGTTTTGCATAAAGAAGTATGCATGTTACCTCTTTGTGGTGTATAAAGAAGTATGCATGTTGATGTGACTTCACCTTCTTTTAATTTGCACACTTAAAAATTTGTAATGTGAATGTGCATTTTGCAAGGTTTTGATTTATGTCCTTACCTTTGCAAAAGTGTGCATTGTGCATGATTTTGAGTTTCTTTGTGAGTGTGACATTTGGCCAAGGCTCTCCTTTTGTTTTTTAAAACAAGTGATATTTTCTTTTGAAAATAACCCTTGTAGTTGCAGTTTGTTGCTAATCTCACTACTACGGAATGAGGATTAACATTTTACACCTTTGGCTTGGGATCATCCTTTTCATTCTTTGCTTTAGATCCACCTTTGGTGATTGCCTTTTATGATGTTTTGGGAGGGCTCTGTTTGAATAGTTCTTTGACCATTTTGGTAGAAGATTTAGCCATGGGAAGGCGTAGTTTTCTTTGTTGAACTCCTTGTTGTTGTGGTGGGTAGCCTTGAGATAAAGAATTTTTCTTTGGCTATGAAGGATGTTCCTTTGGAGAGAGCATTATTTTCTTCTCTATTTATTTAGCTCATGTTGAAGGTGGCAAAGCTAGAGAGACCAAGCTTCTTTCGACATGTTGTGTTGTTAGAGGAACTTTTGTCGGTGAAGGATGCACTCTTGTCATCTTTCGGAGTGGAGAATGACCACGGTGATAGTATTTTGCTCAGAGGCCTATTTTAGATAATAGCTTTGCTGAGAAAACCCTAATATTTTATTTACTAGTAGTAATTTATTAGTAGTAATGTGCTTATCATTATTTTTGTGATTTTAAAGGGACAACTTGCAAGGAGCACCTTTTATGCTATTATTCTCTTCAGGGATTAGAAGAGAGATAAGACTCGGATCATTGTCTTCATATTTTTCTTTAAGAGATTCCCACCATCTTCTAAGATTACCTTTAATACCTACATAATCATCTTTATATATATTCTTTAGAGATTCCCACCATCCGAAGATCACCTTTGATGATGGAATCAAAGATAGGATCCAAGGAAGTTCCAATAAATTGAGAGAAGATCTTTATAGGATTGACATAGATCACCAAATAGTCTAGTTGTGGCCATAATAGAGAATTTTCATTTCCTTGGAACATGGAGGGGGATTCTTCAATATTTAGAGAATAAAATAGTGGCGTACCTTTTCCATTTGTAGAGAGAAGATATGCATCTCCTGGAGACTGTGTTCTTGGTACCGCCAAATAAATCCTTTGATCGTGGTCAAATGCTGTGACATGATTTGCATAATCAATATTCCAACCTTGATTATGGGAGGTAGAATATTTAAATTGAGTAGAGCTTGGGGAATCATAGCATGTTTTGGTGTGAATGGGATATTTCATTATGTGAGGATTATAGTCAGCCATAGATTAATGGGGCATGCTGAGGGCAAGTTTGTCCATCTTACTAATTTCATAATAATGCCAACCAAGATCATTAGCATAGTCCTTACACAAATATGATAGGTCATTATCATCCCGATTAGAATCATTATTCCATTGAATACCACATGTGTGTGTTATTCTGTGGTGAAACCAGTCAGAGTTTGGTTGGAGACCAGGCTCTTTAGGGATACCATAGCACTGCTCTAGATCCATTGTGTCATTAAGAGGAATATCCTCTACATATGTTCTCGAAGTGGAAGCCCGAACTAAGTCTATCGGTTTTGAACAGGGAAAGTAGGGATGGGATAGGCTCTCACCATGTGGTTTTGATGTGGCATTTATATTCCCCTCAGTTTGATCTACAAATATTAATTCTTCTTCGTGGAGGAACTCCAAAACAGTGTCTTTGTGGAGATTCTCCAAAATGATGTTTGCATAATCTTCATTTGCGAGCACATAGTCTTCTAGCATTGCATGCCTTGATCTTTGGATGCTAGGTTGTGGATGGATGTATTCACGTGCTCCATTATCATCATTAGGTAACATTGTTTCCATTTTTGAGGTAGTAGAAGACCACCGACCTTTTGGAGGAATATCTTTGCTTGATCTTTCAAACTCTGTGTCTGTGTCCCTTTGTGCTGGGGGAGAAGAGTGTTCCATGATGGATGCTTTAGCAAGAGCATTCTCTGAGGGACTAGGAGAGAAGAGTTCTTGGAGGGTTAACTCTTTAGAAGAGCTTGTCATGAAAAAATTAAAAGGGAGAGGTTTCTTTTCTGGAAAAGGAGTGTCAGACTGAGATTTTGACTTCTGTGGGAATTTAGGAAAAGATGGTCCTTTTGGTGATGCTTCGAGGCTTAGAGTTTTTTATTCTCCATTTATCTCCCCATCAAATTCTTTTCTATTGACCAATTCTAAAGATAGAAATGTGTCTGTGTGAAAAGATTCTTGAGATAGGGGCTTACCTTTTTTTGCTCCCAAAAACTCTAGAAATTGGGATATGTCTTCTTTTGCTATGGATGACAGAGAGATATAATTTTTTTCTTCATTTTCTTTGGAGAATGTTACAGAGATATCATCTTTCTGTTGCTCTTTTAGTGTGAAGAAAGATTCTTTCAAAATAGTTTTTATAGTGCTAAAATAGGGCAGATCTTTCTCATATTGTTGTCCAGGGAGTTGTGCAGTAGTAGTATGTTAGGACAAAGGGTTGTAGTTAGGAATGGTAGGTTCATTTTCCCAAGGTTCATCTTCCCATGCCTTGATCGAAACATGGTCTTGTTCTCAGCTAACTCTGCTAGAGATTGAATTCTTCTTTCAATTTTGTTAGTCTGATCTTTACCATAAGGGTACTTCGAATAGTTGGACTCTTGATTGCATCTAAATGCATAAGAATTCAATATTGGGGAATCATGATCAATTACCTGAGGAGAGGAAGGAGAACTGAGATCTTCTCCTAATACGTCGTAGAGAGTTTCTACCCTTTCCTTTCTTACCAATGCTTCAAGATAGTCATGTGAAGCTTATTCTGATTCTGAGGAGCATCTATAGGGCACTGGCCTTTGAGGGCTTCTTTCACTTTAATAGATCTTTTAAAGGTGGAGCCTTTAGTACTTATCTTGCCATAGATGCGAAAGTTTTCATGATTGCACCTCCTTTTTGCTGTTGAGAAACATGCGGGATCTAGAGCATGGCAGTGAGTTATGGTGGATGGAAGGAGAAGTGTGGACTCATGATGGAGAAGACAAAGACACTGTTTGTTACACAAGTGAATTAGGTTCCAAAATTGAGACTTGGACTCATAAACACAATCTTGTGTATGTGGACAATGACATTGACACTTCACTGAAAAGAAAAAAGTACTATCATTGCATTAAGAAAAGAAAGCAAGTACAATGCTTTATAGGAAAGTAGGAAACTGCAGTAGGCACCACTATGCATATGGGATAGGTAAACCTGCATATCCTTAGCCCTGAAGCTCCATACAAAGAGGCTATTTAGTGAGTGTGATTGCTGATTCTCAACATTTGTTTCATAGGATCTTTGATCTAGAGAAGCAACAAGAGGTCTATTAGAGTAATCCTCCTTTTGTGGAGCGCCATCCTCTAGCTTGAGAGGATATGTTGTCACAATATGTGGTTGCTTGTATCCATCTTTGGGAAGTCCTCCCTCTTTATCTTTTTTAGATGCTGAAGGCCATGACTCTTGTTCATTGTCTGGGGACAATTTCCAAGATGTTGGAGGAGAAGCTTTGGGGATCTTAGCAAACACATGATACTAGTCTTGGCCATTGTTTGGGGAGAATGTCCAAGAGGTTGGAGGAGCTTTAGCAGAAGTTTCTACATTGTTCTTTTGGGGAGAAGACTTTAGAATGGGCATATTAATTAATGGAGGGTTAAGAGAATATATTTCTTCTTTAAATGTTGAGGTAACTTGGCTGCTCCCTATGAGCTCATTATCTTTGCTGTACATCATGCAAAGAATATTCCAATTTTCCAATTTTTTCAAATCTCTATTTTTAAGTGAAACACAAGAAGAAGGAGATGAAGAAGATAATGACTCCTCTTCTTTACCTTTACTCGCATCCTGAATTGGGGATTCCAAATCGGTGTTCTTCAAAACATAAGTAGTGGTAGGTGATGACCGTTGTGCCTTTCCTTTGCTAGGATCTTATCTCGTCAAATCTCTATCCTTCAAGGAATGTAAGAAAACACAAGAAGTAGCGAATGGCTGTTCTTTCCTCTTGCCGGGAGTAAGACAATGTTGTTGAGAAATAGAAGAGGAACTTGATGCTAATGCTTTAGGTTCTTCTTCAAGATCAGGAGGATGAGACTGTGGCGAAGCATGAGAAGACCAAGGTGCAACATGGTTGCATTTATCTTCAAGATTAAGATCACCATGACAATGTTGTTGAGTGCCAGCTAGAGAAATAGATGCAAGAGTCAATGCAAACTCCTTTTCCGCTTCTTTAAGATCAGTAAGACAAATTTGTTTAGAAACATGAGAAGAACCGGATGGAAGATCCTTATGTGTAGCACGAAGATCGATTGGATGAGACTTTTGAAGCTCAGTCGAAGAACTAGATGGGAGATTATGTGTCTTTTCTTAAAGAACATCATAAGAACTTAATGTAAGATTCTCTCGTTGGTTTTCATGAATCTATGGAGGAATGTCGAGAGAACCACATGAAAGATGTTCGTTCTTATATTCAGGACTAAGAGAATGAGATTGTTGAGGAACAGTTGACAAGTTAGTTGTATCGAGAGGAGAGTAGTGTGGAATATTAGAAGAACTGGATGTAGGACTTTTTTGTTTTTCTTTTACAAGTTGTTCTATACGAGTAGTTTGAAGGCTAAGACTATAGAAAAGGTTTTGAATGCAATTCTAGATGAATTGCATAATAGTTTCTATGGAGGTATAGGGATTATGTAATAAGCAGTGTGCACTAATAGGAGTTTTATGGACATTAATGGAGTGCTTAGGATAGGAGAAGGGCTCAACAAGATTATTGCTTTGGATATTTTTTTTAGATCTTGAAGAAATGTCACGAGAGGATAATTTTTTTGGGGATTCTAGAGGAACAAAAGAAGAGGGTTTTCTTAGGAGATAGTGATGTTCAGTACAAGAGCTACTCTTTTAAGGATATCACTAAAATTTACCTTAGAGACTTCGTCGTGCTTGGAATTTCTTTCGTTTGTATGAAGTGCAGGTGGTTGTCGTGTAGAAGCAGACTTTGCTTCTTTTATAGTGTTGGAGACATGTGAACTCATCCAAACTTGAAATGAAGCCATAATAATTTTGAAATGGAAAATCTCGAATTGCAAGAGAAGACAGGGTCTTGAGCCAAACGCCAACGCCACCATGGCCAACGGCAAATATGGAAATAACGCCCTTAGGGATCTCTTGCAATTCGAGATTCTCCATTCTGAAATTATTATGCTTCATTTCAAGTTTGGATGAGTTCGCATGTCTCCAACACTAAAGAAGAAACAAAGTCTGCTTCTGCATGACAAGCACCTGCACTTTGTATGAACGAAATAAATTCCAAGCATGATGAAGTTTCTGAGGTACATTTTAGTGATATCCTTAAAAGGGTTTGTTCTTGTACTGAACCTCACTATCTCCTAAGAAACCCCTCTTCTTCTAATCCCCTAGAATCCTTATCTCATGACATCTCTTCTAGAAAATCTATCCAAAGCAATAATCTTGTTGAGCCCTTCTCCTATCCTAATCACTTCGCTAATGTCTATAAAACTCCTTTTAGTATACATTTCCTAGATAATCCCACTAGCTCCATAAAAACTAGTATATAATCTATCAATGATTGTATTAAAAAACTCATTGATAATTTTAATCTCCAAAATACTTACATAGAACAACTTAGAGAATAAAACCAAAAAAGCCTTGTATCTACTTCCCCTACTCTTTCACACCGTTCTTTTCCTATAGCACCTAACCCTTCCGTTGTCCCTCAACAATCTCATCCTCTTCATCCTAAAGATAAGAATGAACATCTTGCACCTGATTCTCCCAATGTTCCGCCATAGATTTATGATAAGCAAGAAAATCTTGCATTAGGTTCATATGGTGTAAGTTCTTCTGATGTTCTTAAAGAAGAAAACCAGAATTTCGTATCTAGTTCTTCTTCTATTATGCTCCAATAGTCTCTCCATGTTGCTCTTCAAGACAAACAAAGAGATCTTACATCTAGTTCTTCAATCGAGCCTCAACAGTCTAATTCTATTGATTTTCAAAATCAACACAAGGATCTTACATTTGGTTCTTTGATTATTTCTAAGGGAAAGAATTCGGATGTTACTTCGCAGACTCCTCTTGATGTTACTTTACGGCCTCAACTTGGTGATCCTAAAGATCAAACCAAGAATGATGTATCTTGGTCTTTTGGTGTTTCTCCATAGGCTCCTCCTCCCGATCTTGATGAAGGACTTAAAGAATTGACATCACGTTTCTCTCCTCTTCCTCAAGAACATTGTCTTACTCTTGCCAAGAGAAAATGATAGCCATTCACTTCTTCTTCTTGTGTTTTCCATTACATTCATTGGAGGATAAAGATTTGGACAAAGAAGATCCTAGCCAACAAGATGAAAAGAGGTCATCATCTACCACTGCTTGTGTTCCAACTACATATGTTTTGAAGAACCAAGATTTGGCATCTCCGACTTAGGATACTGGCAAAGGTATAGACAAGGAGCCACTCTCTACTTCTTCTTGTGATTCATTAAATCCCTTAAAACAAAAAGATTTGGAAGATCAATATACTCATTACATGATGCATAACAAAGGGAAACACAAAGAGATAATCGGGAGTGGTAAAAGTAAGGAAGAATTTGAAGAAGTTGTATTCTCTCTTAATTCTTCCCCAACTGACATGATTGTTCTTAAGCCCTCTCCTTGAAAGTATAATGTAAAAATTTTTGCTAAACTTCCCAGAGTTCCTCTAACATCTTGGACATTGTCCCTAGACAATGAACAAGAACTATGCCATGTATTTGACAAGCTTCCCAGAGCTCCTTCACCAACTTCTTGGACACTATCCCTAGGCAATGAACAAGAATCATGGTACGATGCTGATAATGGAGAAGAGTTTTCTGAACCAAGATACTAGCAACCACACATTACTAAGAGATGTCCTCTCAGCCTAGAAGATTACCTTATCAAGACGGAGGATTACTCTAATAGGCCTCTCATTTTATTTTTTTTATGAACCAGTCTTAGATTAAAGATAATATGAAGTAGAGAAAAGACGATGCCCTTGGGAAGATTCTCGTATCCATGGAGAGATACTTACTGAAGAGTCCAATCCCGCAGACATTTCAAAGAAATCTATTTAGGTTCGAGACAATCTAAAATGCCTATGCTACAAGGATACACCTCATCACCAATTGGAGGTTCACCACATTGCTTTAAAGCATTGGCAAGAAAGAGAATGGGATGAAACGCTCTATGACATCTTGGGAGAAGATCTCAGTTCCCATTTCTCTCCCCAGGTAACAGATCCTGATTCTCCAATATCACCTTCTCAAACAATAGGTCCCCACATATGCAGATGCAACTCTCCTCAACTAGCTACATGTTGAGAGTGAAAAAAGACTAAATTTTTCACTCATTTTTTTGTTTTTGAGGTCTGAATGGTTGATATTTGATGGATTTAGAGTAATGTATGGTTGTTAATGGACGTGTTTGAGAGTGTTTTGGATGATATTGATTATTTTTCGGAAGTTCATGATGATTTTTAGTAGAAATACGAGGCTCTGTGATGTTTTGGTAGGTTTTGATTGGTTTTTATCAAAAGATTTAAAACGAACTTCAGATCTCTTGATAAGTTTGAAGCTTCTGTTTTGATAGAAGAAAATAAACTATCACCTCTTGCTTCTCTCATATCCTCCAAAGACCTCCAAAAGTCTGCCCCTGAAGAAATGCTTTACATGATGAACTCTTCTTCTCCAAAGAAAAAAGGCAAAGAAAAGGACCTAGTGAAATCCAGCAAGACAGTTCCTCCAAACGACGAATGGTCTCCTATTGGCTTAGGAACTGAAACTGACAATGAATCAGGAAGGCATAAATATCCACAATCCAGCATCAAGATCCTAAAGCCTACAAAATTAGGTGGCTATGTTGGAACAACCTTGGGATCCCTTCACATAAACGAACCAGACCTTAAAGCCCAAGAACTCCCGAAGAAAAAGAAGAAGAATCACAATGCTACATCTAGATATGATGGTGAAATCATCAAAGAACTACTGAAGAAGAAGAAGAAGAAGAAGAATCACAATGCTACATCAAGATCCAATGGTGAGATTTTACCCCATTCGTATTTTCCTTCTCCAGATCCATTAGATCCAGTTAAGAAAAATGTTTAAAGGGACAATGAAAAGGGTTTTTGCTATGAAGATTGGGCTAACTATCAAGAAGACATATGCAAAAAGGATAGTCTCCATTGGCATAATATAAAATGGGTAAATAACCACAGAGATGATTTGCTTGAAGATCTGTCAATGAACTGATGATTTTGGGCGGGAATATTATAATGATGATTCCCTGACTTAAGGCAAAGCTTATGACTACGATGGTGATTCTGGTTGGTATTACTATGGTGATGATGAATATGAATACCCATATCCATATAATCAAAACTACGACAAAATATGCAAACTTAAAAGAACTGTCCTCTCAACTCAACTAATGTCATGCAGTATAATCCTGAATACATTTCATATCATCCTCACACAATGGGATGCCCTAATTATTTTTTAATAATCTTTCCATTCAGCTAAAATTGGACCGTTAATCCCAATTAGTGTGGGGGGAGTACAAGCATTTTGGCCCTTAATGGGTGTGCCAGGCTAAGAATGGGGCCCGCTGATTCGGTGGCCCAATGATTTTGGGTTAGCATTGGTGGTACTCGTGGCACAAGTCCTGAGGGTATTGACTTAGCACCTGCAGCTTAATTTGGAGGTGGTTGGCATAGGTACATGACGAAGGGCAATACAACCACGTTGGCTCCTTCGGGTTGTGGGGGGCGCGTGTGGATTGCGCGGGTACCCTAGGGTTGCATGGCCGTGGTGAGTTGATGTGGCCGTAGCGGGCTGACATGTCGGGGGCTCCTTTGCTCCCTGATGTGTCGGGGGCCTGTGTCTTCATGGCGGGTGTCCAATGGGTTGACCTTTGCGATAGGCAGGGCGGATAGGCCATGCGATGGGCAGGGTGGTCTTTTTGGATGGCCCATCTAGCGGGCGACCCATCCGACGGGCGATGGGCTTTCTTTGCGGCAGGTAGGCGGCCTTTGTGGCGGGTGGTCGAGCAATCGGGCAGGGGTGCCCTCTTGTAGTCGGGCGAGGTTGCCCTTTTGAAGTTGGGCAACTTGGGGGCAAGGAAGGGCCGAGGAGGAAGGGGGGGGCCCATTGACCCTTAAGGGCTTGTTTCTCCAGATGTGGGGGGTGGTATATTATGCCTAAGGGGCCTTAGTTTGTTAAATAGGGGAGGGGATCAAAAGTTTTGTGAAGGCTTTTTTAGAAGAGGGGGTGTTTTTATGTGGAGCCTTCTCTTGTAAAGAGGGGCTGCTTTGGTGGAGAGGAGGGGGCACGGGGGTTACCTTGGGTTGTATTTGTAGCCTTGGAATTCGAAGGTGCTTAGTAAGCCGTGCTTCTCGGGGCCGATCCTCGAATTTAGACTGTACTAGGGAGGGGGTATGTGAGCCAGGTCGAGAACTTTTTGCAGTGATGCATGTAGTTTAGGATTTAGGGTTGCCCCATAGTTTAATGTTTTTGTGTACTTTGTGTACGTAAGCTTCAAAACTACGGGGATCCCTTTGGCTTTAGGGGCTTGTTGAAGAAGGGAGGTGCGGTCGTTATAGGTGTTTTTTCGAAAGAATTTTTGAAGAGAGGACCTAGGGTATCCTTTTGCGCAGGGCCTCATGTAGAAGAGGGTACGAAGATGTAGGTATCCTTCTTTTGAGCTTTCCCGAATTATGTAGCATTTGAGTTCTCCTTTGATGAAGGCCTTCTTTTGATGAAGGGGCTGCCAGAAGGTCCATGGGAGATAGTTGTAGGTGTTGAGTGGCTTTTGGTAGCACTTGGTGTCGAGGATATTGTTAGCTTTGAACTTGTTGCCTTTGAAGAAAACCACGTCCAAGATGATGGCCTGCGTGATGGAGGTAGTGGGTGTAATGCGTATGTGATTTTGAAGCGGGATTCTATAATGCTTGAGGAACTCCATGAGGGAGTGTTTAGGTCCGCTCCATACCCCAAATGCATCATCAATGAATCGCTTATGGTAGACAAGCGAGGATGTAGCAAAATGCAGGGAGTTATTTTCTAGATAGCAAAGAAAAAGGCAAGCATATACTACTGCAAAATTGCTTCCCATGGCTGTGCCTTTGAGTTGGAGTCATAATGTATTGTTAAAGGAGAGATAGTTATTGCAGAGGATAAGCTTGGCATTGGATAATATGGCTCTATCATGTGGGTATGGGAATGCCCGAGAGACAAAATGGTTAAGTGCTATAAGGCCTTCGTTAACAGGAATGCTGGGATAGAGGCTTTCTACATCAAAAGTAAAGAGAAGAGCATAATTAAGGATTTGGAAACACAAAAGCTCATGAATGAGAGTAAGTGAGTCGGGGAGATGATACTTTTCTTTTTTAAGAAGTGGAAAAAGTTGATAGTGGGGCCATGAAGAGGCTTTTTTGAATACATACCTTGTGTAGGCACAAATGGGCTGTCCCACAAGGGTTGGTTTGTGTATTTTTGGGAGAAAATACAAACTCTAAACTCTAAAACCTCTATCAGGCTCTTACATCATGAATGCCACTTCTTGTTTTGAGATGATGGTGGGGGCTCGAAGCAAAAGAGAGAGGAGCCTTGCTTTGAGGTCTTCCACAGGGAAGGCATCCACTTGCTTGTAGGTGGAGGAATCTTTCAATTGCCTCATCCCTTCCTGAAGATACCATGTGGTATCTAGGATGGTTACTCCCAGATTCTTATCTGCAAGTTTGATGATGATTGAGGGGTCATCCATGAGTGACTTTAAGCCCCCTCGGAGATACTTGCGGAGCCCATGGAAATGGGGGTTGGTGGTATTTGCCATGGTGTTGATGAAGCAGTGCCGGAAGTGGGAGATAATAGCCTCTAGAGAGTCCAGGGGCATGGGGGGTTCCCATGTGGGATTGGGATATGGAAGGGGGGGGGGTGCTGGATTCCCGGAAGAACCATCGAAGTCGAAGTGTACAAGCAAGGATGTTAAAATTTGCAAGTAACTCTTTGGGTGAGGGTGGGGACGGTTTGGGGATGTAATGCAGGTCGAGGCTCAAGATTTTCTTCTTAGGGAGAGAAAGTCTGCGTGAAGAGAGGTTGTGGATGCTGAAGTTACTGATGCGGTGGTTCACTTGTGTAGGAGTTTTTCTCCCAAAGAGAAGCTGGGTACCAATAGCGGGAGCCAGAAGAGCTGGCGGCCTTTCTGGTACCCGTTTAGGAATTTTGACACCCTGGATTTGGTCGTGAGGGAGGTGGTTGACTGAGGATGTGGTTGACCCATGCTACATGAGGGTGGTCTTCAGCATAGACTATGCTGCCTTCTAGGCAGGTATCCAAGGTGGCCAAGCTGTGGCCTGGGTGATGGGAGCCTTGGGGGGGCCAGGTAGCAGTCCCTTTTTGGGTGGGGCAGCCATGGTGGAAGATCTCATAGCAAGGGCTTTGCCTTTTAGGCCGCCCATTAGTCATGCTGCTGCTGCAAGTTGGCAGGAGTTTTCCCATGGTCAAGCAGGATGGTGCCCTCGTCTTAGGGCTAGGTGGTGGCCTTGTCGTGAAGACGGGTGGCAGCCTTGTCGTGCATTGTGGGAGTTTGCTCGACGAGCTCTCGAGTGCCCAAGCTTTTGTGTGGCCCTTTATGGAGGGTGCGGCTTGTTTTTTGGTCAATGGGGAGCAGCGGCGGTTATGCCCTCGGTCCTTCGGCACTTGTTTGGTCATTGCAGTCGAGGGGGGTGAGCGGGCTGTCTGGCATAGCGGGCCATGATGCCATTGTGATTGGAGGAGGCTTGGGTGTTTTGGTTGGCGGGAGCGTGCTTGGTTTGGTTGCGAGCAGCTGCGCAATGGGGCTGCTTATGACGGACCTCCCTTATACTTCTTCACACATGAGCTGGTTGACCGTCTAGACGCTCCTTGGGGAGTTGCTCCACTTCTTCCATGGTGGCATCCCAAGCTTCTTGTTGTTTGATCAAGGCTCGGAGGAGGAAGTTGTTAGCATCTTCTTTAAAATCAACAGTCGTGGAGCATTTACATGCAGGAATAGGCCTTGCCAATCGCATTTGTCCTCCTCGATCAATGAGACCGAGTTGGTTTTGTGGCAAAGCTCGTTGATACGAGTGTGAATGACTTCAGTAAATGAGTTGAACTGCTCTTGCAAGGTGGCAATGAGTTGTTCTTTGGCGGTGAGGAGGGCATCAAAGCACGCTTTCTTGTAGGCAATTGAAAGCTCCGTGAGCTTTGTTGTAAGGGCAAGTTGAGAAGCAGGGTCATCCACGCGCAGCTGAGGTGGGCGAAGCTTGAGGCTATTGGGGATGAGCTGCTTGACATGTGGCTCCCGAAGGCGAGAGGCGAAGGAGCGGCCATGTTGAAGCTTTCCATAGATCTTTTTATACTTGGTCAACGAGGTGGTAACGATGGCGGAGTACTACGGGGGGTGCTCCACATAGCACATGCCTTCATAGAAGTTAAGGAGGATGTCCTTAGGGTTGGGATTAAGTTCTTGACGTCGCTTCCCATGGTGGTGGGAGATGCCAGAAGGACCAGAAGTGAAGGGGCCAACAACAAAGGGTGACGCATGCTCCATGTGCAGGGAGTAGGGTTAAAATTAAGGTTTGAAAATGAAAGCTAGGAGTAAGGTGTCTTCTTATATATGGTTTAAGGCTAAAAGGGCATGCACTAATAGAAAACCAGGACCAAAAGAGATTTTCATTAAAAAGAAGGGGGGATTCCAATGCATTTTGTGACCTCTCAATCACTCATCAGGGTCCTCTTTTTGTGATTTTTTTACCGTAAAATGGGCGGCTTTATATGTCAGTGTACGTGTGGGGGCCAAGATTTTTGAATAATCTTGTCGTTAAGTTAAAATTGGGCCGTTAATCCCAATTATTGTGGGGGGGAGTACAAGCATTTCGGCCCTTATTTAATGGGTGTACCAAGCCGAGAATGTGGGTGCACCAATTCGGTGACCCAATGATTTTGGGTCACCATTGGTGGTACCTGTGGCATAAGTTGTGAGGGTATTGACTTAGCACCTATGGCTTAATTTAGAGGTGGTTGGCACAGAGATACATGGCAAAGGGAGATACAACCATATTGGCTCCTTCAGGTTGTGGGGGTGCGTGTGGATTGCGTAGGTACCCTAGGGCAACGTAGTCATGGCGGGTTCACGAGGCTGCAGCGAGCTGATATGTCGGCGGCTAATTCACTGGTTGACGTGTTGGGGACCCGTGTCTTCCTGGTGGGTCTACAGTCTAGGGTATAGGGTTAAGGGTTAAGGATTTAGGGTTTAGGGTTTAGGGGTTAGTATTTAGGGTTTAGGGTTTAGTGTTTAGGGTTTAGGCTCTGATACCAACTTCAGAGCGAACGCATGGAAACGCCGACACGAACGAAGAAAGCAAAACCAGATAGGAGATAGAGGCCACTAGTTGTAGGAGACATGGATACAAAGATGATACAAGGATATGATTAGGTGAAGGAGGGTAGAAAGAAAGCGGTGCCTTCTTCTAGTTGTGGTCTCCCTTTTATACATCTCTAGGATAGTATCGAGGGCTAGAAGTTAGGGCCAGCTGGCTGAGAATAAAGGGTTTGTACATTAGAGTCCATGTGATTCCTAAAGGATCTCACATGTCTATAGTGAGGAGATAAGGTTTGTACATAGAACCCATGCAAAAAAGTGAGGGTCTTCACATGGCTACCGTAGAGATTGTACATAGATCCCATGTGAAAAAGTGAGTGTCTTCACATGGCTACAGTAGAGATGTCCTTTTCATGCCACCTGGAAAGTATATCGACCATTATGTTTTTATGTCCATGTACATGCTCGTAAGTTATTTATAGATTGTTGAACCATAATGACCATCTTAGCAATCTTTTATTGCCAATTTCATAAAGGTTTTTTTAGGATAGGAATCCTTGCATATTTTTAAGGTCTGTTTTTGCTGTGAATGGGATATGCTCTATGAAAATATGAAAACTTTCTATGCATTTTTTTAGTACTAATATTTCTCGATGAAAGGAAGGATAGTTCTTTTCTGTAGGAGTGAATGTGCCAGAAGCAAATCTGCAAACTTCTTCTCTTCCTTGTTCTGTTTGTGTTAGGATTCCTCCTCAGCCTGAATCTAAAGCATCAGAATAAATAATAAGAGGATTTCCTAGTAAGGAAATGCGAAGTGGTGGTAATTGGGAAATAACTTGCTTCAGAGATTGGAATGTTTTTTCATGGTGAGGTGAGTGAGTTCCCTTTTTGAGTAAGTCTGTCCATTGGGAGGTGTATTTCTAGATGGCAGGAACATGGGAGTGGATCCAATTGAGACATCCAAGCAATTGTTGTAGTTGTCTGACATGGGTAAGAGGAGTCTCAAAATTTTCGATGATCTTTTTGACAACATGTTCTTGGAGTCTGATAGTACCATTACAGACAATTACTCCCAGGAATTCTGCTTCAGGTGTGGCAAATTCACACTTAGTGGGAGAGAGTGTTAAGCCTTCTATTTGTAGTAGTTGGAAGAAGTCAGATAGGTCCCTTATATGATTTTTGAAGGTCTTTGAAAAGATGAGGATATCATCAATGTAGGCTACACAGCAGTGGCGAAGAGGTAGGAATATGGTATCCACCCCTGCTGTTGAACAAAGCAAAGGGGCAGTTTTAATACCAAATGGGAGAACCACCCATTGGAAGTGGTGGCCTTGGGGCACAGAGAAGGCGGCTTTGTACCTGTCAAAAGGAGTAATCTTAAACTGCCAAAACCCATATTTTAGATCAAATTTTGACAAAATCTGAGCACCTTGGAGCCTTTGGATGAGATCATCTTTTAAAGGCAATGGATGTTTGTTGTCAATAAGGAACTTGTTAAGAGGCTTATAATTAATTACAAGCCTTTCCTTTTCCCTTTTTTGCTCTGAATGTTTATTAACATAAAAGGCCTGGCATGCCCATGGGCTTGAACTTTTTTCAATGAGACCTTGTGAGAGGAGTGTTTTAATTTCATTCTGGCAAATCTGCATGTCTTCAGGGCTCATTTCTGGGTGAGTGGCTTTGGTAGGAGTGCTTTGGGGAAGCTCGAGAAGAGAGATAAAGTATTTGGTTTTTTTCCAAAAATGAAGAGGATTTTCTGAAGAGTAAGACATAATACGATCCTTCCATTGCTGGAGTTTAGGAGCATAGAGCTACTATTGTCAAAAGAACCATTTCTTGAATCTTAAATCGCAAGCATCTGTACATGTGGGTGTAATGAGCGAAAGGGTTCTGGAGAAATGTTGAAGAAGAGGGATCCATAGTTACCGATTTGACATCGTACCTTGGCTATTTTTTGGATAGCTAGTCTTCTATTAGAAGCCAGGGACATGCTGATCTCTTCTTCAAGATGTTTTGTCTTGTTGGGTGGTACATAATGATCTTCACAAACTGTCAGGGAAGAGCCAGTATCAAGTAAAGCATCTAATTGCATATGAGTATGCTTAGTGAGAGACATGCTGATGGGAATTAGTGGGAGCTGGGCTCTGCCAATAGCTGAAATATGGTGTTCTTTGGTGGCCATTATGTGGGCTTCATTTATTAATTTATCATTGGCTGCAAGCCTTGTCAATTCCTTGCCATGTTGTTCTACCTAGGTCATGAGATTTCTTAGTGCTTGGGTGACTTGAGAAAGCTCTTGGGTGATGTGGCCAAGGTTATCCTTTTCTGTAGACTGTTTTTCCATTTTGAGAGGGGGAGATCGATCATTGTCAAGGGTAATTGGTTCCTTAGCATCTTTGAGAATTTTTTGGAGAGTCTGGGGTTTAGGAAACATTTTGAAAAGATTAGTAGTGACAAAGGCTTCTTCTTCAAGAGTGGTCTTAGAGCTTTCCCCATTAAGAAAAACTGTCTTTCTTTCTTTCAAGAGAAGTTTTGAGAAGGTATCTTCTTTTTCTTCATCTAAAGAAGATGATGAGGAGAATTTTGGGAGGTTGGGTGAAACCAAATCATAATCAGAATGCCATTTGTAGGAAATACCTGAAGAGGGGGCTTTGATGAGTCTATCCCCAAATGGTTGTTTGCCTCCTCTATACATGTCGTGTCCATGTCCTTGGTAGTTTCTATGTCTGTTTCTTCTGGAGGATTCTCCAAAATCATCTTCTAATGCATTGATAGTATGAATGGTATCTTCATCATGGGAGGAATCATCAGACTTATCTGCAGAAGTACCATCAGAATCAGAGAGATGGGAAGCACTTTGCTCATACTAATCATACCCGTCGTCAAGAGGAAGGCCAGATTGTTGGAGGGTATTGATCTTTTGTGGGAATTTGCTTTTGTTAAGGTACTTATTTACCCAATGGCTGAGTTGTCCACAAATGAAGCAAGAATTGGGATTTTATGAACGTCTTCAAAACAGCCGCCGCTTGGAAGAATGAATGTTAGAGAACATTTTCTTGGGTTTATATTTTTTATGGAGATTGGATTTTTTGCCATTGCAGCTTTGGTGGAGGTAGCCAAAATCTTTAGTATATATATTTTTCGTACAAAACTCCATAGATGGGGACTGGGTTGTTTTTAAGAGCTTCTTCCCCTTGATCTGAGTACAGAGATCATCTATTACCTTGCGGACTAGCTGGGTGATCATGCCAAAAAAAGTGATCAGATGTTGCTCCATTTTATCTGCTACCATCCGAGGAATAGGATTAGGAAGAAAATTCACAAAGAAAATCTTGTTATTGGCTTCATGTTCTTCATTGAAGCGATATAACAGATGCGGCATATAGATGACATAATCATCTATTTTGTTGATGTTACATAAGCGAGCCTGGTGGAAGGCCTGCATAGCATCTTGCGCCTCATCATACTTGTTACCCACCCATTCAAAGACCAAGATCTCAAAGAAGATTCCGCCAGGATTAGGGTCCTTTTGAATGGTAAACTTGGCATTAGGGTCAAGGGATTCCCACCAATAGTAGAGATCACCGATGAAGCCATGGGTAATATGATTTATTGCATTTACCTAGGCAACGCCTTGGTTTCTATATAATGAGCAAAAATATCCAAACACTTCATGGAAAACATCTTCAATTTCTTCTTGTGAAAGATTATCTATATTCCATAAGGGAAGATTTCCAACTTTGTGCCTCTTGGGCTTGTCCTCTTGCTTGTTTGGGTCATTTTTCATCATGTTGATTATGGGAGGACAACCTTCATCTTGTCTAAGGTCTATGACAAGGGATTCAGTGCCCTTTTCTGTATTTACTAAAAATTTTCTTATCTTGAGTTCCTTTTGAACAAAAGAAAGATGAGTATAAGATCAATACCTCGAATTATACCATAGAATTTAGTCCCTTTGTCATATTGGTCCATTTGGTCCTCTGTTTCTTGTATTGTTGCTTCATCCCAATCAGAAAAATCGGGCCAATCTAGGGGATCATCAAAAGCATCCCATATAGGGGCTGGCATTGGTAGGGAAGAATGTCATCCATCATAATTATAACTTATATGAAGCCGTTTAAGATAATGCGTGATTTCATGAGCACTCTCAGGGATGTCAGGGTTAGTAATTTCTACATAAGAAGGGGAACTAGGCATATCTGCAAGGAAGGATACAGTATGCTGATCATATTCCATATCTTGCCAATGGATGAGGCCAAGATGATGGACTTCAGTCTGTTCATGGGGATGATCTTGGAAGCAAAGACCCTTTTGTCAAGTCGAGAGGTGAGTTTGGGCCTTTGGGATTTTGATGAACATTCTTCTGGGTCTGCAATGATTTCTTCAGAAATCTGAGAGTCATCCCAATGTCGATGGTGCTTTGTTGTAGTATAGCTTTGTTCTCCACGCAGACAGATAGTCGGCTCTTCTTCCAAATGAATAACTCAATCTTGGAGTTGATCCGGATACCACTTGGTGATGCGAGGCAGGTGGAGATGATTAGGAGGAGGAATATCTTCTGCTTCGGTATCAGCTTCATAAGCTAGTTGGGGAAACATTCCAGGGGAATCTTGAGAGGATGTATCAAAATGTTGTTGTTCATGGATCCAATCATCTATTTCATGATGATTTGATGACATCTGATTGCTACATCCGATGATGTCTTTTCCTTTGCCTTTACTATGCATAGCATAGAGAACATCTTGGAAAGGATCTCCTTGGAAAGATTTCAATGAAAACCAAGCTGGAATCTTTTTTATATTTTTTTGGATTTTCGAGAGATCAAGAGAGGAGCTAGATGCAGTATGAGAGATTACATTTTTTTATTTTTGTTGAATATCAATAAGGAGTTCTATATTAGTGAGTTGTTGATTGACCTGAGCTAGTTGTTCGCTAAGGTTGTAGAGGGAATTGCTTTGCCAATTTATGGCCATGTCTTGCTGAGAATAATTACCTGAAGGTGGAATGATGAAGTGGGATCCAATTACTTCTATGTCTTGAGCATAGAAAGAAGTTGGTTGTGTCTGAATGACATTTAGAGTAGAAGAGGTAGACACAGACTCCACTAGCTTTCAGCAATGAAGGCATTGTAAGCCATTTGTAGTCTTCTAGAGTTCTTCATATGTGCAGACACGAAGCCGAGTATGAAGCTTCTGCATTGCTGGAACTGGAGGCCTTGGCTGAATTTGTTGTTGTTTTCCCTTTGAAGGTCGAGCCATAGCATAGTTGTTAGTAGCAATCTCTTTGATTGATACAGGAGTAGGGGGCAAAATCTCATTTTTTTGTGTAATACTAACATCCATGTCCCATTGTTCAGGGAGTTGGAGATCGACCAATTGATGACCTGAGGAGTCAGCCTTTCAGTGGTAGCGTTTGTTTTCATGATTATGTTCTGGCCTTTATCCTTAGGATCTAGGGAAAGTCCTTCAAAAACACTAGGAAGAGCAGAGTTGACCAGACGAAGGACCACTCGATATTGGATTGCTAAGTGCACACTTTCTGATTTCATTTCGAGACCTTGAGTTTGGAGTTTGAGAGGAAGAATCTCATAAAAGTATGGATCATCTAAAGATATGAGAAACTTAGGGCGAACTTCCATATAGACTAGGCCATTAGATAGAGGGGACATTATAGCACCTACTAACATATTCTCTAAGGCTTTATATCTAGTATCTAGAACAGCAGCTAGGGCTGTAATAGGTAGACCTTTACGAAATAGAGGAACTAATCCTATTGCTACATAGCCTAAATGTATGTAATTGTAACCCTTAGATTTTGCTTCTTGATCAAATTCAGGTGGTTTTTCAAGGAGTTTGAGAAAATGGTTGTCTACCTGGCTATCAAAAATAGTGAAGTTACCCTTCTCATCGATGTACATCGTAGAAACTTTGAAAAGATGGAACTTTTCTTCAGAGATCTCCGTAGGTCTAATGGTAGGAAGTTGCCACCTTGCAGCTGGTTGAGCCTCATCTATTGAAAGAGCACTCTGTGAGAGGGACTGATACTTCTTTGAAAGGGATCGAGCAAGAGCCATAGTGCTTCGGAATGGACGATCTCGAATTGCAAGAGAACACAGGGACTTGAGCCAAACCCTAACGCCACCACGGCCAACGGAAAACATGGCAATAATGTCCTTATAAGATCTCAAATTGCAAGAGAACACAACTCCAGAACTCAAAACTCTTACGGCTCTAATAACAACTTCAGAGCAAACACACGAAAATGCCAACACGAACAAAGAAAGCAAAACCAGACAGGAGATAGAGACTACTAGTTGTAGGAAACCAAGCCGATATATTGCATGAGAAGCATGAAGCTTCTTGTACAAGGTAGAGAAGGGTTCATGGAGTAGGTGGATATGGCAAAAGGGGTAGTTACAAGAGTGTGTGGAAGGCTAGATGGAGAAGTATGAGGCTTAGGCTAAAATGGTAGAGGAAGGAGGAAGCTTGGGAGAAGTGGTGGAGGTAGGTTGATAGTGAGAGTAGTCGGGAAGCTTGGAGGAGTATGGCGGAGAGCTTCGTGTGACGAGGGTATGGACAAGGGAGAGTATGGAAGCTTGGAGCGGCTTACAACTATGGGGAAGGAAGCTTGGAGTGGCGTGAGGGTAAGAGGAAGGAAGCTTGGAGAGGCTTACAACTATGGAGAAAGGAAGCTTGAAGCGGCTAGAGGGTAAGGGCTTGAGGTAGTGAGAGTTTACACAAGGGGAGCTTGAGGGAGAAGCTTATGGAAGAAGGCTTGCGTAAGGGAAGCTTGGAGAGGAAGCTTGAGAGAGATGGTGTATATAAGGGAAGCTTGTAGAAGAAGGTATATGTACAAGGAAGCTTGGGGAAGAAGGTATATATGGCTTGTTGAGCACCTCCTAATAACTAAGAAACACACTCAAAATGAAAACTGTACAAGGGAAGTATGAAAGCTTTACAAGGGAAAATATGAAAGTTCCACCCCCTCTATGGATGAGAGATCCCCCTTTTATAGTTGCAAGGGAGTCCCTTCACATGGTTTTCATGTGAAAGGATACCTTTTCTCCCTTAGGAAACAGTTTTTCATATGGGAGCCACATGTTTCTTCACGTGGGAGAGTACTTTTCCCATGTGAATTGTCTTCTTGATTTTTCCATGTGCCAACTCTTTGGTTTTTATTTTGATACCATGTGCCTTTTCAAAAAAGTCTGTTTTGTACATGGTATTTTGGTCCATAGGTTAAAGAAGTGGTTTTCTTATCCATAATTGCTTTTTTTTAAACCTATGGTATATTTTGTCCATCTATTGTTTAATTTATCATCCATATCTTTTTTTTTAAATTATAACCATGCATCCATGCATATTTCTTTTACAAGACTTTATTATGCATGGCTTGTCCTTTTATTTTTTGTTAAGGTGCTTTGTGCATGGTTTGGAGCTTCCAAAAAGAAGTATGGCTCCAATAGGACAAGTTATGGATGTGCATGTGTAACCTTTTCACATTTGCGCATTTGCACATTCCTTTGCACATATTTTTTGAATCCTTCTAAGGGTTGTTTTTTAATCAAATGTGAATTTTTTACATTTGCACAATGCTTTTGAACCCTTCTAAGGATTGTTGCATGCTTTTGAATCCTTCCAAGGTTTTTGCTCAAATGTGAATTTTTTCACATTTATTCACATTTTGGATCCTTTTGAAGAACTCTCTTTTCCCCCTTTTAATAAAAGAAAAGTAGGTGTGTTGTCAATGGAGCTGTAGTAATTTATCATTTGGATTTGTGGGCATAACAGTCACCATTGTAGGGTATTCTAGAGAGCCAGAAAGAAATTCCCTTGCGAAGGATACTCCTTTTGAGTGTTCCATGCTAGGTTTGGGTTGTTCATTTTTCTCATTTGCATGGAAATTTTAAAATTTTTGCTGTCATGAGCCTCTTCAGGGATCAAAAGAAAGAGAACCCTTGGATCATCATCTTTGTAAACTTCTTTTAGGGATTCCCACCATCTTCGAAGATCGCCTTTTGAACCAAAATTAGCATACATAAAAAATGTGGAATTCTTACATAGGAGAGCATTGTGTATGCAATGTTGGTTTGTGAATACTGCATGGATGGCCAAGATAATGAATTCACCCTCATTGAAAGCATACTTAGAGTTAGTAATGAAGTATGCTCATCTCCAAGGAATGCATTGTAGGGATAGTCAAACCCCCAAATAATCATATATAGTTTCTCGTCGGAGTCTGCATAGTCGAGGGCACCCACATAGTCCTCATTGTCTCGTCAGTGTCCCATCCTTCACAATTTTTCAATTCTGTCAAGCTGGGTGGATCATAGTCCAACCGGTTATAGATGGGGCATCCCATTGTGCAAGGATGGTATGGAATATGATCAAGAACATACTGCAGAACATTAGTTGAGCTAAAGATAGTTCTCTCAAACTAACGTATTTTATTATAGTTTGGGTTATATGGATAGGGGTATTCATATTCATCATCTCCATAGTAATCTCAACCAGGATCACTGCCAAAGTCGTCACGTCTGGCTTGGGTCTGGTATTCATCATTATAATTTTTCCAACCAGAGTCATCCATCCATTGAGCACAGATAGCACATGTTTGTTGCCCTTCAGTATGAAACTGCTGGAGGTTCTGTGTGCAATTACCTTCTAAGAGTCAAGTAGGGTCATCCTTGGTTGCATAGTTTAGATCGAGATCACAGGCTTCTGAGTCTAACAGGGCGTTAGGCAAACCATCTCTATGGTTAGTTTTCCAGTTTGTATTTTGCCAATGAAGAATATCCTTTTTACATATGTTAGCCCAATCTACATAGCAAAACTCCTTTTCATCCTCCTTTGGAAGATTTTTCTTAATTGGATTCGGAGAAGAAAAATGAGGAAAGGATGAAGTCTCACCATCAGACTGCGTTATAGCTTTGTGATGCTTCTTCTTTTCCTTCAGTAGTTCTTCGATGATTTTACCATCGAATTTGGATGTAGTATCTTGATTCTTCTTCTTCTTCTTCTTCTTTGCTAGCTCAGTGTAGACTTCAGTCCTTGGTACATAGCTGGCTAGCATTGTAGGCTTTGAGATCTTCATGCTGGGTTGCCTTTCGGATTCAATGTCTGCTTGCAACCAGATTTAGAAAAGACTTTCGAGGTAGGAATTTACCTTTTTCTTCGATAGTCTTGGGAGAATCATCTTTTCCAAGCGTAGCTTCAGTAGCCAGTATCATTCTGAGAGAGGGTGAGGCTTTCTCAATCCTTCGTTTGATGAATGCTTCAGCAGAGGTATTGATAGGTTCTTCTTTCCATCCATTCCAGGCATGATGATGTTCTTCACTTGGTTGTGTAGGATTGTTAATGGTTTTGTTCTAGTAGTTGTTCTATGTAAGTATGTTGGAGATTAAAGCTATTAGTAAGTTTAGTAATACAATCTTTAATAGATTTTATGCTAGATTCTAGGTAATGTACACTAATAGGAGTTGTATGGGTATTAGTGAGGTGATTAGGATAGGATAAGGGCCCAACAAGATTATTGCTTTGGGTAGATTTTTTAGAAGAGATATTATGGGATAAGGATTCTAGGGAATTAGAAGGAGAAGAGGGTTTTCGTAAGAGATAGTGAGGTTCAGTGCAAGAACAAACCCTTTTAAGGATATCACTGAAATTTACCTTAGAGACAGAAACTTTGTCACGCTTGGAATCTCTTTCGCTCATATGGAGTGCAGATGGATGTCGTGCAGAAGCAGACTCTGCTTCTTCCTTTATGTTGGAGGCACGTGAACTCATCCGAACTTGAAACGAAGCCATAATAATTTCAGAATGGATGATCTCGAATTACAAGAGAACACAGGGACTTGAGCCAAACGCCAATGCCACCACAACCAACGGCAAATACGGCAATAATGCCCTTATAGGATCTCTGATTGCAAGAGAACACAACTCTAAAACTCGAAACTCTTACGGCTCTGATACCAACTTCAAAGCGAGCGCACAGAAACGCTCACATTCAAGTGTTGTCTTGCAATTTCAAATCGTCCATTCCGAAATTATTATGGCTTCATTTCAAGTTCGGATGAGTTCGCGTGCCTCCAACATAAAGGAAGAAGCACGGTCTGCTTCTGCACGACATCCACCTGCACTCCATACGAATGAAAGAGATTCCAAGCGTGACGAAGTTTCTGTCTCTAAGGTAAATTTCAGTGATATCCTTAAAAGGGTTTGTTCTCGCACTGAACCTCACTATCTCTTATGAAGACTCTCTTCTGCTTCTAATCCCCTAGAATCCTTATCCCATAATATCTCTTCTAAAAAATCTACCCAAAGCAATAATCTTGTTGAGCCCTTATCCTATCCTAATCACCTCACTAATACCCATACAACTCCTATTAGTGTACATTACCTAGAATCTAGTATACAATCTATTAAAGATTGTATTACTAAACTTACTGATAGCTTTAATCTCCAACATACTTATATAGAACAACTAGTAGAACAAAACCAAAAAATCCTTGTATCTAATCCTTCTACTATTTCATATTGTTCTTCTTCGATTGTACCTAACCCTTCTACTAAACCCCAACAATCAAGTTCCACTAGTGCTAATGTTCCTCTACAATCTCATCCTCTTCTTTCTGAAGATAAGAATGAACATCTTGCACCTGATTCTCTTAATGTTCCACCGCAGATTTACCATAAGCAAGAGAATCTTATATTAAGTTCTTACGATGATCTTAAAAAAGAGAAACAACATTTCCTATCTAGTTCTTCTTCTATCATGCTCCAACAGTCTCTCCTTGTTGCTGTTCAAGCCAAACACAGAGATCTTACATCTAGTTCTTCAACAGAGCCTCAACACTCTGATGGTTTCCAAAATTGACACAAGGATCTTGCATTTGGTTCTTTACCTATTTCTGAGGGAAAGAATTTAGATGTTACTTTGCAGTCTCGTCTCGGTGTTACTTTATGGCCTCAACTTGGTGATCCTAAAGATCAAACCAAGAATGATGCATCTCGGTCTTCTGGTGCTTCTCCATAGTCTCCTCCTACCCATCTTAATGAAGGAAGAATTGGCCTCGCATTCCTCTTCTCTTCCTCAATAGCAATGTCTTCCTTTGAGCAAGAGAAAAGGACAGCCATTCCCTTCTCCTTCTTGTTTTCCATTCCATCCATTGGAGGGTAAGAATTTGGACGAAGAATATCCTAGCCAACAAGGCGAAAGGAGGCCACTAACTAATACTTCTTATGGTCCAACTACTTGTGCCTTGAAGAACCAAGATCTGGCATCTCCGACTTAAGATCCTGTCAAAGGTATAGATAAGGAGCCATTGTCTACTTCTTCTTGTGATTCATTAAATCCCTTTTAAAAAAAGATTTGGAAGATCCAGATATTCTCTATATGATGCACAGTAAAGGAAAACACAAGGAGATAATCGAGAGTAGCAAAAGTAAGGAAGAATTTGAAGAAGATGTATTCTCTCTTAATTCTCCCCCAATTGACATGACTGTTCTTAAGCTCTCTCTCCAAAAGCATAATGCAAAAATCTTTGCTAAACTTCCTGGAGTCTCTTCAACACCTTGGACATTGTCTCCAGACAATGAACAAGAACTATGGCATATGTGTGAACAGCTTCCCAGAGCTCCTCCCCCAACATCTTGGACATTGTCCCTTGACAATGAACAAGAATCATGGTACAACACAAATAATGCAGAAGAGCTTCCTGAAGCAAGATACCAGCAACCACACATCACTAAGAGATATCCTCTTAGCCTAGAAGATTACCTAATCAAGATGGAGGATTACTCTAACAGGCCTCTCATTGCCTCCTTTCTGGATGAACCAATCTTAGATGAAAGATCATATGAAGTAGAAAAAAGGCAATGCCATTGGAAAGATTCTCATATCCATGGAGAGATACTTACTGAAGAGCCCAATCCCGTAGACACAACAAAGAAGTCCATTCAAGTCCAAGAAGATCTAAAAGGCCTCTACTACAAAGACACTTCTCATCACCAATTTGAGGTTCACCACATTGACCTAAAGCATTGGCAAGAAAGAGAATGGGATGAAACACTTTACGACATCTTAGGAGAAGATCCCAGTTCCCACTCCTCTCCCCAAGTAACCAATCCTAATTCTCCAATATCATCTTCTCAAACAATAGGTCCTTGCATAAACAACTGCAACTCTCCTCAGCCAGTCACACAACATGATCATGCTTACATTAGAGCATGGGAAGATGAACCTTTCATCCCCATTAACAACCCTACACAGCCAAGTGAAGAACATGATCATGCTTGGAATGGATGGAAAGAAGAACCTATCAATACCTCTGCTGAAGCATTCGTCAAACGAAGGATTGAGAAATTCTCACCCTCTCTCAGAATGATACTGGTTGTTGAAACTACGCATGGAAAAGATGATTCCCCCAAGACTATCGAAGACAAAGGTAAATTCTTGCCTCAAAATCTTTTCTAAATCTGGGTGCAACCAAAGAGACAACTATGTCTTTTCCAAATAGTAAGCAGTCTCGTGCAAATTGCATCAAAGGGTGTAAAATGGATTTCAAATCTCCTGATCTCATCAATAGATTTGAAGCTTCCACTTTGGCATAAGAAAAGAAACGATTACCTCTTGATTCTCTCACATCATCAAAAGGTCTCCAAAAGCCTATCTTTAAAGACATGCTTTACATTATGAATCCTTCTTCTCCAAACAAGAAAGCCAGAGAAAAGGACCTACCAGAATCCAGCAAGACATCTCCCCTAGACAACCAATGGTCTCCTATTCACTCAGGAGATGAAGCAGACATTGAATCCGAAAGGCAACCCAGCACGAAGATCTCAAAGCCTATAATGCTAGCCAGGTATGTACCAAGGATTGAAGTCTACATTGAACTAGCAAAGAAGAAGAAGAAGAATCAAAATGCTACATTCAAATCGGATGGTGGTGACATCATCGAAGAACTACTGAAGGAAAAGAAGAAGCATCACAAAGCTATAACGCAATCTGATGGTGAGACTTCATCCTTTCCTTATTTTTCTCCAGCACCAATTAAGAAAATTCTTCCAAAGAAGGATGAAAATGAGTTTTGCTATGAAGATTGGGCTAACACTCATGGACAGATGACTCTGGTTGGGAAAATTGTGATTTCCAAACCCAAGCCAGACTTAACAACCTTGGCGATGATCCTGGTTGGGATTACTATGGTGATAATGAATATGAATACCCATATCCATATAACCCTGACTATGATAAAATACGCTAGTTTGAAAAAACTATCCTTAGCTCAACTAATGTCTTGTAGTATGTTCCTGAATATATTCCATACCATCCTCGCACAATGGGATGCCCCACTTATAACCAGTTGGACTATGATCCACCCATCTCTACACAATTGGAAAGTTGTGAACGATGGGACACTGACAACAATGAAGACTATGTGGGCACCCTCGACTATGCAGACTCCTACAAAAAACTATTTATGATGATTTGGGAGTCTGACTATCTCTTCAATGCATTCCTTGGAGATGAGCATACTCCATTACTAACTCCAAGTATGCTTTCAATGAGGGTGAATTCATTAGCTTGGCCATCCTTGCAGCATTCGCAAGTCAACATTGCATACATAGTGCTCTTCTCTGTAAGAATTCAATAATTTTCTATGTATGCTAATTTTGGTTCAAAAGGCGATCTCCAAAGATGGTGGGAATCCCTAAAAGAAGTTTACAAGAATGATGATCCAGGGGTTCTCTTTCTTTTGGTCCCCGAACAAGCTCATGGCAAGGGCAATTCTAAAAGTTCCATGCAAATGAACAACCCGAACTGAGCATGGAACACTCAAAAGGTGTATCCTTCGTAAGGGAATTTCCTTCTGGCTCTCTACAATTACCTATAATGGTAACTGTTATGCCCACAAATCCAAAGGATAAATTAATCCTAAGCAAATATTACTACATCTCCATTGACAAAACACCTACTTTGCTTTCATTAAAAGGGGGAAAAAGAGAGTTTTTCAAAAGGATCCAAAATGTGAGCAAATGTGTAGAAATTCACATTTGAGCAAAAACCTTAGAAGGATTCAAAAGCATGCAACAATCCTTAGAAGGGTACAAAACTATTGTGTAAATGTGAAAATTCACATTTGATTCAAAAACAACCCTTAGAAGAATTCAAAAAATATGTGCAAAGAAATGTGCAAATGCGAAAAGGTGAAAATGTTACACATGCACATCCATAACTTGTCCTATACAAAAAATTGGAGCCATGCTTCTTTTTGGAAGCTCCAAACCATGCACAAAGCACATTAACAAAAAATAAAGGGACAAGCCATGCATAACAAAGTCTTGTCAAAATAAAAGAAATATGCATCGATGCATGGTTATAATAAAAAAGATATGGATGATGAATAAAACAATAGATGGACAAAAGATACCATAGGTTTAAAGAAAAGCAATCACGGATAAGAAAACCACTTCTTTAACCTATGGACCAAAATACCATGTACAAAAAGGCTTTTTTGAAAAGGCACATGGTATCAAAATAAAAGATACAAAAAACCAAAGAGTTTGCACATGGAAAAATCAAGAAGTCAATTCATATGGGAATAGTACTCTCCCACGTAAAGAAACATGTGGCTCCCATACGGAAAATCATTTCCTAAGGGAGAAAATATACCCCTTCACATGAAAACCATGTGACTCTCCCATGGTTTTAGAAAAACCACCTTCTAGAGAATTCCTTCTCTAAAATAAAAAAATCCATCTTTTATATCATAAAAAGGGACTCCCTTGCAACTATAAAAGGGGGATCTCTCATCCATAGAGGGGGTGAAACTTTCATATTTTCCCTTGTAGAATTTTCATACTTCCCTTGTACAGTTTTTATGTTTAGTGTGTTTTTTTAAGTTATTAGGAGGTGCTCAACAAGCCTCACGTACCTTCTTCCCCAAGCTTCCTTGTATACATACCTTCCTCTCCAAGCTTCCCTTACGCAAGCCTTCTTCCACAAGCTTCTCCCTCAAGCTTTCCTTGTGTAAACCCTCACTATCTCAAGCTCTTACCTTCTTAGCCACTTCAAGCTCACTTCCTCCATAGTCGTAAGCCTCTCCAAGCTTCCTTTCTCTCCAAGCTTCCTTCCTCTTACCCTCACGCCACTCCAAGCTTCCTTTCCCATAGCCATAAGCCGCTCCAAGCTTCCATACTCTCCCTTGTCCATACCCTTGTCACAGGAAGCTCTCCACCATACCCCTCCAAGCTTCCCGCTTCGGCCTCAAGCTACCTCCACCACTTCTCCCAAGCTTCCTTCTTCCTCAAGCTCCATACCCGCTAAGTCTATATTTACCCTCGTGCCTCACACCTCTCCATCTAGCCTTCCACACACTCTTGTAACTACCCCTTCCACCATATCCACCTACTCCATGGACCCTTCTCTACCTTGTATAAGAAGCTTCATGCTCCTCATGCAATATATCGGCTTGGTCTCCTACAACTAGTGGTCTCTGTCTCCTGTTTGGTTTTGCTTTCTTCATTCATGTTGGCGTTTTCGTGCGCTCGCTCTGAAGTTGGTATCAGAGCTGTAAGAGTTTTGAGTTCTGGAGTTGTGTTCTCTTGCAATCTAAGATCCTATAAGGGCATCAGTGCCATACTTGCCATTGGTCGTGGTGGCATTGGCGTTTGGCTCAAGTCCTTGTGTTCTCTTGCAATTAGAGATCATCCAATCCAAAGTACTATGGTTCTTGCTCGATCCCTTTTAAAGAAGTATCAGTCCCTCGCACACAGTGCTCTTTCAATAGATGAGGCTGAACCAACTGCAAGGTGACAACTTCGTGCCATTAGACCTGGAGATCTATGAAGAAAAGTTTTGTCTTTTTAAAGCTTCTACGATGTACATTGATGAGAAGGGTAACTTCACTATTTCTGATAGCCAGGTAGACAGCCATTTTCTCAAACTCCTTGAAAAACCATTCGAATTTGCTCAAGAAGCAAAATCTAAGGGTTACAATTACATACATTTAGGCTATGTAGCAATAGGATTAGTTTCTCTATTTCGTAAAAGTTAACCTGTTACAGCCCTAGCTGTTGTCCTAGATACTAGACACAAAGCCTTAGAGAATATATTAGTACGTGTTATAATGTCCCCTCTATCTAATGGCCCAGTCTATATGGAACTTCACCCTAATTTTCTCATATCTTTAGATGATCCATACTTTTCTGAGATTCTTACTCTCAAACTCCAAACTCAAGGTCTGGAAATGAAATTAGGAAGTGTGCACCTAGCAATCCAATATCGAGTGGTCCTTCATCTGGTCAACTCTGCTCTTCCTAGTGTTTTTGAAGGACTTTTCCTACATCCTAAGGATAAAGGACTAAACATAATCATGAAAACAGATACTACTACTAAAAGGCTGACTCCTCAGGTCATCAATTGGTCCGAGCTCTAGCTTCCTGAACAATCGTGATGTCAATTCTTTAAGTCCTTCATCAAGATCGGGAGGAGGAGACTGTGGAGAAACACCAAAGGAACAAGATGCATCGTTCTTGGTTTGATCTTTAGGATCACCAAGTTGAGGCCGTAAAGTAACATTAAGACGAGTCTGTGAAGTAACATCCGAATTCTTTCTCTTAGAAATAAGCAAAGAACCAAATGTAAGATCCTTGTGTTGATTTTCAAAATCAATAGAATTAGACTGTTGAGGCTCGATTGAAGAACTAGATGTAAGATCTCTTTGTTTGTCTTGAAGAGCAACAAGGAGAGACTACTGGAGCATAATAGAAGAAGAACTAGATACGAAATTCTGGTTTTCTTCTTTAAAAACATCAGAAGAACTTACACCATATGAACCTAATGCAAGATTTTATTGCTTATCATAAATCTATGGCAGAACATTGGGAGAATCAGGTGCAAGATGTTCATTCTTATCTTCAGGATGAAGAGGATGAGATTGTTGAGGAACAACGGAAGGGTTAGGTGTTATAGGAAAAGAACGGTGTGAAAGAGTAGGGGAAGTAGATACAAGGCTTTTTTGGTTTTATTCTCTAAGTTGTTCTATGTAAGTATTTTGGAGATTAAAACTATCGGTGAGTTTTTTAATACAATCTTTGATAGATTATATACTAGATTTTATGGAGCTAGTGGGATTATCTAGGAAATGTATACTAAAAGGAGTTTTATAGACATTAGCGAAGTGATTAGGATAGGAGAAGAGCTCAACAAGATTATTGCTTTGGATAGATTTTCTAGAAGAGATGTCATGAGATAAGGATTCTGGGGGATTAGAAGAAGAGGGTTTTCTTAGGAGATAGCGAGGTTCAGTACAAGAACAAACCCTTTTAAGGATATCACTAAAATGTACCTCAGAAACTTCATCATACTTGGAATTTCTTTCATTCATACGAAGTGCAGGTGGTTGTCATGCAAAAACAGACTTTGTTTCTTCTTTAGTGTTGGAGACATGCAAACTCATCCAAACTTGAAATGAAGCCATAATAATTTCGGAATGGAGAATCTCGAATTGCAAGAGATCCCTAAGGGCGTTATTTCCATGTTTGTCGTTGGCCATGGTGGCGTTGGCGTTTGGCTCAAGACCCTGTCTTTTCTTGCAATTCGAGATTTACTGTTTCGAAATTATTATGGCTTCGTTTCAAGTTTGGATGAGTTCGCGTGTCTCCAACACTAAAGAAGAAGCAAAGTCTGCTTCTACACGACAAACACCTGCACTTCATACAAACGAAAGAAATTCCAAGCACGACGAAGTCTCTAAGGTAAATTTTAGTGTTATCCTTAAAAATGTAGCTTCTCATACTGAACATCACTATCTCCTAAGAAAACCCTCTTCTTTTGTTCCTCTAGAATCCCCAAAAAAATTATCCTCTCATGACATTTCTCCAAGATCTTAAAAAAACATCCAAAGCAATAATCGTGTTGATCCCTTCTCCTATCCTAAGCACTCCATTAATGTCCATAAAACTCCTATTAGTGCACATTGCTTATTAGATAATCCCTCTGCCTCCATAGAAACTATTATGCAATTCATCCAGAATTGCATTCAAAACCTTTTCTATAGTATTAGCCTTCAAACTCCTTGTATAGAACAACTTGTAAAAGAAAAACAAAAAATTCCTACATCCAGTTCTTCTAATATTCCACATTGCTCTCCTCTCGATACACCTAACTTGTCAACTATTCCTCAACAATCTCATTCTCTTAGTCCTGAATATAAGAATGAACATCTTGCATGTGGTTCTCTCGACATTCCTCCATAGATTCATGAAAACCAACAAGAGAATCTTACATTAAGTTCTTATGATGTTCTTTAAGAAAATACATGATCTCCCATCTAGTTCTTCGATTGAGCTTCAACAGTCTCATCGAATCGATCTTCATGCTACACATAAGGATCTTCCATCTGGTTCTTCTCATGTTTCTAAACAAATTCATCTTACTGATCTTAAAGAAGCGAAAAAGGAGTTTGCATTGGCTCTTGCATATATTTCTCCAGCTGGCACTTAATTGCCTTGTCATGGTGATCTTAATCTTGAAGATAAATGCAACCATGTTGCACCTTGGTCTTCTCATGCTTCGCCACAATCTCATCCTCCTGATCTTGAAGAAGAACCTAAAGCATTAGCATCAAGTTCCTCTTCTATTTCTCAACAACATTGTCTTACTGCCGGCAAGAGGAAAGAACAGCCATTCACTACTTCTTCTTGTGTTTTCTTACATTCCTTGAAGGATAGAGATTTTATGAGACAAGATCCTAGCAAAGTAAAGGCACAGCGGTCATCACCTACCACTACTTATGTTTTGAAGAACACAGATTTGGAATCCCCAATTCAGGATGCGAGTAAAGGTAAAGAAGAGGAGTCATTATCTACTTCATCTACTTCTTCTTGTGTTTCACTTAAAAATAGAGATTTGAAAAATTTGGAAAATCAAAATATTCTTTGCATGATGTACAGCAAAGATAATGAGCTCATAGGAAGCAGCCGAGTTACCCCAACTTTTAAAGAAGAAATATCTTCTCTTAACCCTCCATTAATTAATATGCCCATTCTTAAGTCTTCTCCCCAAAAGAACAATGCAGAAACTTCTGCTAAAGCTCCTCCAACCTCTTGGACATTCTCCCCAAACAATGGCCAAGACTAGTATCATGTGTTTGCTAAGATCTCCAAAGCTTCTCCTCCAACATCTTGGAAATTGTCCCCAGACAATGAACAAGAGTCATGGCCTTCAGCATCTAAAAAAGATAAAGATGGAGGACTTCCCAAAGCTGGATACAAGCAACCACATATCGTGACAACATATCCTCTCAAGCTAGAGGATGGTGCTCCACAAAAGGAGGATTACTCTAATAGACCTTTTGTTGCTTCTCTAGATCAAAGATCCTATGAAGCAAAAAGGAGGTGTCATCATGAAAACTCTCGCATCTATGGCGAGATAAGTACTAAAGGCTCCACCTTTAAAAGATCTATTAAAGAGAAAGAAGCCCTCAAAGGCCAGTGATATGGATGCTCCTCAGAATCAAAATAAGCTTCACATTACTATCTTGAAGCATTGGCAAGAAAGGGAACATGTAGAAACTCTCTACAATGTATTAGGAGAAGATCTCAGTTCTCCTTCCTCTCCTCAGGTAACTGATCCTGATTCCCCAATATTGAATTCTTATGCATACAGATGCAATCAAGAGTCCAACTATTCGAAGTACCCTTGTGGTAAAGATCAGACTAACAAAATTGAAAGAAGAATTCAATCTTTAGCAGACTTAGCTAAGAACAAGGCCATGATTGGATCAAGGCATGGGAAGATGAATCTTGTGAAAATGAACCTACCATTCCTAACTACAACCCTTTGTCCCAACATACTGCTACTGCACAACTCCCTGAACAACAGTATGACAAAAGATCTGCCCTCTTTTAGCATTATGAAAACTATTTCGAAAGAATCTTTCTTCACACTAAAAGAGCAATAGAAAGATGACATCTCTATAACATTCTCCAAAGAAAATGAAGAAAAACATTATATCTCTCTGTCATCCATAACAAAAGAAGACATATCCCAATTTCTAGAGTTTTTGGGAGCAAAAAAAGGTAAGCCCCTATCTCAAGAATCTTTTCACACAGACACATTTCTATCTTTAGAATTGGTCAATAGAAAAGAATCTGATGGGGAGATAAATGGAGAAGAAAAAACTCTAAGCCTCGAAGCATCACCAAAAGGACCATCTTTTCCTAAATTCCCACAGAAGTCAAAATCTCAATTTGACACTCCTTTTCCAGAAAAGAAGCCTCCAAGAACTCTCCAAGAGCTCTTCTAAAGAGTTAACCCTCCAAGAACTCTTCTCTCCTAGTCCCTCAGAGAATGCTCTTGCTAAAGCATCCATCATGGAACACTCTTCTCCCCCACCACAAAGGGACACATACACAAAGTTTGAAAGATAAGGCAAAGATATTCCTCCAAAAGGTCGGTGGTCTTCTACTACCTCAAAAATGGAAATAATGTTACCTAATGATGATAATGGAGCACAGGAATACATGCATCCACAACCTAGCATCCAAAGATCAAGGCATGCAATGCTAGAAGACTATGTGCTCACAGATGAAGATTATGCAAAAACCATTTTGGAGATTCTCCACAAAGACACCTTTTTGGAGTTCCTCCACGAAGAAGAATTAATCTTTGTAGATCAAACTGAGGGGAATATAAATGCCACATCACAACCACATGGTGAGAACCTATCCCATCCCTACTTTCCTTATTCAAAACCGATAGACTTAGTTCGGGCTTCCACTCCGAGAATATATGCAGAGGATATTCCTCTTAATGACAGAATGGATCCAGAGCAGTGCTATGGTATCCCTAAAGAGCAGTACTTAGATGGTCTCCAACCAAACTCTGATTGGTTTCACCACAAAATAACACACACATGTGGTATTCAACAAAATAATGATTCTAGTTGGGATGATAATGACCTAACTAAAGAAAGAACATATTTGTGTAAGGACTGTGCTAATGATCTTGGTTGGCATTATTATGAAATTAGTAAGATGGACAAACTTGCCCTTAGCATGCCCCATTAATCTATCGCTGACTATAATCCTCACATAATGAAATATCCCACTCACACCAAAACAGGCTATGATTCCCCAAGCTCTACTCAATTTAAATATTCTACCTCCCACAATCAAGGTTGGAATATTGATTATGCAAATCATGTGAGAGCATTTGACCACGATCAAAGGCTTTATTTGGTGGTACCAATAACACGGTCTCCAGGAGATGCATATCTTCTCTCTACGAATGGAAAAGCTACGTCACTATTTTATTCTCTAAATATTGAAGAAACCCCCTCCATGTTCCAAGGAAATGAAAATTCTCTATTATGGCCACAACCAGACTATTTGGTGATCTATGTCAATCCTATAAAGATCTTCTCTCAAATTCTTGGAACTTCCTTGGATCCTATCTTTGATTCCATCATCAAAGGTGATCTTCGAAGATGGTGGGAATCTCTAAAGAATATATATAAAGATGATTATCTAGGTGTTAAAGGTAATCCTAGAAGATTGTGGGAATCTCTTAAAGAAAAATATGAAGACAATGATCCCTGAAGAGTGCTCCTTGCAAGTTGTCCCTTTAAAAATCACAAAAATAATGATAAACACCTTACTACTAATAAATTACTACTAGTAAATAAAATATTAGGGTTTTCTCAGCAAAGCTATTATTTAAAATAGGCCTCTAAGCAAAGCTATTATCTAAAACAGGCCTCTAAGCAAAGCTATTATCTAAAACAGGCCTATGGAGAAATTATAGCAGACCCAAAAGAATATTCATGGAAATCCCAAAGGGCCAAACTCACTTCTCGGAAAGACAAGACAGGCCTTTGCTTTCAAGATCATCCCCATGAGCAAACGAAAGTCCATTGCCTTGACCTCACCCATTGATAAGATCTGGAATCTGATCAGAAAAATGCATCCTTCCTTGAAGATGTGCCTAGCTCCACTTCTTATGCAGAAATTACTGACCCTGACTCTCCTCAGTGTGCCCATGAGATCACACATTATCTTAAGGGGCTTAGTATCAACTATAATTCTAATGGATGGCATTCTTTCCCACTAGTGCCAGCCCCCAGTTGGGATGCTCTTGGAGATCCCCCTGATTGGCCTGACCTTTCTGATTGGAATGAGGAAACAATTCAAGAAGCAGAAGATCAGATGGATCAATATGACAATGGGACTAAATTTTATAGTATAATTAGAGGTATTTATCCTACTCATCTCCCTTCTATTCAAAAGGAATTCAAGATAAGGACCAAATTAGTAAATTCAAAAAAGGTCATTGAATCCCCTTCTACGAATCCAAATCTCCCCGTCATAGACCTCACTGAAGATTCACCTTCCTCCATCAAACCAATTCTTGATGAAGGACCTTCTAGCATTAAAGATTATCCTCCTACTCTTTGGCTTAATATGATGAAAGGAGATCCATCCAGACAAGAAGACAAGCCTAACAGGCACAAAGTTGGAAATCTTCCTTTATGGAATATTAATAATCTCTCACAAACAAAAATTGAAGATGTTCTCCATGAAATGTTTGGATATTTCTACTCTTTGTATAGAAACCAAGGAGTTGCCCATGTAAATGATGTTAATCATATCACTCATGGCTTCACTGGGGATCTTCGTTATTGGTGGGAATCCCTTGACTCTAATGCTAAGTTTACCATTCAATAGACCCCAACCTTGGCACAATATTCTTTGAGATCCTGGTCTCTGAATGGGTGGGCAACCAATATGATGAAGCTTGAGATGCAATGCAAGCCTTTCGCTAGGCCCGCCTATGTAACATCAACAAGATAGAAGGTTACATCATTTACTTGAGACCTCTATATCGCTTCAATGGTAAACATGAAGCCAATAACAAGAGTTTCTTTGTGAAATCCCTTCCCAATCCTATTCCCAAGATGGTAGCAAATAAAATGGAGCAACAATAGATTACTTATGAGCATTCTTTTGGAATGATCACCCAAATAGTTCGCAAGGTGATTGATGATCTTTGCACTCAAATCAAGGGAAAGAAGCTCTTAAAGACAACCCAATCCCCATCTATGGAGTTCTGCATAAAAAATATCTATACTAAAGATTTTAGCTGCCTCCACTAGAGTTGCACTTGCAGAAAATCTAACCCCCATAAAAAATATAAAGCAAGAAAAATGTCCTCTAATATCTGTCCCTCTAGGCAGTGGCTCTTTCAAAAATGCTCACAAAATCCCAACTCTTGCTTCATATGTGGGCAACTCGGCCATTGGGCAAATAAGTGGTGCCCTAATAAGAGCAAATTCCCACAATAGATCAATATCCTCCAACAATCTAGCCTTCCTCTTGAGGACAGGTATAATTATTATGAGCTAAGTACTCCCCATCTATCTAATTATGATGGTGCTTCTTCTTCTTCTTCCCATAAAACTCATGTTTCCACCCATGATGAAGCTACCATCCATACTATCAATGCATTGGAAGATGATCTTGGAGAATCCTCCAGAAGAAACAGGCACGGACACTAAAGAGAACACTGCATGTATAGAGGAGGCAAACAACCATTTGGGAAAAGACTCATCAAAGCTCCCTCTTCGACTATTTTCTATAAATGGTATTCTAACTATGATTTAGTTTCACACAACCTTCCAAGGTCCTCCTCTTCATCTTCTCACACCCCCTCTCATTTGGATGAAGAAAAGGAAAATGACTTCTCCAAACTTCTCTCAAAAGAAAGAAAATTTGTTTTTCTTAATGGGAAAAGTTCTAAAACTATTCTTAAAGAAGAGCTTTTGTTACTACTAATCTTTTCAAAATGTTCTCTAAGCCCCGTACTATCCAGCAAATCCTCAAGGATGCTAAGGAACCTACTCTCTCTGGAAATGATAAATCACCTCTTCTCTCTCCTCTGAAAATTGAAAAACAACAAAAGCAGCCTACAGAAGAGGCCAACCTTGCCCAGGTCACCTAAGACCTTACTCAAGTAACCCAGACACTACGAAACCTCATAGTTCAAATAGAGCAGCAGGGAAAGGAATTGGCAAGGCTTACAGCCAGAGATAAATATATAAATAAAGCACAGATAATGGCAACCAAAGAACATCACATTTCAACTATTGGCAGAGCCCAACTCCCACTAATTCCTATCAGATTATCTCTTGCCAAACATACTCTATGCAATTGGATGCTTTGCTTGACATAGGCTCTTCCCTAACAGTTTGTGAAGACCATTATGTACCACCCAACAAGACAGAACATCTTGAAGAAGAAATTAACGTATCTCTGGCATCTAATAGAAGACTAGCCATCCAAAAAACTGCCAAGGTAACATGCTAGGTTGGTAACCTACAGTCTGCCTTATCAAATCTATAGGTTTTGACATGATTATTGGCATGGACGTTATGAGTCACTTCAAGCCAATTATATTTGATTACCAAAAGGTTTCTTTCTTATTCAAAAGAGAACATTTTGATGTCCCCTTCTTCAACATTTTTCCAAAACCCTTTCCCTCATCACACCCACTTGTACCGACGCCTGTGATCTAATGTTCAAAAAATGGTTCTCTCAACAAAAGCAACTCTATGCTCCTCAACTCTAGCAATGGAAGAACCGTATCATGACCTTCTCCTCGGAAAATCCTCTTCAATTCTGGAAAAAATCCAAATACTTTATATATATTCCCGAGCTTCCCCAAAGTACTCCCACAAAAGCCACTCGTCTAGGAAATGAGCCTTGAAGATATACAAATCTGTCGGAAAGAAATTAAAACACTCCTCTCGCAAGGCCTCATTGAAAAGAGTTCAAGCCCATGGGCATGCCAAGTGTTCTATGTCAATAAACATTCAAAACAAGAAAAGGAAAGAAAAGGCTTGTGATCAATTACAAGCCTCTTAAAAAGTTGATAACAAACATCCCTTGCCTTTTAAAGATGATCTCATTCAAAGGCTCCAAGGTTCTCAGGTTTTCTCAAAGTTTGATCTAAAATTTGGGTTTTTGTAGTTTAAAATTACACCTTCTGACAGGTATAAAACCACCTTCTCTATGCCTGAAGGCCATCTCCAATGGGTTGTTCTCCCATTCGGCATCAAAACTACCCCTTCCCTCTGCCAATAGCGAGTGGATACTATATTCCTACCCCTTCAGCATTGCTATGTGGCTTACATTGATGACATCCTCATCTTTTCAAACACCTTCAAAAATCACATAAGAGACTTATCCGACTTCTTCCAACTGCTACAAATAGGGGTCTTAACACTCTCCCCACTAAGTGTGAGTTTGCTACACCCGAAGCTCAATTCTTGGGATTTATTGTGTGTAATGGTACCATCAAACTCCAAGAACATGCTGTAAAAAAGATAATTGAAATTTTTGAGACACCTCTTACCCATGTTAGACAACTATAATAATTACTTGGGTGCCTCAATTGAATCCACTCCCATGTTCTTGCCCTTCAAAAGTACGCCTCCCGATGGATAGAGTTACTCAAAAAATGAACCCATTTCAAATGGACACCTCACCATGAAGCAATCTTCCAATCCTTGAAACATGTTATTTCTCAATTACCACCACTACATATTCCCTCGCCTGGCAATCCCCTCACTATTTATTCTGATGCCTCAGATTCAGGCTGGAGAGGAATCCTAACACAAACAGAACAAGGAAAAGAAGAAGTTTGCAAATTAGCTTCTGGCATATTCACTCCTACATAAAAGAATTACCCTTCATTCCATCGAGAAATATTAGCACTCAAAAAATGCATCAAAAGTTTTCGCATTTTTGTAGAACATGTTCCATTCACAATAAAAATAGACCTAAAAAGCATGCAAGGATTCTTATCCTCAATAAACCTTTATGAAATTGGTAATAAAAGATTGCTAAGATGGTCATTATGGTTCGACAATCTACAAATAACCTATGAGCACGTGCCTGGACATAAAAACATAATGGCCGACATACTTTCCAAATGGCATGAAAAGGACATCTCTGAAAATACTGTAGACATGTGAAGTCCTTTACGGATCTATTCTCTTTTCACATGGGTTGTGATGTACAAACCCTATCCTTTGTACAGACTCTATTACTGTAAGCCATCTCTGAAAATATTGTAGCCATGTGAAGTCCTTTACGGATCTATTCTCTTTTCACATGGGTTCTAATGTACAAACCCTATCCTTTGTACAGACTCTATTACTATAAGCCATATAAGATCCTTTGTAGATCCATTTCCTTTTCCTATCACATAGGTTCTGATGTACAAACCCTCTTTTTCCAACTAGCTAGCCCTAGCTTCTAGCCCTCGTTACTACCCAAAAGATGTATAAAAGGAGAACCATGACCTCATTTTGGACATCCTTCTCTGATGACTTGCATTGTTGTATCATCTTTGTATCCATATCTCACCTTTCATCATATCCCCTTACTCCATATAACTTCTCTACCTTGTATAAGAAGCTTCATGCTAAATATATGCTTGGTCTCCTCTATCTAGTGGTCTCTGTCTCCTGTCTAGCTTTGCTTTCTTCATTCGTGTTGCATTTCCGTGCATTCACTTTGAAGTTGGTATTAGATCCGTAAGCATTTTGAGTTTTGGAGTGAGTTCTCTTGCAATCCGAGATCCCCTAAGGGCGTTATTATCGTGTTTGCCGTTGGCCGTGGTGGCGTTGCCATTTGGCTCGAGACCCTGTCTTCTCTTACAATTCGAGATCCTCCATTCTGGAATTATTATGGCTTCGTTTCAGGTTTGGATGAGTCCACATGTCTCCAACACTAAAGAAGAAGCAAAGTCTGCTTCTACACAACCATTTGCACTTCATGCGAACGAAAGAAATTCCAAGCATAATGAAGTTTCTGAGGTACATTTTAGTGATATCCTTAAAAGGGTTTGTTCTCGTACTGAACCTCACTATCTCCTAAGAAATCCCTCTTCTTCTAATCCCCAGAATCCTTATTTTCATGACATCTCTTCTAGAAAATCTATCCAAAAGCAATAATCTCGTAGAGCCCTTCTCCCATCCTAATCACTCCGCTAATGTTTATAAAACTCCTATTAGTATACATTACCTAGATAACCCCACTAGCTCCATAAAATCTATCAAAGATTGTATTAAAAAACTCACCCATAGTTTTAATCTCCAAAATACTTACATAGAATAACTTGTAGAAGAAAACCAAAAAAGCATTGTATCTACTTCCCCTACTCTTTCACACTGTTCTTTTGCTATTACACCTAACCCTTCCACTGTTCCTCAACAATCTCATCCTCTTCATCCTAAAGATAAGAATGAACATCTTACACCTGATTCTCCCAATGTTTGACCCCGCAGATTTATGATAAGCAAGAGAATCTTGCATTAGGTTCCCATGGTATAAGTTCTTATTATGTTCTTATAGAAGAAAACCAGAATTTTGTATCTAGTTCTTCTTCTGTTATGCTCCAACAGTATCTCCCTGTTGCTTTTCAAGACAACAAAGTAATCCCAACCAGAATCATCATCATAGTCATAAGCTTTGGCTTGATTTTGGGAATCATTATTACAATATTCCCACCCAAAATCATCAATCCATTGGGCACAGATATCACATGTATGCTTTTCTTCAGTGTGAAACTGTTGGAAGTTTTGTGGAGGTTGATAATTACTCTTTTGAAGCCAACTTCCAGTAAGGCCATCCACTGTTGCATAGTTAGGATCGGGATCAAAGACATCTAGGTTTGACAGGTCATCAAGCAAATCATCTCTGTGGTTATTTATCCATTTTATATTCTACCAATGAAGACTATCCTTTTTGCATATGTCTTCCTGATAGTTAGCCCAATCTTCATAGCAAAAACCCTTTTCATCATCTCTTAAAACTGTTTTCTTAACTGGATCTAATGGATTTGGAGAAGGAAAATAAGGATGTGGTAAAATCTCACCATTGGATCTTGATGTAGCATTGTGATTCTTCTTATTCTTCTTCAGTAGTTCTTTGATGATCTCACCATCATATCTAGATGTAGCATTGTGATTCTTCTTGTTTTTCTTCGGGAGTTTTTGGGCTTTAAGGACTGGTTCATTTGTGTGAAGGGATCCCAAGGTTGTTCCAGCATAACCAGCTAATTTTGTAGGCTTTAGGATCTTGATGCTGGGTTGTGGATATTTATGCCTTTGTGATTCATTATTAGTTTTAGTTCTTGAGCCAATAGGGCACCATTGGTCATTTGGAGGAACTGTCTTCTTGCTAGATTTTGCTAGGTCCTTTTCTTTGCCTTTCTTCTTTGGAGAAGAAGAGTTCATCATGTAAAGCATTTCTTTAGGGGTAGACTTTTGGAGGTCTTTGGAGGATATGAGAGAAGTAAGAGGTGATAGTTTCTTTTTTTCTATCAAACCAGAAGCTTCAAACTTATCAAGAGATCTAAAGTCTGTTTTAAATCTTTCGATGCCTTTTTTCTCTACCTTGTTATGGGACTACTTTTCATTTGGAAAAGATAGAGATGTATCTTTTGTTGCACTTGCAATTAGAAGAGACTTTTGAGGTAGGGATTTACATTTGTCTATAGCAATTGTGACTTCAGTTTCTTTTGGAGTATTTAACTCCATACTAAGAGATGGTGAGGTTTCCTCAATCCTTTGTTTAGTGAATGCTTTAGCAGAGGTGTGTTGAGGCAAGGGGTTGTTGATAGGTTCTTCTTCCCATGTATTTATCTAGGCATGATCATGCTCTTCATTTGGCTATGTCAAGCTGTTAATAGGGATGAGGGGTTCATCTTCCCATGCTCTAAGGTAAGCATGATCATGTTGTGTAGCTAGCTGAGAAGAGTTGCATCTGCATATGTGAGGACCTATTGTTTGAGAATGTGATATTGGAGAATCAGGATTTGTTACCTGGGGAGAGGAATGGGAACTAAGATCTTCTCCCAAGATGTCATAGAGCGTTTCATCCCATTCTTTTTCTTGCCAATGCTTTAAATCAATGTGCTGAACCTCAAATTGGTGATGAGGTGTATCCTTGTAGCATAGGCATTTTAGATCTTCTCAAACCTGAATAGATTTATTTGAAATGTCTGTGGGATTGGACTCTTCAGTAAGTATCTCTCCATGGATACAGGAATCTTTCCAATGGTACCGCCTTTTCTCAGCTTCATATTATCTTTCATCTAAAACCAGTTCATCCAAAAAAAAAAGCAATGAGAGGCCTATTAGAGTAATCCTCCGTCTTGATAAGGTAATCTTCTAAGCTGAGATGATATCTCTAAGTAATGTGTGGTTGCTGGTATCTTGCTTTAGAAAACTCTTCTCCATTATCTGCATCGTACCATGATTCTTGTTCATTGTCTGGGGACAGTGTCCAAGAAGTTGGAGAAGGAGCTCTAGGAAGCTTGTCAAACACATGGCATAGTTCTTGTTCATTGTCTGCAGACAATGTCCAAGATGTTGGAGGAACTCTGGGAAGTTTAGCAAAAATTTTTGCATTATAGTGCATAGAAAATACCTACATAAATCACATGACCAAAAAGAAGAGGATGTGTACTCCACGGATCCAAGGGTGAGCTATAGATCCTCACCATCTGAAGGTTTGTTCCACCGCAAAGGAGCATCGAACGGACTCTGCAAAAAAAGAAACAACTACACATTAGTCCACCATATAATAATGCATTTTAATTAAAATTAGGAACCACAAACAAGAAAGATGAGTGACTTATTGGATCGGCATGTCCATACAATCAGTCGATCAATGTAATGAGACCGTGTCTCTCTCCATATTGAGTCTCTAGGCCGATGGGATCGCGATTTGTAATGGAGTGCTACGAAAAAAACAAAATACAACTATTAGAAACACGATTGTCAGCACAAGGGATATGGCAAAAAAATAAGCAAGCAGAATAAAAGAAAAACTTACAAAGTCCTCCAAATAAGTCATGTGGTCGTCGCTACTCCCAAGATGATGGACCACTCCTACCTCCAATTGTGCCATTGTCGCCTCGCACTATTGTCTCCAACGTTCTGGAGAATCTATAGCCTCCTCCATGAGTTGACACCAGTCATCTACGTCTAGCCACTCGAGCTTTGAGGCCCCACTCTTAAGTGTGTTGCATGCGTCCAATCATGTGTATGACATATACGCATGCATGCACTCCATCATCCAGTCAATGGGAAATCTATATGTTGCGGCGGGTATCAAAAACTCCTCATATAAGGATGCTACTATGTAGTCCTTGCTTCCCTCCGATATGTTCTTCCAATGATCCAAGACGGTTTAGGATTTAGAATTTAGGGTTAAGGATTTAAGGTTTACGCTCATGGACATATCCAGGAGACTCAAGTACATCTGGTGTACCTACGGGAGTAGTATCTCTTGGAGTAGCACCTATAGGGGTGCCGCCTAGGCAGACGGTTGAGCAAAAGCTTAGTGACTGTGTAATATTTTGCGGCCCAGAATTGGGCCTTAATAAAAAATCCAAAAAAATTTTACCACCTGTCATCGTCAACAGGTGGTGAGGAGGGAGAAAAGGGAAGGGAGAGCGCCGACATCAAAGATCATGAGAGAGCAAGACGACGTGGCGAGTGGAAGGGAGCTGTCGATCAGATGGAGAAGGCGATGAAAATGAAGGGCAGGAGGCTACGGGCCTACCACCCCCCCTTGGGCGTATCGACACTGTAGCCACTTGGAGGGCCAAGAAGTCTCCCCCCCCCCCCCCCCCTGGGTCATGCAAAATAGATGGTGGGTGGGGAGGGAAAGACCACCACTACTCCACGTTTCCTCCACTCCCAATTATAAACCCTCCCTCCCCTATATAACCCCACCCATCATAAGAAAGGGGGGTGACATTACTTCGTTCTCTCCCCCCCCCCCTCAAATATTACCTCCAACACCTTATAAAACCCCCATCATCAAGAAAAGAAGCCTTGGAGGAGGCCTCGACTTGCTGTTGTGCTGAGAGAGAGAAGAAGAAGAGAGAGAGATAGGGAGAGGAAGACAGAGGGAGACTAACAAGAAGAGAGAGAGATAGGGAGAGGAAGAGAGAGGGAGAGAGAGAGAGAGAGAGAGAAGAAGAAGAAGAAGAAGGAGAGAGAGAGAGAGAGAGAGAGAGGAAGAGGGAGAGAGAGGAGAAGAAGAAGGGAAGAAGAAGAGAAAGAAGAGGGAGTGAGAGAGAGAAGGAGAGAGATTCTTCCCTTTCCCCTCCGGAGAGGGTGGCCGCACACTCTGTCTCTTTTCTGCAAATTATTCCCTTTCTCTACAAATTGAGCCCCCGTCGCAATCAATGGAAGTCACCTCGGCACATCATCTCTTTGACAAAAGACAGAGAAATGGAGAAATTCATAAGCTAAAAGCATGGCTCCTAAACAGAGGGAGACATGCACCAAAGGTAATCTTGCTTCGAGCAGTGGAGCCGCTGGCCAAGGTGTTATTGCTAATACGATTACAACGTCAAGTTCGGATAATTCATATCCAAATATCCAAGTAAAATCTTTCCGCAACCATAGATGGCCTTGCATAGATTTATGCATATGGCGCAATGAGGTTCGCACAAACCCATGTACTCAGATACATTACATCCCAGTGCTACATGACGAAGTCATATGTGGCATAAAGAATATAAGGGTTACTTAAGGGTTATGCATATAGACAGTGCATGCATGGAAAAGATTATATGACACATGCACCAATGGTACACAAATTGTCCTTGCATTAAAAATTTGCTAATATCACGAGCTATTAGCTCATTGGATTCTTGAAGTTATGCATAGCTAATGCAAACAACAATCATTAGGACTATAACTATGATGCCCTGAGATCCATCCAATACCGACTATGTTTATCAATCCTATTCGGGGATGGGTTAGATGTAACAACAACCTTAGGGCAAGCGAAGAGCTCAAAGATTAGGAAACCCTAAGTCGAAGGAAAGACCGATGTTTTTGTACTCGTTAGGAAGAAGATTCGGTTATCAATCAAATTAAGGGATTATTAGAACTTATGTCTTGAACAATGTTGAAACTTCGACATATGTCTTAGCTGAATGGAGGAAGTGTTAAGTAATTTTTGCATGGAATCACTTATATCCCAAGGGGGAGAGCAAACACGCGATGGAGGGTTATCGCGACTATTCTTGCAATGTTTGAAAAAGGATAGCATTGTTTTTGTTGATTGATCGAATAACATTCTAAATGCTTTTGCATTGAACTGATTGTTGGGATGTGAATTGGATGATTATTCCAAGTGTTTGTGTTTGATGATAAAAGCATGGCAGGGGTCTATAATGACAAGTTCCCATGAGAATAAAGGAATGTTCTTCTTGGAAGATGATATTAGGTTGATTGCCTTGATTGTGCTTGGTTCTTAATTGGATTAATTAAGGAATGATATTTTACGCGGGTGGATCTTCTCCAAGGTCATGCCACCTTTCAACCCAAGAGGGCATTGCTCGATTAACGGGTTGAAGGTTGAGTGGTGAAAAGGCCAACCATGGAAAGTGCATCTCGCTCCTAGGTCGCTTGGAGTCCGTGGAGATCTGGACACCCCTTTGCTGAGTCCAAAATGAAGTTGAAGACTGCCATGAGCCCAATGTCTGTGGCATTGGAAGATCCTATTCTAGATAATTTATAGAAATTATGGTGCCATGTCATTTGGACCGAGTACTTCTATTGGACAGAAGGGATACATAATTTCTCCTGTATGGGTAGGAGACAAAGATTACCATGAAAATAAGTGAAGGAACTTATTTGTCAAAAGGACTGCTTGTTTTATTTGCATGTCGGTGCTGTAAATTACACAAACAAACCATGTTCCCTAAAAGGCTTAATTAAGGAAGCTGATTTTGAATGTCATACATAAATGTGATATGACCTAATTAGAAAACTACAGCTATCAAGGGAAGTGGGTGGACATAATCCCAATGGGTTTGTCCTATGGTAGGGTGGTCCCAGAGAATCGGGACGCTTCTCACAAGATTTTACCGTCATTGACCTTTAGGTATTATTAAGTCAGGACCTAATTCATATCGTTTTAGGGGACCAGAATGGGACGATGCCCTACGGGCAGAGAGGTTGAGCGATACATCCCCCTCATTTCCCATTCTCCTTGAACCAAGTGCAGCATGGGTCTACTACATGTCGTGGGGGTGGGGGGGTGAGGTGAGGTGGGGTGGGTCGAGCGGGGTTTTTCGAGGCAAGATGGGGTGCTGTGGAGATAGAGCGGGGTTTCTCGAGGCGTGGTGGGGTGGTGTGGATGGAGCGGGGTTTTTCGAGGTGGGGTGCAGGGGGGATGTGCTGCATCAAGGGGGGGTGCGGTGGGGGGGGGGGGGGGTGCCGTGTCGTGGGGGGGTGACGCGGGGTGGGATGGGTTGAGCGGGGTTTTTGGAGGCGTGGTGGGTGGTGTGGATGGAGAGGGGTTTTTCGAGGTGGGGTGCGGGAGGCGTCGTGGGGGGTGTGGTGGGGTGGGGGGTGTGTCATGTCATGGGGGGGTGACGCGGGCTGGGGTGGGTCGAGCAGGGTTTTTGGAGGCGTGGTGGGGTGGTGTGGATGGAGAAGGGTTTTTTGAGGTGGGGTGCGAGGGGGAGTCGTGGGGGGGTGCGATGGGGTGGGGGGGTGTGCCGTGTCGTGGGGGGGTGACGCGGGGTGGGGTGGGTCGAGCGGGGTTTTTGGAGGCATGGTGGGGTGGTGTGGATGGAGTGGGATTTTTCGAGGTGGGGTGGGGGTGGGATGCGCCGCGGTATGGGGGGATGAGGTGGGGGGGATGCGCCGCGTCGTGGGGGGTGCGGTGGGGTGGGGGGTGTGCCATGTCGTGGGGGAGGTGACGCAGGGTGGGGTGGGTCGAGCGGGGTATCTTTGCGTAAAGTAGGATGTCCTAAATCCGAGGCTAGAATGATGTTGGAGACTTGACCCCTAGGAACCCAGATCTCAAGTCGATCCCATTGGGTTTGATCGCGAATGTTCCATTGCTGCGAGGCAAACTTGGAAGACCCTAGGTAACAAACCCCGGGACATTCCATGGGAGTGTCGGGCTGCAACATTTAGACTTACTTCTCCATGGACCGCTAAGACGTGCCTAGACAACCGATAGGTGAGCACATTACAGACTGGAGTAGATATCACTACAGGTGTGACAAATCCCATAGGTGGCGCAACTCTAGCAGAACGATGAGACGGAGACACTACATAAGTACCTCCACAACAACCACCTAAACCGCGCTCTCTCGAACTTGCACGAGAGAAAGGAGTAGCACCTGTATCCCGAGTCGACCACAGGCTCATTGCACCCATGTCTTTGCAGCATCCCCCAAAACCGATGTTGTAGTTAATAAGAACTATATGCCACACACTGTAAAAAGTTGAGCGCAGACCGAATGGGTTCAATCCATCCATAGCAAGACCGAGCCAAAGATTCCTTGGCTCTCGACGAGCAAAGCCTGGAAAGGTAGAATCAATGTGGCTCCATGCGCGTAAATCCACAGATATTCATTGGACTCTATCTATGGATCTATTCTGCACATGCCACGTTGTCAAGCTCGCCATGCTGTATGTACGAAACATGTGATGTATATAGGGGATAAATGAAAAGTGTCTAAGAAATTTTTGAGGGATGCAAGTCTTGTCGATATCTGTGAACACCACACTTTGGACATGTCTCCATAGTCTCGTATTCTCCTCAAAACAATAGGCAATTTTTGATACATGCATAAATGCTATTATAGTCAATGCCAAGCTTTCGTAAAACATGTCGCACATCATCACAAGACTCAAGCATGGTATTTGCAAGTGATAATATATAATACTTTAGTAACCTGAAAAGAAATCATAAAATACCTTGAAAAAACACAATTGTTTTTTATGATGGTGTCGGAAAGAAATCAACGAAGCATATGTAGAAGGTACATAAACAACTCGGTCACACTCGCATCACTCCACCCGTTTTTGCTTGCACACTTAGGAGTGCAAGCAACGTCTTCAAATAAGATACTTGGCACCCATCATATAATGGTATGGATGCTTCCTCTCTAAGCGGATCAGATGTCTTGACATCCATGGGCATCAATGCATCAATCATTGCCTCCATCTCAGACTCGAAGATTATAAGAAAGTCTAGAAGGCTGCCTATCTCCTCTAGTATTGACAATATAGATTGGGTAGTGCATTCCAAGTGGTGGATTGGCTCAGGCACTCCATCCATTGCATGCCCACGAACTCTTCTAACTAGTTGTAAAGGGTGCACTCCTCCTTAGGATGAGACATCACCTCCCTATAATAAATTTTACGACCACATCCAATGTTCCTGATCAATGATCTTTGATTGAAACTCGCTGAAGTGTCATGCGTGTTTTGTAGACAATCGACGTTTTCGTCTGATTGCCAGCTTACATTGAGAGCAAGGACATGGGACATGCTGATTAAGATACGCCTCGTGATCTTGAACATCACGGCCTTCATTGTTTTCCATTTGGTTTATGTTACAACAAACAATTTGTTTTTGTTATAATTCTTTTTTTCTTTCTTAAATTGTTTAAGAATGGATTTCTTCTCTTGTAACTCAACAAAATTAACGTATATAAAGTCTCTACCCACCTACAGATGGGCCTACAATATGTAAAGTCTAATATGCTATGCATGGGGGCAATGGACTAGCTACCCTATGTAGAAGTGTTCACTATCCCGTGGTGTTGCACAGGGCCTTGCCACCTTTTTCCCCTTATGTGTGACTCGATATACAGAGCATAGAAGGAGGTAGTGCAAAGCATGTCAATAAAACCATCTATTCAACTCCAAGTCCAATCTCTCTCTTACTTTATTAGGCTTGGAGACACAGGCCTTCCGCATCTTCCTGAAGTGTTGAACACATCTAATACCCTTAACTATATATTTTTACTACTACTACTACTACCACCACCACCACCACCACCACTACTAGTACTCGCCTTCCCAAAGCGTTGAACACATACTACTAGTACTAGTACTCACCTTCTCAAAGCGTCGAACACACCAAAGATGCACCTTTAACAAAGCCTCTCTCTCTCTCTCTCTCTCTCTCTCTCTCTCTCTCTCTCTCTCTCTCTCTCTCTCTCTCTCTCTCTCCTACTACTACTACCACCACCACCACCACTCGCCTTCCCAAAGCGTCAAACACACCCAAGGTGGACCTTTAATAAAACATCTCTTTCTCTCTCTACTACTACTACTACAAACAAGAAAAGAAAAAATTAAAGAACAAGATATTACCCTCTTTGTTTTTTATCCATTCCTTCTCTCTCCCTCCCTCTCTCTCTTTTTCTCTCTTTCTTTATTATGTTTTATGTTTATTCCCTCTCTCTCTCTCTTGTTCTTTATTTCTTTTTTTCTCTTCCTCTTCCTCTCTCATTTCCTCTCTTTCTCTCTTAGTACACATCATTTTTAACAAAAACAAACAAAAAAAAAGAGAAAAAACAAAAACAAACCAAGAGGGCACTCGCTGCAAAGGCTCGAGGATGGATTCGTTGGCTGCTCTTCGCGATGGTGGCTTCTCTTCGCCCTTCATGCAATTCCTCCTCTTCTTTGCAAACGGTGGTGGCAGAGATGAGAAGCTCTTATTCTCCCTCTTTCTCTCCCTCTCCCTCCCGAATGCACGATGCTCTCTTTCACTCCCTCTTTCGCTCTTTTGTGCGAAATGCCGCGCTCAGGTTTTGGTCCACTTTTTTTCGTCCGAGTATCGTCGCTATTTAGCGACGTTGCTAATTTGCGTCGAAAATAGCCGTCGTTATTCCCCTATATCCTTGCAGTGCTCGCATTGCTCCATCCGTATTTTACTTGCACACTTAGGAGCACAAATAGCATCTTCAAGTGAGATACTCGGTACCCATCATATAATGGTATGGGTGCTTCCTCTCTTAGCGGATTGGATGCCTCGGCATCCATGGGAATCAATTCATCGATCATTGCCTCCATCTCAGGCTCCGAGTTTGGAGGAAGGTCCGAAAGGCTACTTGTCTCCTCTAGCATTGAGGGTATAGACCGAGTCGTGCCTTCGAAGTGGTGGATTGGCTCAGGTACTCCATCCACCGCACTCCCACAAACTCTTCTACTTGGCCACAATAGTAGGTGCATTCCTCCTTGGGATGAGACATCACCTCCCTGTATAAATTTTACGGCCATGTCTAATGTTTTTATATATGATATTCAGCTAGTTTGTGAATGTAAGGCATGATTGATACACACTTTTCCTACCGTTCGCTCAAAGTCTGAGATTACCTAATCAATGATCTCTGATTGGAACTCGTCAAAGCGTTGTACATATTCTATAAATAAGCAATACTTTTGTCTAATTGCCAGCTTGCATTGAGAGCGAGGACACAAGACACACTGATTAAGATACACCTCGTGATCTTGGACATCACGACCATCATCGTTTTTTATTTTGTCTATGTTACAACAAACAATAGGTTTTTGTTCTCATTCTCTTTTTATTTTTTTATTTGCCTCCCTTCATTCTTATTTGCTTCTCTCTTCCCCTCTATTTCTATAAATCTTTCTTTATCCCCCCATTTTTCCTCTCCACTCTCACTTCTTCTCTCTTTTCCTTTCCATTCGCACTTGACGCATCTCGCCAAAATCAAAATCAAATATCAAAAATAAAAATCTCATAAAACAAGGCATTGAAAGACTTTCTCTCCCCATTCCTCCTCTATCATTCTCTTTCTATGATTTTGTTCTCTCTCATTCTCTCGTTGTTTCCGTTTTTCTCTCTCTTTCTCTCGCTCTCTGTTTATTGCTTTTTTAATCTCTCTTTTTCTCCCTCTTTTTGTCTATTTTTCTCCAATTCTCTTTCTAGCTCTCTTTTTTTTTCCCACTATCCTTCTCTTTACTTCACCCTTTTATCCACCTCTCCCTTGACTCTCTATTTTGTGTTCTCTCCCCCCTCTCTTTCTTTCTCTCTTTCACTTTCTTTGTTGCCCCTCTCTTTGTTTCTCTCCGTTCCCTCATTGTTTTTTCACTCATTCTCCTCTCTCCCTCCCTTTCTCTCTTTTTTTTTTTCCACTATCATTCTTCTCTTTACTTCACCCTTTTATCCACCTCTCCCTTCACTATCCGTTTCGTATTCTCTCCTCCCTCTCTTTCTTTCTCTCTCTCTCTTTTTTTGTTGCTCCTCTCTTTGTTTCTCTTCACCCCCTCGTTGTTCTCTTTCTTTCTTTATTTCTCTTTCTTTGTTTCTCTCCGTCCCCTTGTTGTTTTCTCACTCATTCTCCTCTCTCCCTCGCTTTCTCTCTCTCTTTTTGTTTTCATTATTCTTCTTCTCTTTACTTAACCCTTTTATTTACCTCTCACTTCACTCTTCGTTTCATGTTCTCTCCCCCTTCTCTTTCTCTTTCTTTGTTGCCTCTCTCTTTATTTCTCTCTGCCCTCTCATTGTTTTCTTACTCATTCTCCTCTCTTCCTCCCTTTCTCTCTCTCTTTGTTATCTTTCATGTTTATTCTCTCTCTCTCTCTCTCTCTCTCTCTCTCTCTCTCTCTCTCTCTCTCTCTCTCTCTCTCTCTCTCTCTCTCTCTCTCTCTCTCTCTCTCTCTCATTTTGATGCTAGGAGGCATATTCTACAGTGGATTTTGTAAGGCTTTTATTCCACGGCTCGTACACAATGTGGATTCCTTGTGCGAGAAATTGACGGGGACACCTATCCTTTTCGGGTATCATATTAATTTAATGTGAATGTGAGTGATTCTATAGCACGTGATTTCACAAAATACATATTTAAATTAATGAACATTTATGAGTTTAAAGTGCACTTGTATTTAATTAAGGTTAAGACAGAGTTTCAACCTATTTATTTGTTTTGTAGCTGAAAACTGCTAGGTATTCACTTTTGTCAGTTTAATTTTATTATTTTCTAACAATTGTGAATGCTTCAGTTAATGTGTAGAACAGGTAGTGGTGGCATTGGAAAGCACTAGGCGATAGCGTGTATTCAAATTACTTAGAAAAAATTATCATTTTTTATGGGCACGCACCTTATTATTAAAGGCATGGCACTACTATTTATTTAGGCGTGCTTATTTATTAAAACACTTGACAAACATTTATTATTTTGTATGCGCATAGGCGCTCGATTTAAATATTTTATTATTGGACATTGTATTTGGGAACATCCCAACTTTTTGGATGCCCAACCGCTTTATTCTTTATTTGGGAAAAAGTAAACACAAAATCCAAAGCATGCTAATTGTAAATTTGGCTATTTTTTAGCTTGGAGATGAATACATTTATAAATACATGCCTTGTGGAGTGCTCACTTAAGGCATGGGGGGAGATTGTATCCAATTTGTCTTTTTGCCTCATGTCATGCAAAACCTTCTTCTTACTTTATGAGTTTTAGTAGAGTTCTTTGTTCTTGGGGACCTTCCAACATTCACTATGCGCATATACAATATCCGATTTGTGCACCAGTGGTATCAGAGTGAAGTTGAGATGAAGGGCTTCCAATCGCTTACCATCTCACGCGAAGGCGAAGCTCCTGGAACGAACAGACTCTATATGCAATCTACTATCAATACCAACGTGTTCCCAGCGGCGGTGAAAAGCCCCCTGTTGTGCTATCTGATCGCGAAGGACCACTCTCAGATGGTAGAGAACCACTTCCCAAGCTCCTTTACAAGACATTTTTTCTTAGAGAAGCAGATAAGCAACTTTTATTAAGTTTGAGATTACAAAGCTTAATAAGCTTTATAAAAGCTTAAGTTCGTCACAATTCAACGAATCGTTGCGGCAGGACATACTGATTGTTGTCGAATCCATCGTCAAGTTGTCGCCGTCCTCAATCAAATCTCAAAAAAATCCTTAAGATTTTTAAAAATCTTAAAGTTCTAAGCCTTCCAAAGGTTGCAAATTCAATCCTTAAATCTCTTTCTCATAGTGGTTGTTCACACCGAGCTAATCCTAAACTCGTTTCCAACCTTTAGCAAGCCTTTATTCACACATCCATCTTGACAGAGCCAATTTCCAGCAAGCAGATTGTCACACATACTCTATTTTCCACTTGGAAGAAAACCGTTATCAATTACCATACCCGCAAAAGAAGTAAGATCGCAAAAATCCATATTTATTTTTAAAAAAAGCAAACCTTGTAAACCCAAACTTGAGTTACACTCATCCCTCTAACGAGATTTCGAGTGTATGAGGTTGTTTAAGATTTTGCAGGATGTCCAATCAAAACATGGAAGATTTTGTGGTCGAATGTGATTTACCGAAACCAATCATGGAGAAAAAATTGGACCTAATTATGATGCAACTTCAAGAGGAGTGAAGAGCACATCAAACTTTGCAAGAACAACTGGCTACACCAACGATCCACTGTTGATCAAGATGGAGTGCAACCCGAAGATGTTATACGACATATGATCGAAGTGACACTCGAAGCACAATCTCTCAAGAAAGAAGCCAAGATAAGTAAAAGAAATTTCAAATTATGTACTTTTAATGGGCAACGTGACGAAAAAATTGTTTTACTTTTATCAGTCTATTTGATGATTATTTCCATGAAGAGCAGTATGCTGAAAGAAATAAACTCAAATGCATCACTAACCATCTAGTAGATAGAGCATAGTTATGGTGGAATGTTGTCTGCAAGAGTATTGATTGTCCTACTACTTGGGAGGCCTTTCAAAAAGAAAATTGCAAAATTTTCTTCCACCTCAATTCCATGAAAAAGCAATCAAACAGTGGGATCTTTTGTAACAAAGAGATCGTGAATCCATACCACAATACATTGAGTGTTTCTAGAGTGCCTTACTACAACTTTGAATGTTTGAAGATGTTCTTGAGGCGATCCACAAGCACAAGTATATGTATGGTTTGCTTGGTCACTTCTATGCGAATGTGAACATGTTTAAGCCAAAGACTTTGGAGGATGCGATTTCTTTGGCCCATGATACTGAAGATAAAATTCGTGGACGAGAAAAGTGACCACAATAATTTTCAACTAACGGTAACTTTGGTACAAAGCAATTCAATTCTAACTTTTGAATATTCAATCAAAATCGCTTTGTTCCTTCTTTCTGTAAACCTTGGACTCGACCTCCTCCTTTACCATCAAACACAAATTCAAACCCTAAGTCTTTTTTTCGGCCAAATCCTAACATACGTAAATTTCCAGACATTACCAATAACGTTTTCAAAGCAAAGTCTATAGTTTGCTACAAGTGTCAATGACTTAGACACTTAGTAGTAAACTATCAATCCAAGAAGCCAACTGTTTAAATCAACTACTTGGGAGCGACTGAGGACGAAGACTATGAAGATATGCCAGATTTCATGGAAGATGATGATGATATTGGCAATGCTTCAGATATTTTACCAAGTATGCCAACTCCTCATTCATTATTAACAATGAAATGTCTTGTGCATGGTCACGAAAAGATTGTTTTGCATGATGATAGGAGCACATATGATTTTATTTTTGCAAAGTTGATAAAATAATTGAATTTATCTACTATTCCAACTCATTATCACATAAAAGCTGCATTCTTAGGCACTAGATACAATGGTACACAAGAAGTTCATGATTTAGAAATAAAAATTGGCGATTATGTTGAGTGCAAAAATTTCTTGGTTATGCCTTTGCAAGCTAGTGATATTATTTTAGGAATGCCTTGGAGTCACAAATATAATCCCAACATAGATTATACCACACATTCAATGAAAATTCATTCTAACGAAAAACAAATAATATTACATGGAACGCACACCTTTAATAATTTTTCATTGCTTAGTCACACATAGGCTATACATGCATTGAGAAAAGATAGCAAATCATACTTAGTATGGGTGAATGAAATTGAAGCTAAGGAAAATCAAATGCATCCTAGACACACACAATTTCTTTCACAATTTAAAAATTATTTTGCTGTTAATTTACCCCCTAGTTTACCACCTACACGTCTCGAAGATCATAAAATAGATTTAATCCCAAGTTCTCAATGACCATGTAAAGCTCCTTATAGACACACTCAAATTGAACAGAAAGAAATCCAAGCACAAGTTGAAGAACTGTTAACCCGAGGACTTATTAGGCCCAATAGTTCTCCTTTTGGTGCACCTGTCCTATTAGTTAAGAAGAAAAATAATACCTATAGAATGTGCATTGACTATCATGCCCTAAATAAGATCACTGTTAAGAATAGATATCCGATCCCTAGGGTAGACGACCTCATGGATAAACTACAAGGAGCCACCATTTTTAGCAAGATAGATCTCAAATCTGGATATCATCAAGTACGATTGGATACACTTGACATTTTCAAGATTGCATTTAGAACTCAATTTGGTCATTATGAATTTCTTGTTATGCCTTTTGGTTTGACTAATGCACCAGCTACATTCAATCGTATGATGAATCGAATATTTTTTAAGTATCAGCATTGTATACTTGTTTTCTTTAATGACATATTGGTTTTCAGTAAAAATGAGAATGAGCATTATAAACATCTATCTTTGGTTTTCAAATTATTGAAAGAGAATCAATTATATGCTAACCCTAAAAAGAGTGAATTTTTCCAGACCCAAATCAAATACTTAGGTCACATTGTTTCTTCTAATGGTATTTAAGTTTATCCTAAAAAGGTAGAAGCAATTTTGAATTGGCCAATCCCTAAAAATATGCATGAGTTACGTTCTTTCTTACGTCTTGCTAGCTTTTACAGAAAATCTATGAGAAATTTTTCATTGCTTGCATTGCCTTTAACGAAATTATTAAAGAAAGGTATTGAATATCATTGGTCTGATAACCAACAAAAGTCGTTTGATTTATTAAAACATGCTTTAATACATGCACCTATTTTGCAATTACTTGATTTTAATCAACATTCTTTCTAGTAGTCATTGATGCTAGCGGATTAGGAATAGGAGGTGTCCTTATGCAAGATTCACATCCCATAGCCTATTCTAGTTGCAAACTTAAACCCTCTGAACTAAAGTATTCTACCTATGATAAGGAATTTTTAGCTATAGTACAAGCCTTACGTCAATGGAAACACTATCTAATGGGATCTGAATTCATGATCAAAACTGACCAACAAAGTATCAAACATCTTCTTAGTCAGCCACAAATTTTTGACCGTCATATCAAATGGGCTGATTTCATTCAAAGTTTCCACCCACTTATCCAATATCAACCCAAAAAAGAGAATGTTGTCACCAATGCAGTAGAAGACCAAGTATCCATAATATTTCAATTACATCTTTTGATTCCCTTATTCCTATGAAAGATACCTATGACCATGACCCCAATTTTCAAGCTGATTGGAATAAATTAGTTGCTAATAACTGGATTCTAATTGATTCTTTGTCTTATTCTGATGGATTTATGTTTTATGAGAAAAGATTGTGTGTCGTTGTTCCATTTAGATCATTTATGTTGCACGAAATTCATTGTCCCCCATATCAAGGCCATAGAGGTATTACTTCTACTTTAAGAACATTGGTTGAAGATTGTTACTGGCCACAAATGGAATATGATGTTTCTAACATTGTTTCTGAGTGTTTAATTTGTCAAAGAGTCAAGCGACACCACGGTAAGCAATATGGTTTGCTAATGCCTTTACCAATTCCTGAACAACCATGGGAACATATTTCAATAGATTTTATAACTGGTTTACCTAACACACAAGCTAATCATGATATGATTTGGACTATCGTAGATCGATTTAGCAAACAAGCATATTTCCTACCATGCAAGAAAACTTTAACCACATCTCAAGCTGCATAATTTTTTTAAAGACTATTTTCGCTAACCATGGTTTGCCAAAAGTTATTATTTCTTATCATGATTCTAGATTTTGCAATAATTTTTGGACTATTTTGTTTGTTAATTTAGATACTAAGATTGATTTTTCATCTGCATTTCAACCTGAAACCAATGGGCAAACAGAAGCTACTAACAAGTACAATTCTAGATCTTTTGCATGCATACACAATTTCAAAACCACAAATATGGGATACACACTTGCATCTACTTCAATTTGCATACAATAATACACCACACACAACTACACAAAAATCACATTTTGAAATCATTTATGGATATAGATTGCCTACACATGTTACATTATTGTCAAACAAAGTTAAAACTGCTGATGATATTGCTAATACGTATGCTACTATTTTTGTTGAAGTTAAAGATATGATTACGAAAGCCCAACATTCATACACTAAACAAGCTAACAAGAAAAGAAAAGCCATGAGTTTCAAAGTTGATGATTATGTTTGGTTACTCGTTGAAAAAAGAAGATTGCAAAGTGTTGAGAAACATGTTGTTGTTAAATTAGCACCTAGATTTTATGGGCCTTTCAAAATCATTCACAAAATCAATGACAATGCATTTAAACTAGAACTATCCCTACATTGGAAAATTCATAATACTTTTCATATAAGTTTGTTACGACCCTTTAGAGGCCAATTATCTATCGACCCTGTCTATGAAAACCATCCTTTGTTAGAAGAAGAGATTAAAATCCTTGAACCTGAAACTATTCTAGACATTAACTTTATGATCACTAGAACTGGTTATAGATATTCTTTAAAAATCATCATGTTGAAGAGGCCCAATGGATGCATGCCCGCGACCTAAGTGCCTACTCCTCACTGCTCACTCCACATTGAGCTAATAGCAATTGAGAACAATTGCTATCCCAGCCCAGGGATATGATACCAGGAGGCATATTCCACAGTGGATTCCTTGATGTTTTTATTCCATGGTGGATTCCATGAGGTTTTATGGTAGATTCTATAAAACTATATTTATTTGACGAGGTTCATACATAAGGTGGATTTCTTGTGCGAGAAGTTGACGGGGATGCCTATCCTTTTCAGGCGTCAGATTGATTTAATATGCACATGGGTGATTCCATAGCGGGTGATTCTGCAAAATACATATTTAAATTAATGGACATTTATGAGTTTAGAGTGCACTCATATTTAATTAAGGTTAGGACAGAGTTCCAACCTATTTATTTATTTTGTAGCTGAAGACTGTTAGATATTCACTTTTTTCGATTTAATTTTATTATTTTCTAAAAATTGTGAATGCTTCGGTTGATGTGTAGAGCAGGCAGCGGTGGCGTTGGGAAGCATTAGGCGATAGCGTGTATTTAAATTACATAGAAGAAATTATCATTTTTTATGGGTGCGTGCCTTATCATTAAAGGCACGACGCTAATATCTATCTAAGCGCGCTTATTTATTAAAGCGCTTGACAAACTTTTATTATTTTGTATGCAAATAAGCGCTCGATTTAAATATTTCATTATTGAACATTGTATTTGGGCACAACTCAACTTTTTGGACACCCAACCACTTTATTCTTTATTTGGGCAAAAGCAAATACAAAAGCCAAAGCATGCTAATTGTAAATTGGGCTATTTTTTAGCTTGGAGGTGAATAAATTTATAAATGCATGCCTTGTGGAGTGCTCACACAAGGCATGGGGGGAGATTGTACCCAATTTGTCTTTTTGCCTCATGTTGTACAAAACCTTCTTCTTACTTTAGGAGTTTTAGTAGAGTTCTTTGTTCTTGGGGACTTTTCGGCATTCACTACGCATGTATACAAGATCTGATTTGTGCACCACATTTCCTCTCTTTCTCCCTCAATGCATCTCTTTCTCAAGAAAATCAAACAAAGGAAAAGAAAAAAGTACAAAAACAAACCAAGAGAAGGCAATGTACTTGCCGCAAAGGCCCGAGGATGGATTCTTCGTCTCCTCTTCGTGACATCCCCTCCTTCTCCTTTGTGCACTTCTCCCTTTTCTTCGCGTACGACAATGGTGGCAGTGATAACTTCTCCTTCTCTCTCTTTCTCTCTTTCTCTCTTTCTCTCCCTCTCCCTCCCAAAGCCATGATCTCTTTTGCTCTCTCTAAGACTCTTTGCAGCAGCAAAATGATGCACTCGGGTTTTTGCCTTTTTTTTCCTTAGATTAGTGTCGCTATTTGCATCACAAATACGATGCAAATAGTGACATCACTATTTTGTGTCGGAAACAACCATTGCTATACCCCCATTCCCTTGTAGTGCATCCTCTTGATGATAATAATGATTGGACCTACTCTACAGCCAATTTCTAATAAATCTTAGTTAGGCTTTATTAAACGTAGGAACTCTATTAAATGTGTTTTCTATTTGTCCAGCCTGTAATAATCTTTCCCAACTCTATACTACTAGCACATATACTCTTTCCTTTTTAAAAATGCATTTGGTATTTAATTACCTAAGGAAATCTACCAAATTTGGACTAACTCCACCCTCCTCTCGTACAAGAACCTCTTTGCAGCAACATCTCCTTGCCAGACTACAAAGACCATCTTCCAAATATAACAACTACGAATACCACATCAACATAGAATTGATATAAAATTTTCATAATAATATATCAAATGTATACAATTTTGCTTTAAAAATTATAATATTTGGCATCTTTCTAGGTGTTGTCACTCTCTGGTTAGGCCATTTAGTGGTAGACCTTGGTAGTATTGACGTGGTCTCTATATTGTATCCGAATTCTATGAGTGCTATCTAGTTATCCAAAAATCTGGTCTTCCATCTGAAGATGAAACACATTGATATGTCTTACCACTTCATCAAAGAGATCATTGAGGATAGATCTATTGATCTTGTCAAGATCTCAACTGACTAAAATCCTACATATATTCTCGCGAAAAGTCTCTCAGTGGAGCATTTTGCCTTCCTTAGGAAGTTAATGGGCATTGGATGAGATTGCATCTTTCCTCATCCTATTGTACTATTGTACATTTGTGCTTTGTCACTTTTTTCTTATTCTCTCCTCACTAGGGACACATTTGCCTTTAAGTGGGATATGTTATTGGGGGTAAAGGCGCATGTGCCTAGTCGTCCTCACTACACTAACAGTATCCCCACACCTATACATTGCAGGTGGTGGGGGACCCTTTACTATCACTTCCTTCTTGATTCTTTCAGTAATATTTGAATAAAGAAAAGGCTAGTCATGCGGTTGTGATTGTTGGAATTTCCACCTACTCTTTCTCTCTCTCTCATCCTTTTTCACCACTAGTATGGTGAAACATGCTATCTCACGGTTACAGCATGGCCACGCTCGAGACCAGTTTGAACTTCAGGTAGAGCATATTATATATGGCAGAGACACATTGGCTCCACTCATTGCTCACCTCTTCAACCGTGCATTGTCTGAGGGGTTCCCTGACTCGTGGACAGAGCACACCATTGTACCTATCCACAAGTCAGGGGATCCTATGGATCCTAACACATATAGGACCATCATGATTGGGCCAGTTTTGGCCAAACTTTATGGCACGTGATGGAGGAGGAGCTCAGCACGCTGGCAGAGAGAGAGCGCATGCACACACCCAGACAGGCAGGGTTTAGACGCAGGGTTTAGACGGGCATTTTCTACCATAAACCACATCTTCACTCTCCGTTGTCTGATCGACCAGACACGAGTGAAGAAACAGAGATTGTAATATTGCTTTGTGGATTTCCGCAAAGCCTTTGACATGGTTCCGAGAGAGAGGCTTTTCAGACGCCTACTTGATCTGGGGGTGGATGATGACATGATGTGGGGTATTTATGCACTATATGAGCGGGTTATTGGCATAGTCAAATATCCGGGAGGTATATCAGATCCCCTTGTGAGCACCATTGGTGTGAAACAAGGATGCCCACTCTCACCGACTCTATTTGGGCTATACATTGATGAGATAGCAGAGTTTATTCAACAGCGAGCCGGTGGAGGTATAGATCTCAGTGAAGCCACAGTTCATATCTTACTATATGCAGATGACATTGTGTTGGTCTCAGACTCAGCTCAGGGATTACAGTAGCATTTATTAGCATTGGATGATTTTTGCATACAGAGAGGCATGACAGTGAACCTTGGTAAAACCAAGGTTCTTATATTCCATACATCAGCTCAGATACGCAGACAGAGTATTTTCATGGCAGCAGAAGGGAGTATTGAGGTCACTGGATTATATGTATATTTGGGAGTCACCTTTACAGTAGCTTTAGGGACTTTCTCAATGACACAGGCAGCTCGTGACCGCCTCACTAGAGGATACTCAGCATTGGCTCTTATGGAGTGACAGTGTCATCAAGCACATTTCCAGGAGCCCCGCACCAAGGGGTGGCTCTTTGATACTCTAGTCACTCCAGCACTGATGTATGGAGCAACTATATGGGGGCCAGGCCTTGCCCATTATGTATGGACATTGATGGAGAAACCTCAGGTGATCATGATATCTAGATTGATTTGCAGCAAGGCCTCAGTCCCACATGACATTGTGTGAGCAGAGCTTGCCACACCGCCCATGCTAGTCGAGGCATTATTTCAGACAGTCTGCTTCCTACACAGATTTCAGGATATGGACAGAGATCGCATTGCATATAGAGCATATATGGCATCTCAGGAGATGGCTCGAGCGGGGGATACCACATCATGGTATGCACAGACTAGAGCTTGGTTTGACAGACATGGGCTGGACATTGATAGACTCCCACCTCTTCTATATGATACTCAGGCTCCCACTTACACCCTCTCTCTCTCTGAGAGGAACAGAGTCATCAGACAGGAGATATGGCATATTTATATACAGAGGACATGGGTCAACCCTGCACACCCACTGCCATCGAAGATGGCACATTATTATACACAGTTCTTGAGCATATCAGAGCAGGGATTCATAGAGATTCCGAGATATATGCAGATCTATATGCCACATCGATTGAGAGTTCTTATTGGACAGCTCAGGGTATCATCACATCAGCTTATGATTGAGAGTGGCAGAGCCAGTGGCATCCCACGGGAGGAGAGGATATGCCCCCTTTGCAGATCAGAGGTGGAGAGTGAGGAGCATTTTGTTCTCAGATGCCCGGCATACTCAGAGTTGAGATCTAGATACACATTGAGCAGCTCACTTCAGGGATGTATGACTGATATGGATCAGAGATCATTTGGCCATTTTCTGGGAGAGGCATGGCACATTAGAGAGCAGAGCACACAGAGGGTCCCAGTCAGAGAGGGGCCCACCCAGACGACTATTACACAGTTCTTTCAGACAGACAGAGTGAGAGCTACTATACCAGCCTCCAGCCAGACCTCCGAGCTCACACTACAGCAGGCTAAGGACCAGCGTACCTGACGCCGCACGAGGATCCGTGGGTTTCGGACCCCACAGCCACACCGACAGGAGATCCGGAGGATTCTTGATCTACATCGACAGCAGACTGAGATCCGATGACACTCGACACATTGGATCTCAGATCTCCAGTTTGCTCTTTCTCCACCGCCGATGTACCACATCCTGCATCCAAGAGGGATCACCTACTATTAGCGACTTCGACGACTGCTACTACATCCCAGGATAGTATATCTCCCTGCATCTGTTACATATACACATCGCACCACTTTATCACAGCCGACAATTGTTCCCCTATCACAGCCGACATTTGTTTCCCTTTTGTAGCCATTATCTGGAGTACCAGAGCTACATATGCACATACACATACACGACACTTATCACACTCATAGCACCGTATTTTCAGTTTCCAGTTTTTAGCTTTTCATTCAACACTTTTATTTTGGATAGCTGGACCTCATCAGTTGTATCACACTTTGTCTCATAGGCCAGTTTTGGTCTTTAGAAGACGTTAATATAACTTTCTCTCTCTCTCTCTCTCTCTCTCTCTCTCTCTCTCTCTCTCTCTCTCTCTCTCTCTCCACCATAGCTCTTGCTTCCGCTCGCATGCTTCCACTTCGAGCTCATTCTCTTCAAGATGGAGATGAAGGCCATATATATATTTATCCAATTTTACTAGATTTGAAATTCCTTCGGCACTGATGGATAGATTGAGAAACATATTGGAATACTCCCTAACAACCATTCCTTTGTTGCTTCAAATCATATAACTTCCTTTGCAACTTCTCTCTTTCATGGAAGACACGAATACATCAAGCATTGCCCTCTTTAAGTCTTCCCGAGTGACAAATCCTCCCCAATCTTTCACATGTACCTCCACTAGGTGTGGATATAACCTTCAAGTTAAAGGGTTGCATAATAGATCTTTGCCTCATCGCTCCTATTATAGAGCATAAAGTACATTTCTAGCTTATTGATCCACTCCTTCCATTCCATAGGTGAAGAGTTATCTTCCAGCTTGAAGTTTGAAATACTAATTTCCTCCTTGTACTTTTGGTCATTATAGGGTGGTTGTGGATTTGTATTGGATTGTCCATACAATTATTATCTCCATGACTGTTTATTCCACTAATTTTACTTGTAGTGGGGCTACCTATTTTGGTTGAAACCCTAAACTATTGTGAAATAGATCCAAGTTCTAATATACCCAATGCCAAATAATAACAAGAAATAACAAGCTAAATAGTATGATAGCTGCACCTTGTAACTCCAAATACCTCATCAGTTATGGTATCTCTCGCAAAACTTCAATCGCCCCATACCTTCATTACTCCAATGTGAGTCATAAGTGGAATAACAAACATGCCTTTCTAGGAGGAAAGCCCTAAATAGAGACCTTTTATGATGAATGTTCGGGCTACAAGTCAATGGACATGCAAGAAGATTTGCTCAATATGCATTATTTTTAATGCCATTTGGCCTTGAATTTGAGTGGTTGATGCTCAGGACTTATTCATGCACTTGAATAGTAGTTTGGCACACTATATATTGTTGGTTTTTTTTTTAAATTTTAGTAGTCATAAATTTATAAATGGCACAAATATCTCAAATTGTTGGTGAAATTTTGTCAAAAGATAACTACAATGTGTGGTCCTCTCGCATGGAAAAAATTCTAATGGGAAGAGATCTATGGGACCTCATAATAGGTGAGGATGTATACCCTGAACTTCTTGAAGAGCCCACAAAGGAGCTGAAGAAGGCCTTCAAAGATTGGATAGGTAAAAATAGGAAGGGCTTACATTGGATATCCTCATGCATTTCACAAACCTTAATCTTGTATATCAAGAAATTTAACACATGTAAAGATGCTTGGGAGATTATTGAGGAGATGTATGGCACTTTCATAAAGGCAAGAAAGATATTGTTAAAGTAAAATTTTACGGTGCATAGTATGGGAATTGAAGCATTAGTGATTATGTTATAGAGATAAATAAAATTCCCAAGGACCTTGCTTTGATTAATATACATATGGATGATGATGACTTGGTCTTTGTTACCTTGAATGGAGTTGGTACAAGTCCCTTGGCACTTCTATTTTTGTGAGAGGCAGTTCTATGCCTAATTTGAGGAGTTGGTTACCTTCTTGCTTATTGAAGTAGTAAAACTGGGTCTAGTGCATTTAGTAGTGGAAAAAATGCTAGTCAAGATAGTGTATTCTACCATCGAAGAGATTGTGGCAGCTCATCAAGAGCTAGAGGATCTTCATATAGTTGTGGAGATACCTTTACTTGTAGTCGTATGTCTTTTGGTCATGGAGACTTTATACCTAGAGGTAGGGGGATATCCTTTTCTAGAGGTAAAGGATGGTCTAGTCCTTATTGAGATAGTACTTGTCATTATTATGGACAATCTGGCCATTTCGAGAAGGAATGCTACCATAAGTAGAATGCTATGTCCAAAAGTCATGGAAGGACTCAATATGGTCATTATATAGGTGGTCATGGAGCCATAGGCTATGTTTCTAGAGGTGGTTCATCACCTAGAGGTGATTTTTTGCTATGGAGTATGTACTTGATAGTATGACATGTCTCCCTAGAGAGGATGATTGGCTTTTGGACTCAACAACTACAAATCATATGATGCATCATGTAGAATGGTTTGATAAGAAGGAACAAATACAAAGTGAAAAGCATGTTGCTATATGAGATGATACCTTGCATAAGATTACTCACATTGATACCTTGCATAAGATTACTCACATTGACAATGTTCCACTAATGACTAGAGAATAAGCTTGGAGATGTTTTGTATATGCCTATAGTCACTAAAAATTAGACTTTTGTTGGATAAATGGTAACCAAGGGCTACAAGTAAGATTCAATAAATATGGTTGCTTCAATGAGGAGTTTAGAAATGGAAAACTTGGCAGACTGATTGCTCAAGGGCAAAAGAAAGGCTGGTTGTTTACATTGGATGCAAGTACTCTTGTCATACAAAGTTCTATGTATATGGAGATTAGACATGGACGAGACAAGAATGTTGAGTTATGGCATAGAATAATTGGGCATGTTAACTTGCAAATATTGAAACAAATGCCAACTAGATAGGTTATGCATGGTTTTTTGTAGTTTGGCTATGTCAACTATAATCATGTATGTGAGGTATGTCAATTTGACAATAAGTCTAGACTTCCATTCCCAAAGAGGGGAAGAATCAATTGATATCCTTTGGAAATGGTACATTAGGATGTTTAGGATCCATGTCAAAATATGTCCTTGAGTGGGAGATGCAAGTTTTATATTAGATTCATTGATGATTTAAGTAGGATGACATTAATTTATTTCTTGCAATATAAAAGTAAGGCTTTTGAGGTTTTTGGAATTCAAAGCTATAATAGAAAAGCAATTTGGAAGTTACATAAAGTGCTTGAGATCAAATAATGAAGGTGAACACATGTCAAGTGAAATTTTTGACTACTTGAGAGATCATAGGATCAAGAGACATGTTAATGCAAATATACACCACAATAGAATGGTGTTGCAAAAAGAAAGAATATGATCATTGTGAAGCTGTAAGGGCTATGATGAACCAAATGCATATGCCTTTGACTTATTGGGTTAAGGCAGTACATAGAATAGTTCATATTATGAATTAGACTCCTATAGCATTGACTCATCACATACCACCATATGAGGAGACATATAGAAGAACATCTATAGTTGCACATTTCAAGGTGTTTAGTTGTGTGTCCTATGTTCATGTTCTTGATGATTTGAGGAGGAAAATAAAACCAAAGGCTATTAAATGTATTTTCCTTAGCTATCCAAATGAGAAGAAGGATTATAAATGCTATGATCTTGTCATTAGGATGTCTACATAAGTAGGGATGTGAATATGAATCATGGTATAGACCTAAAACCGCACTTGAGATGGATACTTATCAGAGCAGTGATAATGATAGTTATGGGAAGAAAATTGCAGTAAAAAATACTCAAAGAAATAATCACATTGAAGACATGCCATTCCCTTAAGTGATGAAGAAAGAAGTGGGACTTATAGCCCATGGAGTGTCAAGTTGAGGAGTCACAAAAGAAGGCATAAATAGCACAAAAAAAGAAACCTATGGGTAAGAGTTCTGAAGATGAGTCTATAGATGATGAGTTTGGGATACCTCACGCTAGAACTTGAGGCATAAAAAGTGAAGGAAAGTATGTACCATTATATGCAAGATCACTTGAAAGACCTTTTAGTGTACCTCAGTTGAGAAGATAAAAGAGAGTAAGACATCTAGTTGACAAGTTGACATACAATGGCTTTATGAAAATGCATTATGCACACATGGTGTGTTATGTGTATCATCTACATCCTACTTGCTTTGAAGAAGTAGTTGAAAGCAAAGATTGGAAAGAAGCAATGGGTGAGGAAATGGATGCTTTGACCAAGAATAAGACTTGGGATCTAGTAGAGCTATCTTATGGCAATAAAGTAATTGGCTGCAAGTGGGTTTATAAGGTCAAGCGCAAGTCAAATAGTTCTTTGGAAAGATACAAAACAAGATTGGTTGCAAACGCTTATGCATAAACATATGGATTGGACTCTCAAGAGATATTTAGCCCAGTAACAAAGATGACTATAATTAAATTAATGATTGCCTTCGCTTTGATTTATGGCCAGAATTTATGGATGTCAAGAATACTTTCTTGAATGGAATATTGGAAGAGGAAGTGTACATGGAATAACCAAAAGGGCATATGTACCCTAAGTATATGTATTATGTATGCAAGCTAAGGCACTATATGGGTTATAGCAAGTACTCAGAGCTTAGTGTAAAAAGATCAATAGGTTTTTATGCAGTATGGGATTCCAACAAAGCATGGCTAGTTACTCACTCTATGCTAGACACATAAGGATGGATGGGTGGTTGTTGTTATCTATGCTAATAATTTTATTATAACAAGTACTCTTGAAAGAGAGATTGTTGAAGTAAAGCATAGTTTGCACAGGAAGTTTGACATCAAAGATCTTGGATTGTTGAGGTATTTTCTGGGTATTGAAGGCTGATGATAGGCACTATGTTGAGGATATTACCATGTTGAAGAAGATGGTCGGTAGCTTGATCTACTTAACCATAACAAGACTAGACTTGAGCTATTCAAATGGAGTAATAAGCTAATTCATACATGTCTCTTCCAAGTGTAGCCAACCACATGGTGACAAGCTTGAAATAGCTCAACCACAGTCTTTATGCCATGACTCAATTTGACTGCAAAAAAAAAGCCTTTATAATTTGCCAAAAAAAGCCTTTATAACCTTGAGGCTTTTGTAAACACAAAAGGAGAAATTAAAAAAAAAAGGTTAATTATTTTTGTCTAAAAAAAGAGAAATTTTCTAGCAATAAATGATATATAGTTGCACATGTAACAAGCTTGTCAATAGTAGAAAATAAAAAGAATTATAAGCAACAAGAAAGGAAGAGGAGACACATCCCAAAGAAGAGCCACTAGGTAGCTTGTGTGACTCCAACACATCGATGCCTCATCAAAAGCTTGCCACACACAATAGAAAGACTAATTTGCAAGAGCTTGCCACGTGCATAAGCAGAGAACAAATGTGACATTGAAATAGAAAATTTCAAACCCCAACACACAATGCTAAACACACATGTTTGGACTTCATATATACTTGCACTCTTTGTAAATATGTGACCAAAATGCATGATAAGCAAGCTATGACCAAAATACCTTTAGCAAGGCATGATCCAATCTTTGGACTTGACATGGGTTAGTTGCACATATGTAGAAAACATGCACTTCCATAAATTATTCCATCCTTACTTTCCATTAGAATCAATGCTATAATATTGGACGATATATATTATAGGGAAATTGTGCATTGTGCAAGAGGTATTTGTATTTATTACGGTTGAGTCTATATTGACTATAGATTTGGGACTTTAATGTTCTTTTGTTATTGACATATTTCTTAGTGAGTATGTGCTCAAAGTTCTCATCTCAAACATATTAATTGCAAGGTTAGGTTAAAGTATGATAGATCTCTCTTTTAAAGGTGGGTGGTGTGACTTTGAGTCTCTACTGAAAGTGGGAATAACTATTAATAGGCTTCACATTGCTTTAGGAGAAAGTTGCACTTGAGATTTTGATTTCAAAGTGTGCATGCCAACATTATTTGTGAGTTTTTGGTACCAACTTTGCAAACAATATGTTGTAAGTCTTTTTAAGTGATTGGGTGGATAATTATATTATGTGATGAGTTAATTGTTTAAATACTCTCTCTCTCTCTCTCTCCAAATGATGCAACTACATGTTAAAGCTAATCTATACTCAACCCTTGAGACAAATGACAATACACTTCAATATTTTGGAAGAAAGAGTAACATTGATTATTTAGAGTTAAACGGCAATATAGCTAGAACTTGGAACAAGGGGTCATTGTCATTGCATTGCCTAGCATCTAACTTTACATGAGGACATCTTTGGTTTGGAGTTGCATGTACTCCACTTGGCACATAGGTTCATATATTACGATGCATTTTGATGGCATTCGATTTTTAATGCTTGTAATTTAAATGCATTATCACATTTATAATTCTTTAACACTAGTTGCATTGTGAGTCCTTGAAAGACGTGATAGTTTTCCTTTGGACATATAATAGTTATTAGCATTTAATTCGAGCATTGAAAATTGAGGTTGATCATCACTTGAGATTGTGTGCTCCTGAATATGGTTGTGCGTGTTATATGTATGTTTCCTCCTCAATATCTCATCGTACATCCTTGAAATGTGAGATTTTTTTTTGGTTAAGAAACAAATCTTTTAATAGTATTGTCTATATATTTTTGAAGCAAACAAGCTAACGAGGTTCACAATTGCGCTTTTTCACACAGAGCATAATGGATAATGACAAGCCAATGCTATAGCACTAGTGGATACATTGTTTAAAATTTTAATGGAAATGAAGATTTAAAAGGAATGAATTGTGTGGCTTGTATAAAAATTTAAGAATTTATATCACACCTTCAAGTGACTTGAAAAAATACGTCATTTTGTACGGAGCAGGTTGTTTATTGCATGCAAAATGTATAGTTTCATTGATTTTTGGTGAGCAATTCTTGCAAACTGAGTCACATGTAACCTTGCGAGGTTTGCAATGATCCCAACCATGCGAAGCACAATTAACAGCTCTCCCCACCAAGTGTGTTCCCATACAACTCTGCTTATGAGAAAAGACTAAGGATAAAGATAAAAACTTATATATGGTTCTGAAACATGTAAACCTTTTTTCCCTTTGACCTTTGGTATAATTTAATACCTTCATTTGTTAGAGAGTCCCTGTTGGTGGCCTCATGCAGGTAGGGAGCGTTTCTATGCAGCGGCATCGACATCATGCTGGTGCGATGGCCGGTTAGCCAGCGGTTTTTGATCGTCTGTTCGACCTACCGAGGAAACCCTAGAGCCGGGGACCTGAGGACGTTTTCGACAGTCTCTTGCCCGAGGAGGAAAGAGGAGGGGGAGGAGGAGAAGCAGAGGAAGAGCGAGGAGGTGATAGAAGAAGAAGACGATGCCTTTCTCCCCCCCGGGGTCACATCCACTGCAGGTCTGAGGAGACTGCCCTGCTCCAACATCTTCGTCGGCTCGTCATTTGCTGCTAATAAAGGAGCAAAGGCCGTGGCCGAGGTCTGCTTCATTAAGAGCAGTTTCCGGGAGGATCAATGCCCGTCAGATGGTCTACCCGAGTTCGCTGTCGTTGGAAGGTCCAACGTCGGCAAGTCCTCGCTCATCAATGCTCTTATACGCAAAAGGCTCGCAAAAACCTCCAAGACGCCAGGTCTCAGCTATCCATTCGTTTCTTTTAGCATGAGTTAATCAATTAAGTATGTAATGTTCCGTATGGTGATCCGTTGTAAGTAGATAGATTGTTTGGGGTAGGGGTCTCAACTGGCCATTCGTTCTTTTGGTTATGAAGGTGCAAATAGTTTGGGGTAGATGGATGTGTGTGTGTGTGTGTGCGCGCGCACGCCATAGAGATTTGTTGAGGAAAATAGCCTTGGACTAAATTGGTCTGAAATGATGGCGGCTTTGCTCACCGTTCCTTGTATAAATGCATTTGTGATCGGATTGTTATGGTGGAGGCTTGGATTTTAAGTTATTTTCAAGTGTCCCTTTGTGATACCGAGGGATCAGTTTCTTGAGCTCTAGACAACTCTCATTATGGATGGTTTTTGTTGAGTGTTGGATAATGTTGGAGCTTGTTGAAATGTCAATCGTGCACAATAGATGGTACAAAAGCCAAACTCATGTAGAAGAAACATAATGAAATAGACATTAGACTCACCACCTAGCCATGGAACCAAACATGCTTACCCTCAAGCTTGGCACTAGTAGGATAATGGGCCATATTTATGTCACAAGTGCTAATGTGGTACAAATGAGTCAGGAAGTCCTTTTATAGGGCTTTAGTCATTGAGTGATCAAAGGTTCCAAGTGGCACCTACTGTATGAGCATTCTTTAGTATGTAGCATGCTATGCATCCCATTGCATAGAGTACCATGTGACGGATTCTAAGCTGTTTCCACTGGTGGATTACACCATCATTCTTCACATAATACTTCCATCACATTTTTCTCGTCATTGATATCCTTGGGTGGATGGATAAGCTTGTATTGTTTTGTAATGTGTTGGGTATACCATCCCTACTTTCATCTCCCGGGTCAATGTTACTTAATCGGCCGCTACCTAGAAAATTAACTTTCCAACAAAAAAAACAAAAACAACAACAAAAGCTCAATGTGGTTCCATCTGCCTTTGTACGGCTTGGTAGGCCATTCGAGTACCCTTTCTTCGATGCCCTATCCTCTCTAGGGTGATTACTTGGACTCTCTTGGTAAGATAACTATCGTCTCTATAGTCTTGGTAAGCCACTGGCAGCCATTGTGCACCCTTTATCCAATACCTTGGTTGCTTTGGGGTGGAACGCCTTGGGGTAAACATTGCAGGCCTTCCTTTTGGGCTCAATTTTGGGCATGAGAGGGGGTGTTGAGCTACAACATGCTTAACAATTGATTAGCATCTTTAAATAATCCCAAAATACACTTAATTTATGAAAAACATAAAATTGATGTGCGGTTCGAGAGAGTTTCAGTGGTTCCCTAAAAGCCTAATTTTTGGGGTACCCTTCAATATCTATAAATAGATGGGATGCCCATCATTCAGCCCGATTCTTTTGTGTAAGTTTCTCACTCTACTATGTAGATTTTAGCCAATTAGCCACCTACCATTTGCTGTTCAGCCCATCATCGATTGCAACCCATCACTATCCAGCCCCAGGTGGCTTGTTTTAAGCCATTACCCTATCGTTTGGAGGTCTCCATGTGTTGTGTCATCGTAGCACTTGATCAGCCTGCGTTTTTAGTATCTAATGTTAGGCTATAGGTTGTTGCTCTCTCTCCCACTAGGTGATTGGTACTGTACTTGTGTTTTTGCTATCTAACAGGCCGCCTACATCAGTATATATCTATCCTATTGTGGCTTGATAGTTATTTGCCTTCGGTAACTAGTTTTTAGTATTCTCTTGTGGTGCATTGTTGTATTTACTAGAATTCAACTTCTGACTGCTGTGTTTTGGTGGCCAGCCTATTGCCATTCATTATTCAGTACTCTCTCATCTTTGACTGGTGGTTATAACACTTGGGATCCGTCTCTGGTGGACGTCACTCTTTGACACTGCATTGCTCTGCCTTTGGGCATTTTGTACACTCTTACATTCATTTACATTGTTCATTCACTTTAGAGTGTCTTCTCTTTGTGTTTGTCTTTGTATTTGAGTTTGAGTTTTGCATTTGCATTTTGGGTTTCATATTTAGGGTTTGAGTTTTACTTTTTATTGTTTGAGTCTTTGTGTTTTAGTCTTGGTTGTACATGTTGTGTTACTTCAGTGCAAACCCTAGCATATCTTCACACTTGGTAGGTCCTCGGTTAGCTAAGGTGTACCCGTTGACCTATACCTTGGCTGCTTTGTGGGTGGGACGTCTTGCGGTAAACATAGGGTGAGCTACATTTGTAGTCACTTTTTGATTCCAATTTGGGGCCTAAGAGGGGTTGTTAAGCTAAAAAAGATGCATTACACATTAAACCTAAATTAGCTCATTAAAACAGCCCTAAAACTAATAAATGACCGAATTCCATATCCCAGAAGCAAACACCCAAAATTTGGGAGGATCTACATCTATAAATAGGAGATTACTGAGCTACTTGCTTCATCCTTTGTTTTGTATGTTACCTTGGTTGTTTCTAGCCTCCATCCATCAAGCGCCTCATCTAGCTATTGGTATGGTAATCCTCAGTCACAACGTCCATGAGTTTGGCAACCTCACCAACTTGCATTTTACTCTAGCTTGTTGCCACCATCACCTCTAGCTCTGACGTGGCCATCCACAGCTATTGCCTTCATCCTAGTGACTTCTTCAAGCTGTGTTTTGTCCTAGATGCTGTCCTCTTCATTCAACTTGCTGCCATGGTTATCTCTAGCTATTGCCCTTTAGCCATAGAAACATGAAACAGGGAATGGGGAACGGGGATAGGGACGGTGATGGGGACGCCAAACCTAGGGAACGGGGATGTGGGAACGGGAACGACATTTAAAAAATCAAAATTCATGAAAAAAATTTAATATTTCACTCATAATCCATGTGGACTCTGGAGTGTTAAAACTTAAAACCAAGGTATATAATCCACAAGGACAAATCATTTTAAGTTTTAACTTTAAGATATCATGGATCATTCTAAAACTACTCATTAGAAATTAAATTGCAACTTACAAGGCTTAAGAGGTAAGCTATTCAATTATAAATTATAAAATGCATAATACATATGCCATAAATGATAAAACAATGAACAATAAACTAAACTTTAAAGTCTAAGCTGAAAGAACATGCTTATGGTCCCATTGCCAAAAAACTTAAAAGATTACAAATATGAAGTTTAATCTTTGAAAGAACATGCTCATTGCCCCAAAAAAGACTACAAATATAAAGTCTAATCTCTAGATTGAAGCAAAATGAGGCATGCCAAAATAGCCCAAAGGATAACTGCAAGACTGCAAGACTTAAGTACAAATATAATATCGGCATGGCACAATTGTCAACAGTCCAAGTGTCACACTGTCATTAATGATCATAATATCATATATAATGTACATGTGTCATGTATTATGAGACTCATGATAAGTAAACTAAATCAAAGATCATCATCATGATCTTAGGCTACTCTAGCTACTCTTGAAGTGCCAGCCTCATCATCATGTGTACCATGAATTGATGCATCTCCCTCAACATCAGCATGTGTCTTCTCTTGTTGCTGCATCTTCCACTTTGTGAATGGATCGGGCTTTGTTGTTATACTGTTACATAGCATCCTCAAATTAACACTAACGAATACTAGATCGTTTGCCCTCTCCACACCAAGATGGTTTCTCTTCTTTGAAGCAATGTGAGCGTATGTACTCCACAATTGCTCCAAACAAGAGGAGCTAACTGACTGACTCAAAATACGGATGGCTAGTTGCTGCAACTAAGGACCATCCGAATCATAGTCCTCCCACCACAAAGCTGCCCCAATCTTACAACGATTCTCCTGTGCATCCCCACAACCAAAAAAATCCCAAAAGGTCCTATAATATGAAAGCTGATCTTTGATCTTTCGTCTAGTGCCATGATCAGCAGGCACTAGACGAGCCAATATAAGTCTCCATGCATCCATAACCTCAGTGTCATTATCCTGACCCTTGCCCTGGAACTCAGGATTCACAACAAATGCAGCTGCATGCATGGGTGAGCTATAGGAGTTCCACCTCGTCACAACTAAATGACGTATCTTCTCATATGCCTCGGTGCTAGCTCCTAGAACTTTTCATTTAGCCTATCCATAGTCTCATATACCTTGTCAATGCAAAGTTGCATAGCATCCATAATCCTCAATAAATGTACAATAGGTGATACCATAGCATCTATCCGCTTTACATGATCCCAAAAAGTGGACTTATTTGCTTTCTCCAAGCATAAGATACCTGTAGGAGCATCTGCCAATATTGATGAGGTAAACTCATCACTAAGAAATAATTGCCTCAAGGCACCATACATTCTCTTAACCTGCCTAGCATCAAGAAGTTAAAGGCAAATCTGGTATCAAAGTATTTTAAAAGTGTCTTCTTCGACTGCAAAGAGAAGTGATGGTGAAGAAACTGGCGATTCAAAAGAAAGCTAACCATTTGAGCTCCTTGCTCTATGATAGGTGCAATCCATGACAGATTACCGATATCCTTTAGTATGTTGTTCAAGCAATGAGCCATATAATATGAAACTGTGATATGTAGATAATATCCTTGGATAATAGCACTTGCTGCCCTATTTACAGGCTCTCCATCTGCAACAAATCCCACAACATGCTTTGGGCCAATAACCTCAATACCTGTAACCCACTCTGTTGCAAGTACATCTGCTGACTTTCCTGTCCCCAATGCATCATATGAAGATATGAAATATATTTTCCCACGAGAATAAGCAACCATACCATGAATGGATCGCTTGCGTGTATCACTTCAACCATCAACAATCAAGGAAACTCCATTTTTAGCCCACATGCTCTTTCTAGTCGCTGCTGCTTGCTCAAGGCTCTTTTCCTTGTTGAGCAAAGTGATGCGTAAGGTCTCTAATGATGGAGGTACATACAAAGGGCCATACTCACCAGTCTTCTTGCACATCAATTTAAAATACTCTGACCTGGTTGCACGAAATTGAATGTGATCATGATAGAAAAAGCGTGCCACTAATGTATCCACCTCTTCTTTCTTCTTGGGATCCCAACTAGCATCAAGTGTGCTCTGTCTACGTGAAACATGTGGCGCTGTTGATGCCATGGCCGATGCAATGCCTACAGTAGGTGTGGAGGTAGCACTTCCTGATACTAACCCTGCTATAGATACATCTGATGGGGATGGTGTCACAAAAGTTGCAGGGTAAACTACGACATGTCGTGGTCTAGATGCAAGATAAGCTTGTTGACTTGCTACACGGTCACGAAGCTCTCTTTGCTTCTCCAAGGTCACATTCGGACAAAATTGTACCTCTGAATTTGACTCATGTAGGAGATGAGCTCGGACTTGATTATGCATAAATATTAAAATGGAGCAAGTGGCAATTGGTATTCCATATTCTAATATATAAGTAACTTTGAAAAATTAAAATCAATAAAAATTTGAAATACAAATGCTCGGCTCAATGGATTACCTTGTTTGCTCCACTAGTTCGCTTATATGGGCAAAGCTTGCAAGTCCATGGTCGAGATCCTCCACCACTCAATGGGCGGTCAGCATTTACTTCTTTCCACCATGACCAATCATCGGACCTTTTTCCTCGACCACCAATCCGACGAGCGGGGCAGGAAGATGAAGCTATTTCAGTGTAACGTGTCCACTAACATCCTCTAGGACACGTCTTAGCAGTCCATCGGAAAGGTTGTCTAGACAACTCCACCCGGCACTCCCATGGAATGTTGCGGGTTTCGCAACCTAGGACTTTCCGCGTCTGCCCCGTAACGGAAGTGTCTTGGGCGCTTCCCACTTAGGATCAAACGGAATTGTTTGGTCGATTGCTATCAGCGGCTAGCGTCAGACCTGATCGAACTACTTTACGCAGAACGCCCGGTCTGAAGCGGATTCATGCTGCACTTGGTTCAAGGAGAATGGGAAACGAGAGGGATGCAAGGCTCGACCTCTCTGCCAAAAGGCATAGTCCCATTCCGTTCCCCTAAAACAGCCTGAATCAGGTAATTGGTATTTCTAAGTCATCATTCTCCTTTCTTGCTCGGTGATGACGATCATCCTCTGTCTGTTGAAGACCTTGAGAAAAGTTCCCGGCTAACCGGGACCACCCATCCGTAGGACAGACCCATGGTCTATCCTCCGCACTTTCCTCAGTTTGTTTTAGTTATGTAATTACCTACCACATTAGTTTGACATTTACAAACAGCTTCCTTGATTAACCCTGTTAGGCACTGATTCCTTCACGTAATCTTATCACAGGACATAAAGAAAACAATGTCAAACAACTTCTTTGTTATCATTTTATCCTTTTATCTTTGAAATACAAGGAGTTCCCGCCCGTAGGCGCTTTCATAATCCGCCCGAAGGCTATCCAGTAATCCTTCCTGTGATTACTATCCCAAGTTTCCGCCCGTAGACTAGTATGCGGGCCTCGAGATCCAATCCCGAGTCACGTTAGTCTCTTGTGCAGGACCCGGAAGGCGAGGGATTTACAGCCAGAGCCCCCCCTGGCACCCAAGCGTCCTCCTGCTCCAAGCAGAACTCAACGGAGAGACCTCTCACGGCGGGTTTGGTCCACGTTCCCGGCGCGGTTCACAACCCCCTTGGTTAGGGTTAGGCAGGCAGTCGGGGGTAACTGAAGCTGCCTCTCCCTTCAGGCCTTCAACCTGAAGCATTTAGATATGTTTTCCTCCTTTAGTTCATTGAGCAAACAATGCAAACAGTGCTTTTCTAACTGTTACAAGTACAATCAAATTCCAATGGTCGTTTGGCTGGCAAACTGTTAAGGATTGACTCCTTATCTCCGAATGCAACCCGCATTCGATCCGGAATCAATTGCAGCTTAGCAAGATTCCTATTATTCTTGGATTAGGGTCATACCCTTCCAATACATTAGGTTTGCTGTGGCAGGATCCAGCGACCCAGTCGCTTTAGTTTATTGTCGGTCATTTGCTTCAAGGCAAATACTTAACTTTCCTTTTCCTTGGCAAACTTTTCCCAAGAAAAGTGAATAACAGGATGATTACTCATCCTCAATAAATTAACTTCCTTCAATAACTTGTCAACCTCATTTCGAGAGATGACAAGACTCTTTGCGGACAAATTCCAAGATTATACAGTGTTGCGGCTTGTGCGCAAGTATTGCATCTATTCTACGGAATCCTCCTATTCGTTTCTTAGTGTTCCGACCACGGGTCTTTAACCCTAGCCGAGTAACCGGATTTTGGGGTATCCTTCAAGTCATTTCTAATTAGGTTTGGCTCATGGTTCTAGAATATGCAACTCCGTCGGATTTCCATCATGATCCTTAGGTTCACAGTTTTTGTCTTGAGCGAATCATACAATCTTTCCTTGGTGCACGATAATTTGGTTACTAACTTTTCCTAGGACCTCCTATTAGGTCTTACGTCAATAGTCGTTCCTACAACCTTGTTGTTTACCTTTTTTCATTTTATGCATTCACACCTAATTACGGCTCTTAATGATTGACCTTTTTCTCATGACGACTACGCAATTCCTAACATTCTCCTAGCCACTAAGTCGTTGATGATACTCAAGCGAAACTAGTGTTATTCTATTCCATCTTATAACTATTTTGCAAGTCATACGTTCACTTTAGTACCCTATTAGTTCTTTCCGAATGAAACCTTATGGTGCTAGCCTTTCCCTATGAAATCATTATGGGAGGTATGTTACCTAATGTGCATATACGCTTAATCCACCATATCTAGGATGGCAAGTAATGCACATATAAATTCCGTTTCCTTGCTTAGGATTAGATTCCTTACCTTAATAAGGTACCATCTACATGCATCTAACTCTCTAATCGTTCAATCTTTCATAATGTTCAAAAGATGCATTTCTTTCAATTTCCATATGCTTTCAATTTAAACGTAAACATGAAATTCCCTTCCTAAGCGCGCCTAATCATTTCCTTATGCGGAATTAACACGGAAGAACCTGGACTTGTGGTGTCGGGGTGATGTCCACTTGCACATTTGGAGTCGAGCCTCCCGCGGTCGCCTCTTGGGATCTTTTTGGAGCCATTGCACACGTAGGTTAGGTTTCTGAACTTGCTTTCGTCGCCTACGGATTGTTTTGCCTTAACGAGCAACCTTCTGGCCTTTGCCTTTATCCTTGGATGCGTGAGGGTTCCTCTTCGGGATGGTGCTTGCGACGAACGTTTAGGAGTCTTCCAAAAACTCGAATTCGGCACGGTATTTATCCTCGGACGGTTGGCGGCTTAACCCTTCTTGCGGAAATCACTCGATGGATCTTGCGGTGGTCTTTAAGGTTCCGCCGTCTCTTCTTAGAAGTCCCGGGGAGGGATATGAGGGCTTTTCCCGGAATTGGGGTGGGACGGGACCTTTGGGAATGGGTGGAAAAAAAAACCCTTTAGGAAAGTTGGAAAATTGCCGTGGGAAAGGGGGTTATGGAGGCCCCCTTTGGAAGCTTCTAAGAAGCTTCCAAAGAAGCTTCTTCTTCTTCAGCTCACGTGGGAAGAAGGGGGGTGTCAGTGTGGCGGCGGTTGGAGACAGTCCGGTGACTGTGGCGGGCAGGATGGCAGCTGGCGGACCCAGCAGCAGCGAGGCGGCGGTGTGGTAGCTGGTGGCGACGCTGGCGGGGCAGGATGGCGGCTGGCAGACCCAGCGACAGCGAGGCGGCGACCTCTACGAGCTTCCTCCCTCTCTCACAGAGCCTTCCCTTCTCTCCTCTTCCCCCTTCTCACGACTTCCCTCACAGAGTCTTCCCTCCTCCTTCTCCCCCAGCACACCCCCATCAAGGGGGTGTTTTTATAGCCTTAGAGTGTGGGGAAGGGGTCTCCCCCCCACGTGGGGGAACTTCCCATGCAAACCCCCACTTTCCCATCCCCCCCCACACACTCCCTTTCCTCCAGCCATGCATCGGCTGGGGGGAAGGGATAAACATAAAAAAATTTGCATTTAATTAATTAAATTGCCCCTCCCAAGAGGGTGTTTCCGTGCGGCTTGCGGTTTTGAACACCCGGTTCGATTTACCATTCGCAGAGGACCCTATTTCCCTCGTGCGGCTCACACATTACGCGGCCAATACTTTAAATGCGAGAGATACCCTTTTCACAGGGTTTGCACGGCGTGTGGGAAGTAATATTTATGATACGATCACGCGGAAATATTACATTCAGGCTGAAAATTGAAACGAAAATGGCTCGAGAGAAGTAAGAACTCAAGTCTTGAGAGAAGCGAGAAGGCTCAAGAGTCAAGACTCACTCATTCCTTTACTCTACAAATTTTTCTTTTGAGTTTTCTTGAGTTTCTCTATGAGTCTGGTTTTTTAAGTAGAGTTTGTATATGCTTTTTGTTTTCTCTGCAAATGCTAAGGTATTCTTTTCACAATCACGATCCATGGGATTTTATATGGAAAGGGGATCTTATTGATAGGTTGGATAGTTTCAAAATGGGACTGGTGACATAGACTCCCATAGATTTACTATAAGTTTTTGTTTTACCTTGGGATGAGATGTTATTTCTTGGAGTAGGAAGTGATAACCTATTGTTGCTCTTTCTTCCACAGAGGTTGTGTCCGAGTGCAGCGATGCGGAAGCGTAGGACAAAGATTGAGAGAGAGTGAACACAGAGAGAAGAGAGAGAGAGGAGATGGTGTAAACGCAGAAAATCTACGGTGTAGTATGCTGTATAAGAGTGCAGAAATACACAAGGGGGCAGAGGAAATATTTGCATATGTATCCGACTTGATGACCTCGATCTCCATCATCTCGAGCACAGTGTGTCTCATCCAACAGATCTCAAGGTCAGAATCTAAAATGATGAATAATAGTGTGCCATGAACTGGCTATAAATAGCCAAACAATAGGAAATTCCCAGCACCACGTCGGCTGCAATTAATGCAGCTGACTGCAGAAAACTGGCCGACTGCAGCAACCTGCGCCATGTGGCACCATGTCCGACCAGCTGACGTGGCATCCTCTGTGACTGCACTGCTGCCGTACTGCTCTGCCCATGACTGTACAGGGAATGACTCTCTAACAGCCCAACACTCCCATGGATCTCCAAGGACGGGGTGCTCCACACCCCCCTCTATGGCTTAAACTTCCACGAACCGCACATCTCGGCTCTTGGAGACATCCTGCTTGACGGGATCAAACAAACGATAACCTTGGGACTGGGAGCTATAGCCAACAAAAATCTGTCGTCGGAAAGCCGACTCGAACTTATCATGTTGTGTCTTCGGAATGTGTACATAAGCGTCACACCCAAAGATCTTGAAATAAGAGACATCAGGCTTAGTCCTGAACTAACCCTCAAAAGGTGTCATCCTGTCAATGGCCGAAGTGGGAGATTGATTGAGGATGTGAACTGCGGTAGCCACTGCCTCGGCCACAGAAACTGAGATGTCTGTCGATGCTCCATCATGGTGCGTGCCATCTCGATCACACTTTGGTTTTTCTGCTCCAAAATGCCATTCTCTTGGGGAGTGTTGGTGTTAGCAAACTCCTGTTGAATGCCCCTATTTGCACAAAAACGAGAAAACTCATTAGACATAAATTCACCTCCCTTGTCTGAACGCAAGGTTTTCAGTCACCGGCCATAACAATTCTCCTCAAAGAGAAGCCAATCCTTGAAGTGAGAGAAAGCCTCCGACTTCAAAGTTAAGAAATAGGCCCAAGTTATCTTGCTGTAGTTATCTACGATCAACATGAAGTACAAGCTCCCCTTCAGGGACGTGTCCTCATTGGGCCACAAAGATCCGTAGATACAAGCTCCACGGGTGAAGTAGACCGCCTAGAAGCTTTGTTGGGAATTGCATCCCGTTTTCCACGAATGTAGGAGACACATGGCTGATGGCTCACCACTATATTCGGCAAGCCTCGGACAAACGACCCTCGCGACGCCTTCCGAAGGTACTCGTAGTTCAGGTGGCCAAACCGAGCATGCCATAGCTCGGACGGTGTCTGAGAAGTAAGAAGAAGAGAAGTAAGAGCTGAAGAAGACTTCAATTTGTAGATGCCATTCTCCTCATACCCTGCAGAGAGAACCTTCCTCGATCCACGATCAAGGACTCGAACAGTATCATTGTCAAACTCCACCAAGAGGCCAAGAGCACAAATCTTATGGACCGAAAGTAAATGATATCCCAAACCTGGCACATGCAACACCTTAGAGGTGTGGGTATCACCACGTCCATCTGGAATAAGCTGCATCTCACCCCACGCAGCAATAGACATAGAAGAGCTGTCTCCAATGAGAATCTGCCCACGCGAAGGTCGCAAATGAGCAACACCAACGGAAGAATGAGTCGTGTGCCAGGAGACACCACTGTCCACGATTCACTCTCGAGCCTAGGGAGCTGTCATTGCAGCATCAGAAGTCTTCGGTGTAGAGTCCTCAATGACTGCTAAGTGTAGAAAAGCAGTTGATGAGGGTGTAGCCACCACTCCAGAATCCTTCGTGTCCTTCTTCTTGGTATCCTTCTTGTCTTTGTCAGGGCAATCCTTCTTCCAGTGACCGGTCTTTCCACAAATATGGCAAGTTGATTCCTTCTCCTTGTCCTTCTTGGATTTGTTGTCCTTTTTTTGGTCCTTCCCCTTCTTCTGAGAGGCTTGACCAACCAATGCCTCCGTTTTGGAAGCATTCTGTCCCTTCAATTGTTCCTCCTGGTCCAAGACTATAGGAACCAACTTTTCCCATCGAAGAGTCGACTCCCGCCCTGATGCAATAAGAGTAGAATAAAAAGTACTGAATCGTGGCGGTAATTGGGATAGTAAAGTGATTGCCATGTCTTCGGAGGAAATAGGCTTCCTCGCATTTTGAACCTGCATCTGAAGTTGCCGAAGCTTGTTGATGTGTTACCGAAGCGAAGAAGACTTATTCACGGACAAGGTCCGCATTTGCACCTCCAAAGAAACCCTCTTTATCAGGGTCATCCGGTTGTACATCTGATTGAGCTCTAGCTATATCTCTTGAGCCACCATCAAGTGCTCGATGTGAGCTATCATGGCTGTAGTGCAAGACAGAAACAGAAAAGATCGAATCTTGGCATTCAATTTGTTGCCCCAATGAGACTGGGCCTTGGTCAACTCTGCACGAGCGTTGGAAGAGAGTTTGGACTCATCCCTCACCGAGGGCCTATTAATCTCCTCCATCACCAGTTCCGCCAAATCATAAGACTCCAAAATGGCCAACATCATTACCCGGCAGATGCGATAATTGTCACCATCAAGCTTTTGATCCGATGGAAGAGCTGGTAGGACAGGCACCTTCCTGTCCATGATCGCCTGGAGCTCCAAATCAGTCTCTGTAGACATATTAACCTGCAATACCTGCACAAACGCAAAAGCAGCCCCCTCTGACTGTGAAAACACAGCCTTCTAGGGCTGGTTCCTCCGCTGCCCAAACCTTCTTCACCCGCGGGAGGCGATGAAAAGGTAAAATCTGCAATGGAAGGCCTCAAACGCAGCCTTCCTCCCCTTCGAACAGCAATTACCTGCAGCAAATTCACCGATTAGATTCCTTTCCCGCATGCCCATGCTCGCCTCAGCCTTGATCTGATGCGCAGCTCTTCCGCTTGCCCTCGAATCCTGGAAACACAGCCTTGTGTCATGCTGAAATCTCCTCTTCAGATAGGTTCAACCCTCAGTCAGTCCATATTCACTGCTCTGATACCATGTCAGAGTGTAGCGATGCGGAAGCGTAGGACAAAGACTGAGAGAGAGTGAACACAGAGAGAAGAGAGAGAGAGAAAAGGAGAGTGTAAACACAGAAAATCGGCGGTGTAGTATGCTGTATAAGAGTGCAGAAATACACAAGGGGGCAGAGGAAATATCTGCGTATGTATCCAACTTGATGACCTCGATCTCCGTCAGCCCGAGCACAGTCTGTCTCAGCCAACAGATCTCAAGATCAGAATCTGGAATAATGAATAATAGTGTGCCACAAACTGGCTATAACTAGCCAAACAATAGAAAATTCCCAGCACCAGGTCGGCTGCAATTAATGCAGCTGACTGCAGCAACCTGTGCCACGTCCGACCAGCTGACGTGGCATCCTTTGTGACTGCACTGCTGCCGTACTGCTCTGCCCATGACTGTACATGGAATGACTCTCTAACAGGTTGAACGTTGAGCCATTGAGTGGCTGTCCACCAAGTTGTTGTTTGAGTGAGGAGGAGATGCATTGGACAACCTTGTTATGAAGCTTATACTCTGTCATGAAGGCACATGAGTATATACCAAAGATCAAAAGGTCCCATGTGAGAGAGAAGAGGATTTAGTGCTTGTCCAAGCCTCGTAAGGAATTAGAGTCTTCAAGGCTCTTGTAGGGCACATGTCCAAAACATGTGGCACATAATGTATCCAGCCAAAATGTACTAGTAAGTTTTTACTTTTGAGCGTGCACCTAGGTATCTCGATTCTTATTCTCTGCTACTTCATTTTGTTGTAGGGAGTAAGAAGGTATACATTGATGAGTATACCATGGGATGCAAGATATTGAACAAATTACTTGGAAAGATTCTCACCTTTCCTATTTGTAAGCGTTGGGAAGAACGCGAGAATGACAATACTTTAAACTTAACCTAACTTGTTCAATTATCACCATGAAAATTAGAAGATAGAGGGAGCAAGAGATATATATATATATATATATATATATATATATATATAGAGAGAGAGAGAGAGAGAGAGAGAGAGAGAGAGAGAGAGAGAGAGAGACGCGACGGGGAGCGCGATGTCATCGCCTGCGAGCCTCGCGCGGCCTTCGGCTGCCTGACCCGCGCCCGTCCTGCGTGTCGGGGCCCCTGCCGTCGCCATCTGACTTGGGAGCCGTTGCCTGTCAGCCGCCTTTCGACTTGCTACAGCGTTCGTGCCTGCGCCCCTGCCTGCTGTTACCACCTGCGTCTACGCCTGGCACTCTCCAAATCGTCCTGCGCCCCGCCTTCTTGCGATTGTGCTACGTGGCAGATTGGAGGTAACGACAACACGGCCCTGTCCCCCGCTGACACCCTAGTCGTCCTGCAGTCGTGTGGGATCTGTGTTTCCACAGGCCTGCGGCAGTCACAGTTCAGGAGCGGCAGTGCCTGAGGAGGGTCATTGTCCTCCTTCCTGTGGCATCTGATTGAACGACTGCGAGAGCCAGAAGCCAGTTCACAGCTACTGCATCTGTGCACAAAATTTTCATATAGGGCCTGAAGAGCGGAGTCCAGCTTCTGTAAACCCTAAATCTGGCCGTTGTCAGAGAGGCGGCATCCCGGACAGCGTGCCCACTGATTTGTATAAAGAAGGCGAGAGAGAGAGAGAGAGAGTGAGAGAGAGCGCGAGCGAGAAGACAGCAGTATGGCTGTCCTGGATATGGATTTTCTCGACTGGATGGTGGCAGCCCTTGGCCCTGATTCCGATGCAGAGGAGCCAGAGGATATGGTGCCATGCACGGAGGAGCTGCCTCCGGGTTCTGAACTGCCGCCTGCTGGCAAACGCTCCAAGCATACTTCTGATGAGCCAATGGGTCCTCAGGAACGTTCCTATGCGCAAGTGGCCTCTGATCCTGTGGATTCGCAGGAAATTGACTGGGAGCATTTGCTAGACTTTGCCAATACTCTACTTGGCGATTATGTCCAGCATAATAATGAATCTTTTTCTGAAGCGGGAACAGATGATGTGCTGGAAGCCACGGTGGACCCCAAATCAGTCTTGCGATCCTTCTCGGTATTTTATGATCGTGCAGTTATACTTTTCTTCACTGGCAGGATCCCAGTGCTGTCGCATATTCGCCAGTGGATGCACCATTTATTGCAAGGGGAGTGTGTTGAGGAGATCTTCCTTGGACCTCTCGGCTTTTATGAGGTGCTGTTGAAATCGGAAACGCAACGAGCTGAGCTCCTGTCCAAGTTGCCACTATTCTTTGATTGCCGCCTGGTCCATGTTGTACCATGGCGCCCCATGGCCGACTTCCAGCGTCTGCTTCAACGAGAATGCCCGGTGTGGGTGGAAGTGGACAATTGTCCGGCGGTCTATTGGCCAATGTTGAAGGATGCGATGGCGGTTGTGGGAACAATGCTGGTTCCCCCAAGCCTCAGGGCAATGAACCGCAACCGTTTATGCATGTTATGGGACACGGCCAGGAAAAGGCCCGCGTGGCTTCGCCTCAATTGTTCAGGCATGCATCCTCTGCATTTTCGCTTGAAATGGGGTAACTTTGCGGGGCACTGCTTTTCATGTGGTAAATTGGGGCATTTCATGGCTGAATGCCCTGAAAGGCAACCGTCTTTGGAGGATGTGCAGGTTGTGCTGCCCAAGGATGACATGGTGCTTGATGCCCCGCCCCAGGAAGCCCTTCAGTCATCTCATGTCATGGATAAAGGCAAACAACCGGTCCTGGGTTTGGATTCCCGTCGCACGGATTGGATTGAGGCACGTCCCAAAAAAGGTAAAAAGTTGGATGCAGGCATGGCAGATCCTGGGCCTACTGCTTCCCAGGATTCCGTGCGCACGTATACGCGCAGAAAAGAAATGGTCACTTCACAGCAGGCTGCGCATACTACGGCCCCGTCTGCCCCCCGTAATCAGGCTCCAAGGAAAGTCTATACCGACGGCCCCAAAGGCCCTCCTGCTAAGCTGGCGTTTGATACCAAAGGTAATGTGATTACACCCTGGGATCGGCGTTATCCCCGCCCCACTCCCAAGGCAGTGGATTTACCTTCTACCTCTAAAGCAGGTCGCCAGAATTCGTTTGTAGTATTGGCTGATTTTCTGGATGAGGGCGTCCTGGATGCTCTTGCGGAAAAGGTGAAATCGAGGCAACAAGCGCCTCGTTCCTGACTTCCTTTTTTGAAGATATATGAAGATAGCCACGTGGAATGTGCGAGGCATTTGCTCTCGCCATAAGCAACATGCCATGTGGACCGTCTTGCATGAGAACCAGTGGGATGTATTGTGTGCAGTTGAGCACAAAAGTCACGGTGAAGCACGAAAAGTTGTGGATTGTCATGGATTCCGTCTGTTTTATGCAGGCATCCATGCTACGCACTATTCGGGCGTGCTGATGATTGTCCATGAGAAATATCAGCCTGTCCTTATTAAAAATGATGTGCAGGGCCGCTTTCTGGTTATCGAAGTCTTATTTGAAGGAGAGATTTTATGGTTATTGGGCCTCTATGCTTCGAATGATCCCGCATCCCGACGGGATCTTTGGTCCACTTTGCAGGCCTCCATGTCACTTGGCCGAAGGGGGTTTTTGATGGGAGATTTCAATATGTGTGTTCACTCTTCTTAGTCCACTTCAGGGCATTTGGTAATGGATGTGCCGGAAAGCCGGGTGTGGAATTCCTTTGCTTTGCACGTACTTAAGCAGGTTCTTTGGTCGTGGCTTCACCCTTCTTTTTCAGGGTTTACTTTTCATTCCGCACAATATGCAACTACTTGGTCGCGGCTGGACAGAATGTATATCATGCAGGGGGACGATTTTCTTCCCGAGATGCTGGAAATGAAGGTCTTGCAGCAGTATGCGTTGTCGGATCATTTCCCCCTCCAGCTGGAGATGCGGGCACAATCTATTGCACCTTTTATGCAGTTGCTGGATAGGCTCTCTTTACGTTTCAACTCCTCTTATTTGAAGCATTCCATTTTTCAGGGCTATATGCAGCAATTGATTGAGAGGTTCTTATTGGACTTCGCCTCTGAGGGCTTGCCTTCATTTGCACGGTTGCTCTCTAATGTACAGCGGGTTGCTCGGCAGTATGGGATCCATCATGCCTCGCTTTGTCGCCGTCATCGATCTGCAGCAGAGGAGTTACTGGCTTTGGTCCGTTCCTTGCTCCTGGATTCCCCAGATGATGATTTTCTGCTGTCATTGGAGAGGCGTTTGGCCCATCTTCTTCAAGTATTTCAGTTGAAATCTTATCAGCAGGCCAAGCTGCATAACTTGACTGACACATTGCAAGATAGTGCCTGCCAGTCTCATAAGTTCTTTCGCGCCTTGCATGCGTCTCCGGCTCGCGACAATATGACCAAACTCCAGGATTCGGAGGGTTGCATGGTCACTGATCCGCAGACCATTGTCAATATGTGCAGAAATTATTTTATGGAACTTCTTGGTTCTTCTCCCTTCCCTTCTAGCCAGGTTACGCATGCTCGCTCGGTCTTCTATCATCTGGTCCGCCAGTAGGTTCCATTGGATATGCAAGCCACTTTGGAGGCGGATATTTGCGAGAAGGAGGTTATGGATGTTTTGTTGCACCTGCCGACGGATAAAAGTCCTGGCTGGGATGGTCTCACTAATGAATTCTTTCAGAGCTCGGCCACGCAGTTGGTGAAGCCATTGGTGGTCATGTTTCAGCAGGTTTGGGAAACGGGGGTCATGCCCTCCTCATGGAAAGAAGGCCTTATCAAATTGATTCCAAAGGTCCCTTCGCCTATCCCCGTTCCACTCCCAAGGCAGTGGATATTCCATCTACCTCTAAAGCAGGCCGTCAGAATTCCTTTGCAGTGTTAGCAGATTTTCTGGATGAAGGTGTCCTTGACATTCTAGCAGACAAGGTTAAATCGAGGCAAGCGGTGCCTCGTTCCCGATTTTCTTTTTGAAGATATATGAAGATAGCCACGTGGAATGTGCGAGGCATTTGTTCTCGCCATAAGCAACATGCCATGTGGACTGTCTTGCATGAGAATCAGTGGGATGTCTTGTGTGCAGTTGAGCACAAGAGTCATGGTGAAGCAGGAAAAGTTGTGGATTGCCATGGGTTTCGCTTGTTTTATGCAGGGACACAAGCTATGCACTATTCTGGCGTGCTTATGATTATCCATGAGAAATACCAGCCTGTTCTTATTAAAAATGATGTTCAAGGCTGTTTTGTGGTAATCGAAGTTTTATTTGAAGGGGAGATCTTATGGTTGCTGGGCCTCTATGCCCCGAATGATCCTTCATCCCGACGGGATCTTTGGAAGACTTTGCAGAGCTCCATGTCACTTGGCAGAAGGTTTTTTGATGGGGGATTTCAATATGTGTGTTGACTCTTCTCAGTCCACTTCGGGGCATTCGGTGATGGATGCTCCGGAAAGTCGGGTGTGGAATGCCTTTGCTCTTAAGGTACTTAAGCAAGATCTATGGTCTTGGCTCCACCCTTCTTCTACAGGGTTTACTTTTCATTCCGCACAATATGCAAATACATGATCGCGGTTGGACCGAATGTATATCATGCAAGATGATGATTTTCTCCCTGAGATGCTGGAAATGAAAGTCTTGTAGCAATATGCCTTGTCGGACCATTTCCCTCTCCAGCTTGAGATACTTGCACAACCCATTGCACCTTTTATGCAGCTGCTGGATAGACTCCCTTTACGTTTCAACTCGTCTTATTTGAAGCCTCCAATCTTTCAGGGCTATATGCAGCAATTGATTGAGAGGTTTTTATTGGACTTCGCCTCTGAGGGCTCGGCTTCCTTTGAACGACTGCTCTCTAATGTATAGTGGGTTGCTCGGCAGTATGGGATCCATCATGCCTCTATTTGTCGGCGCCGTCGCCACGCAGCGGAGGACATATTAGCCTTGGTTCGTTCGCTGCTGGCGGATATCCCAGATGATGAATTTCTGCTGTCACTGGCGAGGCGTTTGACTGATCTTATTAAAAAATTTCAGTTGAAATCTTATCAGCAGGCCAAACTGCACAACTTGACTGACAATTTGCAAGATAGTGCTTGCCAGACTCATAAGTTCTTTCGCGCCTTGCATGTGTCTTCTGCTCGAGAAAATATGATATGGTCCGCCATCAGGTTCCACTTGATATGCAAGCTACTTTGGAGGCAGATATTTGTGAGGAGGAGGTTATGGATGTTTTGTTACACCTGCCTAGGGATAAAAGTCCTGGCTGGGATGGTCTCACCAATGAATTCTTTGAGAGCTCGGCTACCCAATTGGTGAAGCCATTGGCAGCTATGTTTCAGCAGGTGTGGGAAACAGGAGTCATGCCTTCCTCATGGAAAGAAGGCCTTATCAAACTGCTTCCAAAGGTTCCATCTCCGTCAATGTTGCAACATTGGAGACCAATTTCTTTGATGGGTTCGATGTATAAAATCTTTTCCAAAGTGCTGGCAAATTGGCTCCACAAGCACCTTCCAGCTATTGTGCATCCTCTTCAATATGGTTTCATTAAGGGCCACAACATTCTGCATAATATCTTAAACATGCAAATGGCTACTGACTATGCAAGGCACTCTAGTCAGAAAGTGGTATTGATTCAATTGGATTTGGAAAAGGCTTTTGACTATCTAGACTGGTCCTTCATTGCAGAACTTATGTCTGCTATGGGTTTTGGTACTCAGATGTCCCGATTGATCTTCACCATTAGTGCTGCGGCTTCTTCACGCGTTATGCTCAATGGTGGTGTTAAAGAGCCATTTGTCCTTGCATGCTCGGTGAGACAGGGCTGCCCTTTGAGTCCTCTCTTCTTTGCCCTGGCAACCCACTTGGTTCTTTCAATGCTATCTTCAATGGTAGCTTCTACTCAGTTGGCCGGATTCTCTTTCTCTGGGACAACACTTCATTAGCCAATCTTTGGCTGATGATAGCTTTATGATTTTGCGTGCGGACAAGGATAACATTCGCAAGGCATTAGATGTTTGGACGCTATTTGGTCATGCTTCTGGTCTTCGTATCAATGTCTTCAAATCCGCCCTTCTTAGTTGCACGGAGTCTAATTTACAGTTATTGGGCAGGCAGGGTCAGGTTGTTCCCCGCGGCTCCATTGTCAGGCATCTTGGGTATCCGTTGGGTGTTGATGTTCGGCCAAAGCAACTCCTGGAGTGGATTTCACAGAAACTGGCAGCTAAGTTTATGTATTGGAAGTTGCAAGTGTGGCCCTTCCATGTCCCCCTCAAAGTGGCTCAGTCAATTATGCTGCCAATGCTCACATATTTCTTGCCATTGCTGCTGTGGTCTCCTACTACTTTGAAGGCTCTGACTCGCCCCATTCGTTTCATGTTATGGAAGAAGGATTCATTGCACGCAGGTATTTCGTGGATCTCCTGGTCACATGCATGTATCCCCAAATGCCTGGGTGGTGGAGCTATTTTGGATGCCGAAACTCATATGCTGGCACTTCGTTGGTCTCTCTTTCGCGCCATCTGTGGGGATCGTCACCCGTGGGCCATTATAGCCCGTTATTTTCTTGAGGACAGCGGGTTTGGCATGGTAATACACAACTTCGGGGCTCCTGCTGGCATGTCCTTAATGCAGACTCTTGGTTTTCCAGTCCATCATCCTCTCTGTTACTGCATTTGGTCGACTCCTGGAAAGTGGTGCTTCAAAAGGCGCGTTGGCATCCAGCGGAGGACCGCTTGCATACTAACTTCTTTCAACTGGAATTGTTGGCAGTCTTGAGATTACTTTCATGGGAAGACAAATATGAGCTCAGACCAAAATTTAACCGCATGGCCCGGTTGGGTGTGACTTCAGTTGCGGATGCCACCCTTGCCAGTCATAATGTCTTCACATCGTTTCGTATTGCCAGGAGACTTTTCAAAATCCCGTGGGGATACCATGATTTGTGGGAACAGCTCTTGTTAGTGCTTTAGAGCAGGCAACCCTTTCTTGCCATTTGCTGTGGATCGTCCTTGGCAGGACTGGGATCTTGATGGCCGGTTGAGTCTGGAAAATGCCATTGCTAAGCAGGTGTATCATCTTCTGATTAAGGATCATCAATGGCTGGGGGTTAAAGCTAATTCTGTTTGGGGATTGCAGAAATCTCAGTCATGGTGGAAGGCAACTGTGATGGAGGGCTGGTTGAATAAGACACTTTCAAATGTAAGGTCTTTCTTTGGCGGGTGATGATTGGTGGTCTTCCTCTTGCCTTGGCCCTTTCCAAGCGTTGAATCTCGAATGGCAATTGTTTCTTCTGCACCACTACTGTGGAATCGCCCCGACATCGATTTATTTATTGCCCACTCGCTAAGAATATCTGGTCCCTCTTATCACAGATTTGGCGCGTGGTGGTGGGGTTCTCAGTAACCCCTTTTGATTGGGTTTTTGCATGCCCAAAATACCCCACACTGCCATAGTTGCATATGAAGATCTTATTCCACTTTCTGAGATACTGGGGATGCTGGCACAATTGGACCACTCGGAATGCCTTTCTTTTTGATTCTGTCTCTAATGTACTGAGACACATTGCCCGGCTTAAAGGTCTCTTGCATTGGCAGATAGATCTCATTCGGCACTTGGACTTGCTCCCTTGGGAGGACTTACTTCCCTGGCATATGGCGATTTCCTTTGGGTCTTCTCCATGACTTGTGTAACTTTTTCGTGGCTTTGTATTGGGATTCTATGAGAGAGAGAGAGAGAGAGAGAGAGAGAGAGAGAGAGAGAGAGAGAGAGAGAGAGAGAGATTACACGCGATGGCTTAGAGCCATCGTGTATCTTCTAACCATGTAAACCTGTATCTTTTTTTCGTAATTAATACAATTATCTTTTACGGAGAGAGAGAGAGAGAGAGAGAGAGAGAGAGAGAGAGAGAGAGAGAGAGAGAGTAGTGTGTGCACATTAGGCAATGGAGATGGGTGAACATGTGGTAGGAGTGTGACCCAAGCAAAAAGAAAAAACCGAAAAAAACGTCAATTTTCGGTCATTAGGCCTGGAACGGCCGTTCCAAACAGGGAATGGTAGGGAACGGTAGGGAATGGCCTTGGGAACGGCAAGGAACGTTCCCTCGCTGTTTCACCTCCTTGGAGGGTTTGGAGCGCGTTAGGCTATTCCTACAGGCCGAAACGGCCATTCCCTATTTCTATGCCATAAACAACTTTATGCAGCTTGCATACCATGTGCTCTTTCCCTTTAACCACAAACCCTGCAGGTTGTGACACATAAACATCCTTGTTCAAATCCCCATTCAAGAATGCTGTCTTAATGTCCAACTGATGTACTTTCCAACCATAATTTGCAGCCATAGCAATTACACATCTCACTATACTCATACGGGATGTAGGAGCAAAAGTTTCTTCATAATCTATGCCCTTCTTCTGTGCATAGCCTTTTGCTACCAATCGTGCTTTTTACGTGTCAATTGTACCATCAGCCGTGCGTTTGAGTTTAAAAACCCATTTTGTGCCAATGGCCTTCTTGCTAGGTGGTAAATCCACAAGATCCCATGTAGAGTTAGCAGCAATAGAGTCTAACTCATCTTGCATGGCCTGCATCCAATGCACATCTTGCTGAGCTTCGTCCAAGGAAGCAAGCTCATCATCATCCAATAGTGAGCTCATAAACACATGCTCATTACAATCATCTACTTCCGTAAAATCAATCAAATGTGCCCCCCCTGCATCAATTGCTGCATTTTTGGCAGCCCTTCTAATGCGTTGAGGTATAGGAGCATCCATTTTACTCTCCATGAGAGTCTGTAGCAGCCATCTTGGGGCTGTTTTGGCTGCATTTACAGCAACACTTTCATGCTGTACTGCTTCTTCCACTGCATGTGGCAAACCATCATTGATACCCTGCTGTTTAGGAGCATATGGTGTAGCAACAGCTTGCTATATGTCCTGCCATTTACAACAGGTACATACTCCAAAGTAAGTGGTAAAAGATCCTCAAAGACATCACCAATGTCATGGGTGGTTGGCATTTGAAACTGATCATGTGAAAATGCAGCATTTTCAGCAAATAGGACATCCCTATTGACAAAGACTTTCTTCGTGCGTGGGTAATACAAGCGATAGCCCTTGCTCTCTGAACTATAGCCAATAAATATGCATTTTACAGCTTTGTCATCAAGCTTCCCATGAAGCTCTTTCGGAACATGTGCTTAGGCTGTGCAATCAAACACTCAAAAGTAGTCTACTTTGGGTTTCTTGCCATGCCAAGCTTTGAACGGTGTGATCGTCTTCAATGCCTTAGTGGATGCACGATTCAACACATGATTTGCACACTGAAGGCCTTCTAGCCAAAATTTACGAGGTAGCCCCTTGCTTTTTAGCATACAACGAGTCACCTCCATAAGAGTTCGATTCTTCCTTTCAGTAATACCATTTTGCTGAGGAGTCATTCTAACAGTGGCTTGATGCGTAATGCCATGATCAAGCAAATACGTCTCAAAAGCACGAGACATGTACCCCCCTCCCTCCCCCCCCCCCCCCCCCCCCCCCTCTCCCCCCTTTATCTGTGTGAAGCATCTACACGTTTAAGTCAATTTCAGCTTTAAGCTTTGCAACAAGATGTTTGAAATGCATGAACACATCGGATTTTGCCTTCAGCCCATACACCCATGTATACCGAGAGTAGTCATCAATAAATGTAACAAAGTACTGATGACCTCCAAGTGCACGTGTCCTCATGGGATCACAAACATTAGAGTGAATAAGCTGCAGTTTTCGGACAGTACGCATTGCACCATCCTTTTTGAAGGCAAACCTATGCATCTTGCCCAAAATACATCCTGCACATGCATGATGAGGTGGAGTCTCCACTGGAGGCAATGCATCTACCATATGACACCTATGAAGGGTCATTAAACTCCCAGAGCTCATGTGTCCATAGCGGGCATGCCATAGCTCCGCACTTTGCATAGCGGGCGAAAGAGTAGTGACTGCTAAAGCATCATGAGACTGTTTGTCATATGTATCCAACAAAAATAGACCCTTTTGCAGGGTGCCAGATAGCCTAAGTGCATAATCCATCTCTTTGTCTCTAACACTGCATTTGTCATACTCAAAGATAACCTAAAAGCCATGCTTATTAAAAGCAGAGATGGACAACAATTTCTTTGTAATGCCGAGTACAAACGAGACATCTAGAAGCATGAAATCACAACCATCTGCAGCAATAATAGTGATTGTCCCAATGCCACATACATTATAACTGCTGCTGTCCGCACATGTAACACGCTTCCCAACAAGGGCTGAATGCAAAGAGGTAAATAAACACTTCCTGGAAGTGATGTGCTTTGACGCCCCACTGTCAAAATACCATGTTTGCTGTGTTTCAGTAGCATGAAATGCTGAATCAGCCATTGAAAAATCATAACTACATGTGAGAAATGCATAGTCCTCCTCTACAAAGTTGACTGAAGTATCATCATCAGTAGATTTACTGGCTGATGTTTCTTGGACAGCTAAATCGAAGTTCTTTTTCTTCTCTCTGGCCAATCTCTTTCTGCATTCATTGATGTAGTGAATGGGCTTCTTGCAATAATTTTATTTCACCTTCTTTTTAGTCTTTTTTGTGTCTTGGACAACCTTATTTGATGGTTGTCCAACATCACCCTTTTGTTGATTTTTTACATTTTGTTTGATTTCTCCTTTGCCTTTGAACTTGAAAAGCATAGCCACATCACCTGAACGCAATGCCACATTTTTCTGAGTTTGTTCCTCTCGCAGCAAGAGGCCTTCCAACTCCACAAATGTAAGGGGCTGCTGCCCCCCCTCTCAAAGACAACATCAAAGAGGTGTGGAAACCAAGATATGACTCTGAAAGAGAGTTCAGTGTGATGTTTACCAATTCAGCATGGTGAATGACCTCGTCAACATCGAGTAGTTGCTCACACAAATCTTATATGTGAGTAAGGTGCTCTGTCATGCTATCACCTTCATCTATGGTCACATTGGCCAACTCTTTGCGGAGATAGGATATTTTGGCCTCATTGCATGTTGCAAACATACGCTCAAGTACATCCCATGTTGATTTTGAGGTCTTACAAGACCGAATGTGCGGAATAATTGCCCTTTTTACTAACAAGGCAATCAAAGAAAGTACATGTGCATCTTTTGAGTTCCATTTTCTTTGATCCTCGATAGGAGGGAGAGGAGGGGCAGCAGCAGTAGCAGCACCAATACCACCACCAGCAGCACCAGCAACTTGTCCTCGAGCGTTACGCTAAGTTGTCTGAGGTGCAAGATCTTGTGGTCGCTGCAAATCACCTGTAACATAGTCCCATAAGCCCTTCGCCACAAGAAAGTTACGGACCATAAAACTCCACAGTGGATAGTTTGAGCCATCAAGTTTGTTTTCTCGAGTGAGGATACCAAGGATGTTACTCAGATCATTATTCCCTTGACGTGCCATGTTGTCAATGATAGACTAAAATCTACAACCAAATACTTCAATGCTGAAGTATAGAGTATACTCCTTAGAGTACCAAAATCCCTGACGGGATTAAGAAACAAGTACCAGATTGTCACTCAAATGCCAAAGTGTGCACAATGCCACCCAAACTAGCACTCAGCCAGTAAATTACAGCACTATACTGTTGTACCACACCCGCCTCGAAATGTGTGTTCACAAAAGTACAAAATACAACAACTTAATGCTGATTCTTACCAAAATTTATTGAATTTTTCGAAAATTCTCTATCTAGTCCGATTGTAACAGCAATTAAATGTTATTGTACTGCTTGTTGCTTGCCTTGGAGTGCGTGTCGGGCAAAAGCTCCCAATTTCTTTCTAAAATTTCAAAGAAATTGAAGAATTTTGTACCTTAGAGTTGGAATTTCTGTGGAAATGTTGCCTCGGGATGCGTGTTAGCAGTGAACAGCAGCTGAAATCTACCTCGTGATGCATGCCAGACCCAAAAAAATTGAAAAGCGCATAATTTTCTTAAGCCAATGTGGAAGAAATTGTGCAATCTCTATGAGTTTGGTAACAATTTGTGCAAAGGGCCTCCAATCGAGCAAAAGCCCCCAATTTTTGGTGGGGATCTCTAAGAAATTGAGAAATTTATTTGAATTGGTTGTCAATTCGAACTCCAGGGGCAAGAACTAGAAAAAGCCCCAAATTTTTGGGCAGCATGAGCTGAGATTCGAGAAGAAATGGTTGAAATAGACTGGAAATTCTAGAAATTTCGAGAAAACCCCAAATTTGAAAATTAGGGTTTTTACACTTTTTAGGGTTGGCAGAAATTGGCGCGGGCAGGACTAAGAAAATGGTGGGCAGAGCTGAGAAAATTGTGGGCAGAGTTGAAAACAGCAGCAGCTCTTGCAAAACAGCAGCTCCTTGGGCTGCGTGTGGGACTGCGTGCAGGGCTGGGCGCAGGCTGAAAACAGCAGATCTGGAGCAGATGAATGAGCTGGACAGATCTGGAGCAAATGGACAGATTTGGAGTAGACAAGAGACGGCTCAGCTACAGCTCCTCCTCCACTTTAGTAGCACCTCACAGCAGCTGAAAACTCTTTCTCAAGCTGAGAACCAAGTTGGCAGCAGTAGGACCTTGGGCGAGATGGCACTGGCTGGCGGTGGCTGAACGGAATCCGCGCGTACGAGCTTCTTTGATACCAAATGTTTGAAAATGGTAGCCAGCTATGGAGAGAGAGAGAGGAGAGACAATCAGCAAGAGAGTGAGTTGAAGCAAAAAGAGTAGAGTGTACTTGCTAAAATGAAAGATAGAGTGAAAGTACAGCTTATGTTTAGGTCAAGGATTAACCTAACCAGCCTTCCACCAACTAACTAGAGTTAGGTTTATTTTACTCTAGAACCTAGTGTCACTACTTTAAGTTTCTAAGATACTAGGTGTACACACCTTACATTGACACTTTAATAAGTGTCCACACTACACAAATTACATTGGGTGCTGCCCATAGAATTGGCAAATTCTAACAAACAGCTTGTAAATGCAAAGAACTGAAGAAAATCAGTCATTTACTACTGCTGCCCTGTCTCAACAACATGTAGATGCTGTGACGTGCTATTGATTGGTCTTCTCCTGTCCCTGGCTGCCTCAAAAGGTCATCCAATGGTTGCAAATTAGACCAGCAAATGCTCCTCCCTCTCTTTTGTAGGGTGAATTCACTAAAGATTCCTCTCTCAAGCCTCTAAAGACGTTTTTCAGTCTTGTATGGGCATTTTTTACAATTGGCAGCCTTTCCAAATGGTTTTTTCACCATTAGCCATAATTAAATATTAGTTTTCAGTCTTTAAATACTGAAAATTAATCTAATAATTATTTTAGTGCCTTGAAAAATAATCTGACTAAATTGGCTAGGCAACTTCTATTCCCGAGTGTCTCTGTGCTATGATGGTCCGAGTGTCTTTGTGTCATCTTTGACTATTAGATTGGCATTAGGTACCATTAAATACTACTTCTCTAGTATCACCAATTGACACTTATGGCCAAATGAATGACCTAGGCCAACAATTGGCACCAGATACCACCAAGTTCCTATGCGGCATAACTTATAACAACTTTTGCCTTGACATCTCGTGATTTCTTCGGGTCCCGGGCTTGTAAATTTACTCTAACCCTAGTTACACCTCACATGTGCAACATTTACTTAACCATGTGATTAAAAATTAATCCACATGTTAAGTGAGGTTTTAAAAATACATGTCCTCATGACAATCCTTCCCCTTGAAATCCTTGCAATTATCCTTGATTGCATTGCCAAATGCATCAAAAGCAAAGTACTACACTGGAATTTCCATAGGGCATCATAATCAACACAACATTGCAGACTGCTATTCAACCATTCCATATGCCCAACATATGCTGAAAATTACCAACCAACATAACATAGCATAAGACTCACAAAGAATCTCAAAAACATTATTAGATTATCATGTGGCATGTCCATTTCTGATGAGCTCAACTCATTTGGCAAAACCAAACGTATAGCAAAAACCAAGCATAAACCATGGCTAAAACATCAATGGCATCATAACATATGCTGTTGTCCATGAGACTAGATGTAAACCATTGAAAACTGAGCATAATCGGATCATAAATTGATCACTTGTTGATCTAAGAACTGATCACAAACTACTGCAAATGTGACCCCAAACTGATCACAAACTCATTGCAAAAACTGACTAGCAATCAGTGCAAAAACTGATGCACAACTGATCCAAAAAGTGACCATAAACGGTTCTCAAGCTAATAAAAAACTAAGCTGAATACCATTGAATATTAATGATTATATACTGAAAACCAACATTCGATAATCAACCCTTGATGATCATTAACTGATACTACACCAAGCATAACCAATGCTATTCCAAGCATAATTGATTACACACCGAGCATAACGGATACAAATGTACAGTTTTAGAGCTATAGTGAAAACCATACCAATCTGCATATCAAACATAGTGACTAGTACACTGAATAGTGATCTCTTGGCTAACATACTGTTCAGCTACAATATCCTAAATGTATGCTGAATACATTCGAGATCCACTACTTCTAGAGCTGTCCATAACTGAGGAGTGGAGGTGCTAGCTCCCTCACAAGCATCAGGTAATACTTTGGACCTGTGCTCTGCTAAACTTGATTGAGTCTGAACTAAAGTCGGTTCTAATTAGAAAGCATCAAGTTAAAGCTGCAACAATTGAGGATGGTCTGCCAAGTCATCCTCCTCCATCCATTTGGCATCCATTGGTGAATAATTCTAAAACTTCACCAAGTACTTTCTGCAACCCTTACCCCTGATCTTCCTTAGTGAAAACCAAGTAAGCTCAAAGATGATTTTTCATTACTTTGGAAATAGCAGAAGCAAATACAACAGGGATAGATTTCCCTTTCAATTTTACATCCAAAGTATGAACTTTGCCTCTATGGAAGAGGGTCACAATCTTATCATGAGTATCAATCACTGCATGCACACAATGACACTAAGGCATACCAAGCAAGACATCGCATCCTTCCAATGGAGCAATAAAGAACTCTTTGCTGTCCACATAACTTTGAATGTGCAAACGAAGCTTTCCAATGATAGGAGTGACCAACTCTACATGTCCCTTGCATGCCATACCAATCTCGCCCATGGGCCCCATCTCATCCCCTCCGATGCCTAAACGGGCTGCCATGTCAAGAGAGATGAAATACGACCGTGCCCTTGGATCAAGAAAAATCAATGCATGTTGATCTTTGATTTTGCCCCATGTCCTGCAAAGTGCAGTGCTATCTTGATTAGGCTGATCTGCCACTACATCAAGCACTAAACCAGTAGTGGTTTTGCCTTTCTTTCCCTTATTATCATCCTTTTCAGCTTGTTGTTTATTAGGACAGCTATATGCTGTATATGTGCCCTTCCTGTTCACAAATATAGCATTTATTTGCAGCCATCAACTCCCTACGTCGTGCATCACTTTTCCCACTCTTTCTTTGTGATCTGTTCCTCTTTCCAGCCCTATTTTCAGATCTGCCCTGATTTTCAGCTCTATTTTCAGATTTGCCCTTTTTCTCAGTCTTTGCCTCTTTGACATGTGACTTGGCATCATCATCGTGGAATCTTGCATCCTTTCCATGTAGCAATGTTGTCAATTGTAGTAGTAATTTCTATAAGCTAAGACATGTTGGAAATAGTAGACTTAATGCAAAAATCCCGAATACCCTTTGGCAAACCACAAATATACTTCTCCACCTACTCATGGAGGGGTACACTGCAATAAGAAGTAACTGGCAACAATGCATCCTAAAACTTCTTATTGTATTGATCCAAGTTCTTGCAATCTTTGGAATTCAACTAATTCCAAGCTGCCATAATGTCTACTTCAAAGGTACTTGTCAACCAATTTGAAGCAAACATTTGCTTGAATTGGACCCAAGTGGTAGGTGACTTCCCTTGAATAAGAAGTGTAGACCACCACTGCAATGCATTTCCCTTCAAAAATGTGGCTGCCTTGCGTATCTTAGATGTCTCAGTGAAGTTGCCTCTAGAAGGCTGCATTAAATTGCTGGATAAAAACAAGTGCTTTCAGCCTATCTTGTGCACCACTGAAAGGCTTAAACTTCACGCTTTTGCCACCTTCATTATAGTCCTTCGGCAGACCTATGGGAGTCAAGTTATCATAAATGGGCTGCTGCAAAAAGGGTGCATTGGCTGTATTTGCATAAAAACCAGCACTATCTGAAGCACCTACATGACCAGCACCAAATCCTTGTGCTTCAATAGTTCCTAGGGGTGCCGATACATATCCATATGGCCCGTTTGTGCCCCAAGCATCATGCCTATGCTGCGATACATGGGATTAGGCATTCCACTTGCATTACCCGGATACATTGGGTGTTGTGAACCATGCATTGGTTGCTGCATACCATAGGGATTTGTGCCATACATTCCCGTATGTGGTGCCTGTCCAATCATAGCATGAAAAATGGTACCACCACCAAAGTATCCTTGCTGTCCCATGCTTGCATGTGTATAATTGCCTTGCTGCCCATGTTCCCATGGATTGGCACTACCAAGTTGGCCATGCATTTGCACTTGTTGCCCATGGATACCAACTGTTTGTTCTCATCGGGCATTTTGGGCTCTTCTAAAGAAGGCTTAGGCATTTCCTTCGGTTCTTGTGGCTGTCCCGAAGTTGTAGAAGGTGTCTTCTTCTCTTTGCCTTTGCTGTCCTTCTTTGGGGCATTCAAGAATCGATTAAACTGGGGATCCTTTGCCATTTCAGCAAAAAGATTTGCTGCTGTACGCATTCGATCCTTGAAGCTATCATCAAATCCTTCAGCCCCTTGCTGGTCATCAGCCTTTTATGCATTGAAATGCCAATGTTTGGGACATTTCCCACATTTTCAGCATGCTGTTCATGTTGAGAACCATGCCTAACATCAGTCATTGCATTTCCCCCTTCACCACGTGATTGACCAAGGAGTGATGTATCCTCTCCACTTGATCCCATATCACCATGTGAAGACATTCTTGCTGTAATTCACTGCTAAGAACAATTTCAGCAATAATGCAATAGTCCCAAGTTGCAATCAAGTACCACAAGTCCACCAATTCAAAGGATTTGATGGTATCCCGGCAACAGAACCATGAAACCAGCCTTCCTTTCGTGGATGGGTAGTAAATCCCCAATTACAACTTTACAGCAACAAACAATAAATGCAAATTTGAAAATACAAATTTACCTATTGATCTTGGACAATGCACACCCGATTGGCCCCAAAATTGGCGCCCTTTCGGTATTTCTTTAGCTTTATTGAAAAAAAAGTTGATTTACAATGGGATTCTCCCAATCCCCTTCACAAGCCAAGCTCCCCTTGATGTCCCAAGTGACCGGCAAGTCTTGAATCAGATTCGCCCCTTGATTCGGGCACTTGATTGGCCTTTACCCACTTCATAGACGATGGAAATGCCCCGAATTCAATGGCTGGCTAGTCCACCTAAATTTAGCTAAAATTTACATTCAGCCCTGAAAAATTCAAGTCTTGGAGCTTCCAATTTTTGGCGCGCCTCCGAGGCTGCCGCTAAACCTTAATTTCTGCTGTAAGTTAGGGTTTACAGAAGAGAAATGTACAATTTCTCAGCCTCCAAGGTTCCAAATGCTGAGATTTTCAAAGCAAGGTTGTGAAATGGCTGGGAGATGAGAGAGAAAGTTGTAGAGAGAGAAAATTGAGAGTTTTGTGGCGAAGAATGATTGAAAATCAGTGAAATGCAGCTGCTATCCTACCACAATAGCTTGTAGATGCAAAGAACTGAAGAAAATCAGTCATTTACTACTGCTGCCTTGTCTCAACAGCCTGTAGATACTGTCACCTGTTGTTGATTGGTCTTCTCCTATCCTTGGTTGCCTCACAAGGTCCTCCAATGGTTGTAAATCAAACCAACAATATCTCCTCCCTTTCTCTTGTAGGCTGAATCCAGTAAAAATGCTTCTCTTCAATCTCTAAAGACGTTTTTCAGTCTTACATGGGCATTTTTGACAAGTGACAGTCTTCCCAAATGGTTTTTCCAGCATTAGCTATGATTAAATATTAATTTGCAGTCTTTAAATGCTGAAAATTAATCTAATAATTATTTTAGTGCCATGAAAAGTAATCTGACTGGCCAATAATTAAATTGGCTAGGCAACATCCATTTCCGAGTGTCTCTGTGCCATCTTTGACCATCAGATTGACGTTAGGTACTATTAAATACCACTTCTCTAGTGTCACCAACTGACACTTATAGCCAAGTGAATCACCTAGACTAACAAATGGCACCAGATACCACCAACTTCTTGTGTGACATAACTTATAGCAACTTTTGCCTTAATATCTTGTGATTTCTTCAGGTCCCGGGCTCGTAAATTTACTCTAACCCACTCACATGTGCAACATTTACTTAACCATGTGATTAAAAATTAATCCATATGTTAAGTGAGGTTTCAAAAATACACGTTCTCATGACACACACAGTAAGGTGAGATGCAAGAAGTACAAAATTACTCTCTCAAGTGGCCAATCATGTATAATAACCCTAATCTCATTTGTCTGGATGTGGAATTGGCTATTGATAAGCTCACATGCCCTCAACTAGTGGGTGCATTTTCCTCAAGGGATACCCATGTAGGGGGCCGATTAGAGCACGACGATCGAGGCAGACTGTTGTACGCGCTGAGAGAGAGAGAGAAAGAGAGAGAGAGAGAGAGAGAGCAAGCAGTGTAGAGTGTGAGCACGTTTTTGGTACAATGACGAAAGTACCACTTTAGGTTTTAGATAGATATATATATATGAAAATTCAATGTGCTAAGGGTGTGTTCACACCCGTGCACATATAAAAGGCACAATGGCCCTTTATTCCCAATAGCCTCCCACCTAAAGGCAATGTGCCTTAAGAGGAGAAAAGAATCAGCTAAGTCTAGGTATGTACAAAGCTGAAATAAATATATCTATCCAACTCCCATCATCTGTCGGCAATGAGTAAACCACTCTGTTGGAAGACCCTTCGTGAGGTGGTTTGTAGGATTATGATCTGTATGTACTTTGACAAGCTCGATGCTCTTGCTGTCAAGTACATCTCTAATGAAGTGGTACTTCACCTGTATGTGCTTTGTCTTTGCATGAAAGACAAGATTCCGTGCTAGCATGATAGCACTCTGACTATCAGAATGGAGAACAGGTAACTCTGTGATGCCAAGCTCTTCCACCAAACGTGAAAGCCATAAAGCCTCCTTGCATGCCTCAGTGGCAGCCACATACTCAATGCAGCACACTTTTGTAGCCTGGAGATCCAATAGATTGCTCCTCCTGTGAAAGTAAACACATACCCAGAAGAAGTGGACTTCTTGCAGTACGCATGACCAGCACAGTCTGCATCCGTAAAGCCAATAACAGATGCCTTCTGCTTTCCAAAGCAGATGCACAACTCCTTTGTGCCTTTGAGGTATCTCATAATACCTTTCACTGCATCCCAATGCTTCCAACCAACCACTCCCATTGCAAAGGCAATATTAGGACGTGTAGCAACCATAGCATACATCAAACTGCCAACAGCTGAAGCATATGGTATCTTGGCCATTTCAGCCTTCTCATCATCAGATGTAGGGCTGTCCTCTGCACTAAGTTTCACATATGGAGGCAATGGAACCCCACTTGTTTTTCCCCCCTCCATATTGAAACGCTGCAAAACTTTGGAGATATACCCCTGCTAAGATAGATAGAGTAAGCCTTTCGATCTATCTCTGAGTATTTGCATGCCAAGAATGTGATTTGCATCACCAAGATTCTTTATGTCAAAGCTGCCATGAAGACTTTGTTTCAGTGAGTCCAAGGCATGATTTTCCCTACCAGCAATCGGCATGTCATCAATATACAAAACCAAGATAATCAGGCTGCCATCTGCTGCCTTCTTGGTGTAGAAGCAGTGATCCACTTGACTTCTATGAAAGCCTTGGGACTGCATGAATGTATCAAACTTATGATACCATTCTCTTGGTGCTTGTTTCAGCCCATACAAACTCCTTTTGAGTTTACATACCATTTTTTCCTTTCCTTGTTCAACAAACCCTTCAGGTGTTGCATATATATGTCTTCATGCAGATCACCATGTAAAAACGTAGTCTTTATGTCCATCTGTATGAGCTCCATATCCTCAACTGCAACCAAGCCGAAAATGGTTCTCAATGTAGTCATCTTGACTACAGGAGAGAAAATCTCATCAAAGTCAATTCCATGCTCCTGCTTGTACCCTTTTGCAACCAATCTTGCTTTGTACTTTGGTGAGGAACCAGAAGTGACCTTCATCTTGTAAACCCATTTGCATGGAAGGATTTTCTGCCCTTTAGGCAATTGCACCAAGTCCCAAGTGCCATTTTTTTCAAGAGATTCCATCTCTGACAGCATGGCTTTATACCATTTCTTGCTGTCCTGTCTGTCCATTGCTTCCTTGAAGCGAGACGGTTCACCACAGTCTGTCAACATGACATAATCAGCCACATTAATTGCACTAGGAACAAACCTGTTAGGTTGTCTAGTAGCCCTACACGATTTTCTAACCCAATGGTCATTGTTTGCTGGCTGTTCTTGCAAATTTTCATTTTCAGCATGCTGTCCTGGCATTTTAGCTTGCAAATCAGCATTAATAGCTTGCTGTCCTGGCTGTTCTTACACATGTTATGGCTCATTTTCATGGGCAATAGTTGGCTGATCATTTCCAGCATCATTTCATGCATTTACAGGTTCATTTACAGCATGTATTTGCTGCTGTACAGCGAGCACATTTTGCTGTCCAAAAGGTATTTCTTCCCGGAATACAACCCTACGGACCTCCTCAGTCCTTTCGGGCTGTTTGTGCATGCAATCTTCTCGGAAGATAACGTCATTGCTGGGTACTACTTTTCTTTTCTCGGGATCCCACAATTTATACCCCATTTCACCCCCGTCACCATATCCTTGGAAAATGCATTTACAGGACTTTGGCTCAAGTTTGCTGCGTTTTTCTTTACGAATGTGCACAAAAGCCTTGCAGCCAAACACTTTCAGATGAGCATATGAAGGTGACTTGCGTGACCACGCTTCTTAGGAAACCCGCCCCCCCTCCCCCCTCCCCCCCTCCCCAAGACCTGTTTGGTGACCTATTAATCAAGTGGAAAAGAAAGAAATATTTTGTCACCTTTGTCAATGATGTTACACAGGAAGTATGGGTTTACCCTATTCGTAGCAAAGATGAAGTGCTTGATAAGTTTAAAAAATTCTTGGCATTGGCTCAAAATTAGACAGATAAGACACTTAAGTGTCTTCGCTCTGACAATGGTAGGAAATATGTGTCCACGGCCTTTCGAGCATTTTGTGACAGCAAAGGGATAAAGAGGGAGCTCAATGCCCCTCATAATTCGCCCCAAAATGGAGTTGCAGAGCGTATGAATTGGACCATACAGGATAAGGTCCGTACGATCCTGTCTCATGCTACATTACCTCATGGTTTTGGGGCGGAGGCTGTTATGACAGCCGAGATAATCATGGCATTTGACATACATCCAAATGTACTAACTCTAGAGGAGAAGATTTCAAAGAAAGAGACTTTTTATGTGACGTCTATGTATGTTTGCCATAAATGCAGTGATCACAATGCTCAAAATCAGCATAATGAAGACAAGGCAAGTAACCCAAACAAGAAAGCACTTTCATTCTTGTTTGACTCATGTGTCCCAACCGGCCATGCCACAAAGAAACGCTTGGCTGCTCGGTCACAGCAACAACATGGTCACGCACACTAGATACATGAAGTGGATACAAAGTATCACTCTTGCAACCTCTGGCAATAACCCTAGATCCCTTACAAATCTTCCATTTTCCATCACCAAAGGTGATATGAAAATCATCATCATCTAGCTGCCCTGTGCTAATCAAGCTCTTCTTGAGTTGAGGTACATGCCATACATGTTGAAGTGTAAAGATAGAGCCATGCTGAAACTGTAATTGCACACTGCCAATACCTGCAATCTCACATGCATAGTTGTCCCCAAGATGGACAACACCATGTCGACCCCTTGTATAGGGGGAGAACCACTCACGAGGAGGAGTAACATGAAAGGAAGCACCTGAATCGAGAATCCAGGTATGCATGTCAGCTCTGTATTTGCAAGTAAAGCATGTGCACCAAAGTGTGAAGAGACAAAGAGTACGTCACTTCCACTGTCATTGTCATGAGTGACTACATTCACCTCTTCAATTTTTACACTGCTCTTCTTAGGTTGATTGTCCTTCTTCTCTTCCTTGCTATCATTTGTCTTCTTGCCTTTTCCTTTCTCTTTCTTCCATTTGTAGCAGTCACGTTTAAAGTGACCCTTCTTGCCACAATGATGGCATTCAACATCTTTGCCACGTGATTTACTGCGTCCCTTGCCGTCATATTTGCCCTTTTGTTGTGATTTGCCCCTAGTATGCAAAGCACTGGAAGACTTACTGGATGCATTGTTTTGCCAATTCATCTCTTCCATAAGTAGAGCACTCTCTACATCAGCATACAAAAGGATTATATTAGAATTGCTCATAGCAGTCCTGAATGTATCCCAACTCTCTGGTAGAATGTAAAGCAAGAAAGTAGCCTTAAATTCCTCATCAATCATGAACTTCAAGGCAATCAGTTGGCTGAAAATGGAGTTAAAATCACTCAAGTGAGTAGATATTGCAGTATCCTCTTTCATACGTAAATCCATTATCTTTTTCAGCTAGTACACTTTGCTTGCAGCACTCTTCTGTGCATACAATGCAAAGCAAGAAAGTAGCCTTAAATTCCTCATCAATCATGAACTTCAAGGCAATCAGCTGGCTGAAAATGGAGTTAAACTCACTCAAGTGAGTAGACATGCACCCTCTTTCATACGCAAATCCATTATCTTTTTCAGCCAGTACACTTTGCTTACAACACTCTTCTGTGCATACAGTTCTTCTAGTCTAGTCCATATAGCATATGTAGAATCCAAACCTTCAATGTTGAAGAGCAAGGCATCAGAAATCGATAGCTTTATGGTTGAGCGTGCAAGCTCATTCAACTCATCCCAATCGTATTGATTCATGTCCGCAGGCTTTGCCCCTTTGGTTTTGATCGGCTTTGCTTGCTTCTTTTGTAACACGATATTGTAGCACTGTTTTTTTCACACTACAAAATTATGTGCGCCTTCAAGCGTCTTTATGTGCATCAAATTACCGCTGTCATTGCTGCCAGCCATGATTTTCAGCCCAAATGTGACAAAAACAACCAGCAAATGCAAACCCAAACTGTCACCCACGTGACTAAGGTACAAACAAGTACCAATTAGCAATAAACGACCATGCAGAAGTACAGATTTCAGATCTGTAATTAAATTTTCAGAAGCACCAAACCATGTGCTACAACAACTATCCAACTGATTACAATTTCAAGGGCATGTGCATCACATTACATGAGAAATCCCAAAATTTCAGCTACAATTTCTGTTGTACATGTACCCACGGGCATAAAATTTGACACGAACGGTCAAAAGCCCCAAAATTTTGTGCTCAAAGCGTCAAACACACATTTGCATTTCCTCTGTGATGCATAGGACTATCCAATTTTGCCAAAATAAGGAAATTTCAGCAAAACCCCCAAAATTTACCAAGTGTTGATGCCCAAATTGCGTGGAATTCAACTTGCATGTACATAAAATGACCAAATACTGCACAAATTTTGCCCAAATTGCAAAAGCCCCAAATTGCACGGGGTCCAATGTGCATCAGTGTCGAGAAATTGGGTAAATTTCAGTCCAATTTGCACGGGTACATTAAAAGCCCCAAATGTCGGGGACAAAATGTAACAAATTCTTGCAATTTCTGAGACGGATATCACTGTTGCATCTTGCTCGCACCAAATCTGGACAAATTCCCAAATTTTCCAAGTCTTGCATGCACTAATTTCAATGAAATTGAAAGAATTTCACAAAAATGTGAAAAGCCCCAAAATTCCCGGGCAAATGTGCACCAACTTTGCAATTTCTGAGTCAGATTGTCCAATTCTATGTTGAGATCCCCAAATTCGGAAAAAGCTTCAAATTTCTGGGCCTAAATCTGCCTAAAATCTTTGACTGTGCTTACACGCATGAACGCCCATCAGTGGGCAAAGGGAGTTTCAAGAAGAAATTGATTTGGTAAGAAAAATTTATGATGGGTCCGTTGACCCGCCAGGTGGGTAGCGTGACTTGGAGCCCGTCAGTTACGTAAGACGCAGGACCCCCCGTTGATAGTTGCCCGTTTGACTTTGGTTGCACGGTCGTTGGCACCCGTCAGTTGCCGCGCCGTATTGCCCGTTCACCTGCTCCTCAACAGTCCACAAGACTGTTACACGAGACTCTGTGTGTCGCTTGCACCTCTCAACAGCTTGAGTGAGCCATTGGCTCTGATACCAGTTTGTAGGGGGCCGATAGAGCATGACGATCGAGGCAGACTGTCGTACGCGCAGTGAGAGATAGAGAGAGAGAGCGAGAGCAAGCAGTGTAGAGTGTGAGCACGTTTTTGGTACAATGACAAGAGTACCACTTTAGGTTTTAGATAGATATATATACGAAAGTACAATGTGCTAAGGGTATGTTCACACCCGTGCACATATAAAAGGCACGATGGCCCTTTATTCCCAACAACCCATTTACCTTAACAGTCCACTTCACATATGCCTAAGCGCTCAATACCACCGAAGATGCTTTTCTATGGCATCCCAAACCCCAATCCTCCATGGCCTCTCTACTTTGGGCCCAGCCTCTATGCTGCATGACTAACTGACCGCGTAACATCCCACAATTATTTGCAATTTTCATAGGTGAAGTTATTATGATAGGATCGGGCACTACTCTACTCTAGAAGTCAGAACTCCCCAATGGATTTGGGTACTGTGTAAGGTTAGAGACTTGCAACAATGCATTGCAATCATGTTTCATGTAATGGGCTAAAGCACACATAACCGACAAGGGAGGAATGTTACATATATTGTCCAGCCTACAGGAGAACAATGTACATTGTAAACCATCACTTGTCCAAATAAAATAAGTGTGTCATGTATCAATAAATGATCCGTAACAGAGATTGTGTTGGATTTGTAAGATAAGCTTACTAGGCTATCTATCAATATCAATCCAATTCACCTTCTCTGCTTTTAGGAAATTTGAGTACAGATGTACCCAGGTTGCAAGGCAAATCTTTTCTACTTCTGATCACACCTACTCAGTAACATAATAAAACCTGGACAGGAAAGATAAAAGAACAGTTCACACTTAAAAAATTACTATCTCCCCTTCAAGTCTTTAAATTAAGATGCAAGCTAGATCTATACTTGAATTCTCAATGGTGACAAGTATAGGTAGCAGTGAACATGTAAATAGGCAATGATTGGACACAAGTCAAGGTGCATCAAATGTTCATGTTTGTAAAATGGGGTGCCTGGGAGAATATACAAGTATGTCCAAAATGGAGCTAGACATTATTTAAACTATGCATTCCTTGAAACAATGCGAGCTATGCAATTTTGAGGTAAACAAGACATATGCTTGAAAAATGGATCATTTGGTTCAGATATAAATCACAAGTCAGTAAAATAGTGAAGGAGAAGTTTTCAATTAGTCATGTCTTCATACAATTGCATTCACATGAGAAGGTGGGCATTGCTTGAGGTTTACTTGTCTATGCTCGATTGTGGTTGTTGGTGATGGCTAGAAAGAATCAATGATATTAACATAGTATACATGGCCTTGTATGTAAGTGGTTCTAGCTGGATTTTGCAGCTACAGAGTGTGTCCACTCTTACTACTATTTGTCACAAAGTAGGTGCACCCAACGCAATATGCTAGGACAGTAGGACTATTGTCACCCATCTGTAAATTGTCTTCAAGTTTTTTTGCTAAGGAAGAGCCGATGTATCTATAAATAGTCTTCAAGTTGTTTTGCTGAGGAAGATCTGATGCAGTGTTGGGACCTAACTGGTGAATTTTGAATCTTAAAATCCAAACCTGCTTATCCATGAAAGGTGAATGGCAGTAGTACAATCACTAGATGTGATGTTAAGGCCCAGCGTGTTGTTGGGTATGCCAATGTGGTACATAAACTTGGAAAAGTTCATGGTGCAATAGACCCGGTTGCTACCATGCATGATACCATACAAGTTTCTTGCACAAGTGTAAGGCTGGGGCCAAACGAATACCTTAATGAGAGGGTTCAACAAATTGAAAGCACATCACATCTTGCAAAACCTTATTCATTCTATCTCTTATTGTTACATCCTTGGACATTTGGATGGGTGCTAGTAGCATTGGTCACAGTGGTTATGAAGTGACCTAGTGTGAATGCACTAAGGACACTTTAGGGCTGGGGCAGTCGAGTCCTATTTATAGGACTCAAGGCCCTATCATGCACATTCATTGTGTGATCACCACTCTTGGACTCTACCAACCCTTGGGATGTGGTTGTGACCTAGAGTGCTGCTAGCTCCTAGGCTCAAGGGTGAGCTCATTCGCTGGAAGGTGAGTCTCATGTCCAATCCCTTATATTTGTGGATAAGGCTTGTGTTGTGTCTCGTATGCATGTTGGATCCTAAGGGGATGTTTCACTATTGGTCCTAAGGGGGCCATTGTCATTGCCTCCTATGCAGCATTGGTCATGTGTAAGTACTAGATCATCAAAGTTTCTAACACTCCTAACCTCTTGCAAGATGTTCTTTATGTGCCATGTATCAATTTTTCGAATGGTCTTCGATGGCTCTTAGTATGAAGTCTAGAATAACAAGTACTTCCTCTATTTGTATTGGTTGGTACGGTGGCTAAAAGCCTCTACAAGCTTACTCTCATGACCAGCAGCTTGCTGGAAATTATGTTAATCACATACTTTAAGCCAGTGGTTCTATGGGAACCACTCCTTTATGGCATCGAAGGCTTTGGCACATTAGTTGTCATGCACTATTAAAGCTTCACTCTAAAGATATAGTCCATGATCTCCCCAAAATTCAAATGCCTCACAATCATATTTGTGAAGCATGTCTCCTTCATAAGATGCACCACTTCTCATTGCTTGATGATGCACTAGTTGGTGCCAAAACGAAATTGCATCTTAGTCACAATGATGTTTGTGGTCCAATGCCAACAAAAACTATTGAAGGCTCCTATTATTTTGTTACCTTCATTGATGATTACTCCAAATACACTTGGATTTTGGTCTCAAATTGAAATCAGAAATCTTTACATGCTTCAAGAATTTTATTATTATGGTGCAAAATCAAAGTGGCTCGTACATTTAGACCATTCAAACCATCCATACTAGGATGTAACCAACCTTTTGTACATCTACTATTATCAAGATGTGTTCAAATTCATTTGATCCTCATAGACCTTGAAAGGTGATTTGTATATTATTTGAGTATTTTAAAATACGGTTAAATGTTATTTTCTTATTCAAGGGTGGCCAATGTTAGAATACCTTGAAATTATATTTTAGTCATCATTGACGAGATGCCAAAGAGAAATTAAAAGTGAAACGGTCAAATTGACCAAAATGTTCAAATGACTAAGACTTTTTTGTCGAGCTAAAAATGCATTAGCTTCACTTAAACGGTCCCAAAACATGCTTAATTAAGGAAGAAACCTTGTTTATTTAAAAAGAAATGCATTCCTTGAGCGTGTCTGTATCCCATAAGCACAAACCCACTTGGGAGGGCCCAAACTTTGTATAAATAGGTATGTTGCCCTCCATTTCACGATCCAAGCTAGACATTGCTGTCTACAACAGTTTGGCGCCTATTTCCAGCCTACCACACATTGTTCAGAGCTGATTTCAGCATGTAGACTGCTATTGCTGGTTTTTATTGCGTTTTTAGTCTTTCTCTCTCCTGCAACCTGCGTTTGCTGTTTTCTCTCTCCTGCAGCCAGCATTTTTCCTAGCTTGTTTGCTTGCTTTCTTTGCTTGTCTTGCTTGCTTGAAATCGACTCAAAAGCCCTTGCTTTTCAAGAATTTAAGATTTTTGTGGTTTTGAAATATTATAGCTTAAGATAAATGTTTAGAATCTTTTTGAAGATTCCCTTCTAAAAAGTCAAATTCACAAAAAAAAACTTAAAAAGGATATGTGTTCTATGTATTCCATTTTAAAAAAGACTCAAAAGCCCTTACTTTTCAAGAATTTAAGATTTTTGTAGTTTTGAAAATGAAGCTAATTTTGACCTTATTTTATGCTTAGGGGTTAAACAAAAGTTTGTAATACACAACCATGGCCATGCTTTTAAGTACAATGTTAAAATTTAAGATCAAACTCCTATTCTTGAGTATGCAATCTACTCAGTTTTAGCCACATTTAGTACATTCATTTGTGAATCTTCTCTCCTTTAATGCTTAATAACTTATGAATCTCCTCAACAAAGGAGGGCATCTCTGTGCTATATTTGTGTCACCCACCCTCTGGCTCCAACCTTAGAGCAATCTACCGAACAGTTAAAGCTATCTCAAATGCAATTTCAAGGCCTTTTCAACCTAATAAATAGGGTAGCATCCCCAATAGTGGATGTTGTTTATATGCTATTTAGGCTATTTAGGAGGTAGGGCAACACCTATTTTAACCATTGATGCCCCGTTAAGAGACTATTTGCCACCTCTTACACTCAATTAATGGGTTATCTAAGGCTAATTCCCCATGAAGTGGATGGATCTTCCTTGGTTGTTCAGCTATATCAAGAGGACGCTTCATTTCAAAGGGTCCCTTTCTAGTGTTACCCTCCCCTTTTGATAGATTGGTATTAGGAATATTTTGGCACCCGCCTTTCTTACGAGAACATAGCAGAGGAATTAGAGGGGGGGCTCCTCATATTGTCTTGAATTAAAATCTACAGCACGGACCTAGCCGCAAATTGTGAGATTTTCATAATAGATATCCTTTGCTCCCCGGTAGTTGCGTGCCTTGGGCCAGCGCGACGCCAAACCATTCTTAATAAGGCCGTTGAACGCTTGAATGCGTACGTACGGAATATCAGACGTTACGCATTGCTGTTTATATATTAAATAGGCCGTCTTTAAATGCAATACAACTGCTAGTTCTTCTACTATAAAAGTAGTAATCCAATGCTTAGCATGCCATTTTTTAAAAGATTCTAGTCTAAGACGGTCAGAGTCTAAAGGCATATTATTAGAGGTGTTCTCGTCTATATTATGAGGCATCATAAATCTCTCCCCTCGTTCCCCTATAAGGAACCTATTCGTTGTTGGTGTGTTAATTCTTGCATCTTGCTATAATAGCTAATAGGGTAGCTTGTCCTAACTAACAGAGAGGGGGGGCCTATTTGGGATATTTAAACCCCCTCCCACCTGATAGTATAGGGGGGGGGTCAGATGTGAAGCTATCCCTATTGGTGTACAATGATATCTCACTATTATACTAGAGTTGGTCTGCACGGGTCAAGCATTAAAGAGGGATGTTATGAAATCACCTAGCCCTTTAGGGCTTGTTGGTATACCTAAATAACAACACTATAAAACCGATAGTGTGAAAAATGCTAAAGAAAAAAAGCTCATAGACTATGATGTCAAGGACATCGTTATTGGGTAGCATAATAGAAAAGCGCCCCACGCCCACAACTATTCGCTTAAGGGCATGGTTTTGTATCTCGGCCCCCTCGGGTCCCTCCCTGTTGACAATTCGGACGTACTCCATTCTACAAACAAGTAGGGATGTGGATAGATAGGCAAGGCTGATGGGTATAACAATGCTCCATAAACCTTGCACAGCCATATCATGAGTTCGTTCTCTTAGTGAGTCCATTCGTCTTTTTTCTATAAAAAATCTAAAGAGAGAGTTAATAACGTATGTAGGAAGGAATAAAATAGATCGGGCAAAACTAGGAAGAGGTTAACAGCATGCTACAAGAGGACTATCTTGCCCCCATTGACATGGATAATCTAAATATTATAGGTGCCTGCCCTGTAGGGTATCGGAAAAAAGAGGTCCCTCCCCTCCAGCAATTTCTTAAGGAAGTTCAATGATTAAGGTTGGGATTCACATTAGCTGGGTTACTGTCATGGCTTAAACATTGGTGGGACAATAGACATTTGAACAGGGCCCGGGCGGCTTCGAAGAACGCCCAAGGAGTGCCATATGTATTAAGGGCCCTTAGAGAAAACTCATTAGAACTCTCAGTGAGTGAGTCATTATCCACTAGAGTCGTCGCGTTTGTTTTTCTCTTCTTCCTAATAAGCTTCATTATATATATTTGGCGTGACACCTTAGCCATTTTCCTCTCATGGCACCATTGTTGGGCCTAAGAGAGGGTGTTGAGCTAAAAATGCATTAGCTTCACTTAAACAGTCCCAAAACATGCTTAATTAAGAAAGAAACCTTCTTTATTTAAAAAGAAATGCATTCTAGAGAGTGTATGTATCCCATAAGCACAAACCCACTTGGGAGGGCCCAAACTTTCTATAAATAAGCACAAACCCACTTGGGAGGGCCCAAACTTTCTATAAATAAATATGTTTGAAACCAGCCTTCCTTCTCGGATAGGGTGGTTTAACCTGATTAAGCACTTAATTACAGCAATCAACAAATGAACATAAGTTGAAATGCTCACTTTGCCTTCATAAACTTGGATAGTGGATACCTTGTTGGCCCCAAAATTGGCCCCCCTTTCGGTATTTCTTTAATTTCAATTGCTAATGGATAAATTACAAGTCGAGATTTCACGATCTTCTTGGCTGATTCAAAAGCCCCTTGCTGTTCCAATAATCAGCAAATCATTCGAGCAAATTGCCCCTTGCTTTTCACCCAAGACTTGCTCTAATGGAACCCCAACTGGTCAAATGCTGCCCCAAATTCACTATAGATGGGCTGGCATCTGAAATCCTCACAATTCCACAAATTTCCAGTGCTAATTTCAGTGTACAATGCCTTTGACTGATGGCACGGGTCCCAAGGTGTCTGCTAACCCTAATTACTGCTGTAATTTAGGGTTTACAGCAGTAAACTCTCTGTTGTCCATCAAATTTGGCTGTACTTTGCTACCAATGGCTGAGAATTATTGAGAATGCTTGAGCATAGACTGGAGGAGATGAGAGAATGCTGTAGAGAGAGAGAAAATCAGTTGAAATGTATCTTTTGATTCGTAGCTCTGATGACAAATCTGATGGCACCAACAGTTTTAAAAGGGGGTAAAACATTAGCTCTCGGCTAGCGAGCCCTCCTCTTCTACCGCCGCCTCTCTTGAGGCGGAAGTGAAAACCAGCTGCCCCTTATCCTATCGCGGCGTGCAATCAGCCGTCGCCTCTCAGAGCTAAATCTGATCACCTCCTCCCCCTCCACCAAGCTCAGAATGGTTGCCATTCAGCTTTCACCACCCTTCAACAGCCTTCTCCCTAGTTGCATGGGAAAGTTTTCCGAGTGGCAGCCTTCCTAATGCATTTTCAGCCATTAAATTAAATTTCCAGAATTAATTAATTCTGAAAATTAATTTCAGTCCTTTTGACCTTGCCCAAAATTAAACATGCCCATCTGTAATGAAATTGGCTAGGCCATTTGCAACTTGGAGTGGTTCCCAACCTTTGTTGACCCTTAGACTAGCATTAATTAATTAATTAATGCTAGTCCCTAGTGTCACCACTGATACTTAATGGCCAAACAATTGTCCTAGGGTCCAACTTGGCACCAACTGACCACCAAAACCCAGTTGGCATAACTTAACACAACTTTTGCCTTTCACACTGTTAATCCTTAAACGAATGAAGGTGGAAAATCTGGAAAAGCTGAAGCAGAAGACAAGGCCAAGGCAAAAGTGAAACGGAAGACGAAGGCGCGCCAAGAAAAATCTAGAAACACAAGAAGCGCAGAAAAGTTCCAAATAAGGGAAAAAGGTACACAAGGAAAAGCGCAAGTTAATACTTTTGTAAAAGAGTGCAAGCGCATCGTGATTTAATTTAGGGAGCGCTGGGCTCTCACCCGTGCAATTTATAAATGTGGACCGTCAGTGGAAAGGAAGCTAGGAAGATAGAAGGACAATGGGAAAAATGGCCTAGACCACGGCTAGCCATGTAAAAAAGGGGATAAGGGGATGACCGCCCAAAAAGGGATTTAGGGTTTTGTATATAAAGTTGAAAAGTGAATGAGAAGCTCATTCTTGTGTGTGGCCAAAAGTGGGTCTCCTCTTCTTCTTATTCTTCTTGTTTTTGCTTGCTTGAGTTTGTGCTTGAGAGAGGGAGTGTGAGAGTGTGAGGGAGTGAGTGTGTGAGGGTGAGGGACCGGGGAGGAGAAGCTCTCCATCTTCTCCTCTCTTCTTCTAATCTTTTCTCTTGTCTTGTCTTACTCGCGGCTATGGAGCTTGGAGCGTGGAGCTTGAGGATGGAGCTTGCTTGAAGCTTGCACTTGGATCGTGGAGCTACTAGAGTGCGCGGGACAAGAGGTAACTCCATCGGCATGGAGGTAAGCTCACTACACCCGTAGATGTGGATGGCACATTGGCTATGTGAGAGGTAGCCATTAGTGCTTGGCTTGGAACGCTTGAAGCAATAAGAGGTCCGTGGGTCTTGGCGGTTGAGTGAGACCTAACACATTTTGGTTCCGTTGCCAGGACCAACGGATTCAAGCCTTGAGCGCTTGCGCACTTCGAATCGAGCATTGAAGTAGGGTTTTCTCCCAATCGATGCTTGAGGTAGATAGGTGGGAAGCGAGGGTGTTTGAAGAGGTATTCGATCTCCTTAGCAAGTTGGTTTTTGTAGTTTTGGACTTGGGAAAGCATGATGGAGTAGTGTAGGTGTTTTTCTTATAATTTTTTCTTGCATTTAGGAAAGATAGGAGCAAAACATTGAAGCAAACAGTAGGGTTTTCTGTTGCTGTATAACAGGTTGAAACATGGAAATAGGGGCACAGATTCAGATTTTTGGCTAGAAAAGTACGAGGGATTAATTTCTGAGGTTACAGCAGGCTGGGATGGGGCAATAAGAGGCCCAGGAAACCAGGAATACCACATTTGACATCCTGCATTCTGAGAAGATAGTGAGCTTGAGAGCTAGGGAGAGAGAGAGCAGCGGAGAGACCTTTGAAGTGCCGATCGATTGGAGCGCCACAGTGATTCCAGGTAAGTCTGGCATTTCCTTGTAGTGTTTTGTACCTATTTGGAAGGTTTGGATGATTTCGTGGAGTAGGCGTTGACCTTGAGGCATCGCGCGCAATCCGCGGGCCGTCGTCCGCACTGTCGAACCAGTTCGTCCGATTCCCAAAATCGAACCATTCAAATTCGGGGTCGGACCGTTCGACTGCTAGAATCGGACTACCTTGTCCGATCCGATTTACCAGAATCGGATCACTGTGAGAATCGGACCCAGTCTCAAAATCGGATACTCGGACCCTGAAAATCACACACACTAAAAATCAGACTTTAGAATCAAACACACGAAAATCGGATGCAATGAATCGGATGAGTTCAGAATCGGACACTCGTTAAAATCGGACGTCCGATTCCAGAAATCGGACGTCCGATTCCAGAAATCGGACGTGACCAAAATCGGATTCCAGAAATCGGACGTGACCAAAATCGGATCGCTGGACCGATCGGACCAACCTTAAATCGGACGTCCGCTTCTGATAATCGGACTCTTGAAAATCGGACATCTGGGAATCGGACAGAAAATTGTCAAAATCAGACAGGTATCTAGAATACAAATTTTGACGCATCTAAATCCAAAGGCTACGTAGGGCTAAAGGCACATCACAGATCCATCACTGGGCTGAAACTTAGAGCAAGTAGTTCAAAATTTGGTTATAAACGGTCCTCTAGATTGCACATGGCGTTTACCGTAACGGCCCTACGGGCCGGGGAGGACTGTCTCCCCCCAGATCCTCGCAAAGGGGGCTCCCTCCACACCTCCCTCAAGTAGATTGGAGAGAAAACGTGCGTCGTGACAGGTCCTCCGGATTAGGCCCTAGTGTAGTAATGGCTCTATACAAGCATAGATTTTCACTTGTAAAGCAGCAAACAGAAGCCTACACTCAAAGACAAAAAGAGACCCTAGAACCTCAACAGGCCAATCTAGCCATCAAGGGCAAAAAGGCCACACCACGAGAACACAAAGACATTGTGTTCAGACCGTGTCTAGTCAGAGTAGAATGCAACATCAACAAGCTACAAATGCGAAGATGACTAGACATGATACTCTTGACGAGAGATGTACCTTGAGTAGCACTGCACAGACGACCCAAGACATCGGTGGAGAATTCACATCTGGTCGTGCAGTTGGGGACTCAAGGGCATTTGTCAGAAGGCTTAAATTTACAAGCCAAGACCCGCAAGATGAAGACATAGTACCACCTGCTTATCTTAGGGTCAAACTCACTGCGAAAAGAGAGTATACTATCGATGCTCTAATTGATGAAGGAGCAGATTTTAATATCTTGACCTATGAATCATGGACCCTATCAGGCCAACCAAAGCTCACACCGACTAATGCAACTCTTAGTCCTTATGGGGGACACCCACAAGCTATGACATTAAAGTGATATTTAATGTGACATTAAGGTGACATTTAATGTGACATTAAGGTAAATCAAGGGGAACATGCACGAGGATGACCGTCCGAGCTCTTGGGCGCCCGAACGGGGTTAAGGGGAGCCTAGAACTGAAGAGAGTCCAAGAATAGTAGGACTCACCAAGGTTTGTCGGCTGGCAATTGGATCACGATGGTCTGGCCAGCAATATACTAGGTAAGGCTGGGAGGTGAAAGGAATTACTCGTGCTCATCCATCTCGACTGTTTTCTTCTGGCTTCATAGTCTTCTTCTGAGTCATCTGACATTGGTATCAGAGCCGACGGGTCTAGTCGTGTGGTTCTGTGAAGTTCTTCAACGAAAAGGCAAAGTCGACGGGTCTTGCGGTTCGTTTCAGTTGACGGGTCTTACGGGTCCCGCTATTCGTCTCAGTCGACGGGTGACGGGTTTCAGTCGACGGGTCTCGCCGTGAAGCCGTTGGTCTAAAGCGCCTGGTGACACGTCACATAAAATTTGACGTGACGATTACCTACGTTACGTATTTTAAGGCGGGGAAGCTATCCTTTACAAAAACGCTGTATATTGGATCGCGCGACGGATTCTGGCTGGAGCTCGTCTGTAAACGCATCAATGGACCTGACGTCTTGTTCACCTTTCCACAGGCTGGTTCTTCAGTTTCGAAGCTGAAGCTATTTTCTGGTTCTTGAGTGATCAGTCGACTGCACGCTCTGAAATTTTTCTCACCAGCCCCGACTGCACTTGCATCACAAGTACAAGCTCAGCAGAGAACAAGTTCAGGAAAGGTGCATTGATGGCTTGCGTGATTATTAAGAAGGGGGACTGAATACTAGTCGTTTCTGCAAAGAAGCTCCATTTCCTGCGTGACCGACTTTGTTCGGGCGATAAAATTTGTTCCTTACTCTTCGGGTTTATTTACAAACCAGCAACAACTGCTTGCCATTAAAATCAGGGAAGTACTTTACTTTGTATGCAAATTTCTTATCTTTGCTTTCCAATTCCAGTGTATTAATGGCAGAAAAAGGGAAAGAGAGAGTAATGGAAGGTTCTAGTTCTAGGGACCACCCTATGGTAGATCCCCATGAACCAGAGATGCAAGAAGAATAGTGGGAAGAATTTTTTGCTACACGAGAACAATTTGATGATCTTACTGCTCGTGTGCAAGCTCAGGGGGTTCAAATGGAATTTTTAACCCAAACACTCACTGAAATAAAATCTCAATTAACTTTATTGTTAGAAAGAGATAAAAATAAGATAGAAACCTCGGATGTCCCATCTTCATCGAAAGATTTAGATGTGACTATGCGAGATCCTAAGGAACCCCACCATAAGATGAGGGATAATCCAATTTTAAAAGATATGAAGTCCCCTCAGTTTCACGGGGAGGAAAAAGATAGAAATAAAGATACAATCTTTAATTTCCTCCAAAAATGGGAAGATTTACATAAACTTAAAAATACCCCACCACATCTCCAAGCACTGGAGGCTAGTTTAACTTTGGGGCCCAAAGCATATAAGTGGTGGCGAACTTTAAAGGAGGCAAATAAAATACCTGAAACTTGGGCTCAATTTGAATCCCTCTTTTTGAAAGAATTCCTTCCTGAAAATGAAATGGAAAGAAATTGGGAAGATTGGGATTATGTTAGACAAAAGGGAAGACCCCTGCTGACATATCTGGAGGAATATCGTGAGATAATCCTCAAATTCGAAGGAATAGATGAATTTCAAAAAACAAGAGGATTCATTAGGGGACTAGACAAAGCCTGTAAAAAGGAAGTAAAAAGGAGTTCGCCTAAGACGCTGGAAGAGGCAATTAAATTTGCATTGATCAATAAAGATAGTATGCGTCCAGGTACACTCACTAGTCTCATTGATATGGAGTCCAAGTCTAAGGAATTGAAAACCTCAAAATTTGTGGGCAAATTTAAAAGGAAAATGCCATTTTTAAAGGGTAAAAAACAACCTTTTGAAAAGAAACCATATGTGAGGCCAAAGTTAAGTCCTGATGACTTCGATAAGGCCAAAAAAGAAAAGTTGTGTTTCAATTGCCTATCCCCTAACCATGCTGCTTGGAATTGCCCTCAAAAGAAAAAGGGGGAAGACAAAGGAAAGGATAAGGACAAGGGCAAGGGAAAAGAAAAACAAATCCATGTAGTGCAGACCTTAGAATTAAAGGGGCATGAATGGTATAAATCTTTAGAGGCCTTGCACATGGGTGTACAACACAAGTGTTGTATGTCAACTTCTATGTGGCAGCCTACTTTTGGGTCACATGATTTAGTTAGAGTACATGGATTGATAGCTGGAAAGAGGGTTAGAGTCATGATTGATGACTCTACTACACATAATTTTATAAATTATGCACTTGTCAAAAAATTGAAACTTCTCCAACGAAAGAGTGGGCATCAATATGTTGTTCGTATGATGTAAGGCCAAGACAATAAAATATGGGATACAATGGTATCCAATTTGGAAATTGAGATTCAAGGATATAAAGATAAACTTGATTTCCAAATTATGAAAATGGAAAGAGCTGATATTGCTCTAGGGAGGGAGTGGCTATGGGGATTGGAACCATCCTTAAAACATAGTTATCACCATAATACACTGGAATTTGAAAGGGATGGTAAGACTTTTGTCATTCAAGGTGAGCATGAAGTATCTGATAATCCTTTGCTGTGTTCTACTGAAGTTCAGAAGTTGATAAAGAAGGAAGTTTGTGAGGTATATATGTTATGGTCTCTTCCTGTACAGAACACTTTTACTTTCTGTAATATAAAGCAACAATTTTCTTATGTTTGTGAGTTGAATGTTAATAATGAATTAAGTAGTTTGTTAGATGATTTTAAAGATGTGTTTCCTTCTGATTTACCAAGTGGCCTTCCACTAGATAGGGGTGATATAAATCACCCAATTGACATAAATAAGGATACACACCCTATTTCTAAACCACCGTATAGGTTAAGTGAAACACAGCACCAAGAAGTTGAAAGACAAATTAAGGATTACCTTGATAAAGATTTATTCAACCCAGTAATTCACCTTGGGCTTCACCAATTTTATTGGTAAAGAAAAAAGATGGTTCTATGCGACTTTGTGTTGACTATAGAGCACTTAATAAAATAACGGTGAAGAATAAATTTCCTATGCCCAGAATGGAAGATCTTTTTGATCAATTACAAGGGGTAAAATTCTTCACAAAGATAGATTTAAGATCAGGTTATCACCAAGTAAGAATTAAGGCACAAGATGTTCCCAAGACAGCATTTCGTACTAGATACGGGCATTATGATTTTTTGGTGATGCCTTTTGGCCTCACTAATGCACCAGCTACCTTTATGAAGCTGATGAATAGTTTTTTACGGCCCTATCTAGGACATTTTGTAGTAGTCTTCTTGGATGATATCTTGATCTTTAGTAAATCAAGAGAAGAACATTTGGAACACTTACGATTAGTATTCCAACTGTTAAGAACACATTTCCTTTATGCGAAGAAAACTAAATGTGAATTCTTTGCACAAGAGGTCAAATATTTGGGGCATATTATCTCGAAAGAGAGAATCAACATGGATCCAGAAAAAGTAAGGGCAATTATTGAATGGCCATCTCCAAGAAACCTGGAAGAGCTGCAGATCTTCCTAGGTTTATTTGGATTTTATCGTAGATTCATTCGAGATTATGCCAAAATAGCTGTTCCAATGACTGACCAACTTAAAGGGAAAGGAAAAAGTTTTAATTGGGGAACAGACCAAAATGAAAGTTTTCAAAAACTTAAGGTAGCTATTGCTACAGCTCCAGTACTATTAATTGTGGATCCCAATAAACCGTTTGTGGTTGAAGTTGATGCCAGTGATAAGGCGATAGACGCGGTCTCATTACAAGAAGGTTGACCAGTTGCTTTTGAAAGCAAGAAATTAGACCGTGCAAAACAGAATTATTCTGTTTATGAGCGGGAGCTGTATGCAATAGTACATGCAATGAAGAAATAGAGGCCTATCTGTACGGTGCCAAACTTTTGATTTTATCGGATCATGAAAGCATTAAGTGGCTTAATGATCAAACGGATTTACACGAGCGTAAAGCCAGATGGGCCGAACTCCTCCAAGAGTTCGACTATGAGATAAGATATAGAAAAGGAAAGTATAATATGGTAGCTGATGCACTCAGCAGAATGCCCATCATTAATGAATTGAGTTTTACTCAGTTCACTTCCAACTTGCTTGAATCTTTAAAAGGGAAATGCCAGGTTGATCCGGCATATTCCAACATATGGGAAGCAATAAAAAACGGGGATCCAAATGAAAGTGCTTCTACTGAGGAAGGAATATCTGAGGATGTTCAACAAGGAAATGGAGCATCAGGGGTTGCTCAAACTGGATTCAAGTGGAAGAATTTTACCATTGATAATGATTATTTACTCTACAAGGGTAGGGTATGTGTCCCGAAAGATACAGAAATAAGGCGCCAGATAGTCTTTGAGTGTCATAATACCCCTAGCGCGGGACATCCAGGAGTTAATAAGACTTATAGTCTTATTAAAAGGTAGTTCTATTGGCCTGGAATGAATAAGGACGTCCTTGACTATGTGGTCAAATGTAATAAATGCCAGGTTAATAAAGCTGAAAGATTAAAAATGGGAGGACTTCTCCATCCACTAGAGATTCCTTCGGGAAAATGGGAGAGTATCTCCATGGACTTTATTGTTGCTTTACCCAGAACACAGAGGGGGCACGACTCTGTATGGGTGATTGTGGATAGGTTAACCAAAATGGCTAGGTTTATTCCAACTTCAATTGATGTTAAAACACCAGAATTGGCTAGATTGTTCGTAGAGAACATATACCGATTGTATGGCCTTCCAGCAAATATAGTTTCTGATCGGGATAGAAAATTTGATAGCCAATTTTGGCGTGCGGTATTTAGGAAATTGGATACTAAACTTAGCATGAGTACGGTGGATTATCCGCAAACAGATGGGCAAACTGAAAGGGTTAACCAAATTCTTGAAGCAGCCCAGAGCTCCTTTTGCAGTAGGACTGCATAAGGAAAAGGTTCTGGCAGCCAAAGACTTTTTGGAGGATATGAATAATATGTTAAAATTTGCTCAAGAAAATATTAAAAAGGCTCAAAACCGAGCTAGAGCATATGCAGATCCTCACCGAAGAGACATCTCCTTTGAAGAAGGAGAATTGGTCTATCTTAAGATGCCTGAACAAACTAAAACTATGAAAAAGGGACAATGTCCAAAGCTTTTACCAAGGTATTGTGGTCCTTTCATAATACTTAAAAAAGGTCGGAGAATTGGCTTACAAGCTCCAACTACCTGCTGGTAGTAAAATACATCCAGTTTTTCATGTAAGTAAATTAAGGAAGAAGCTGGGTGATTTGGATAATCTAATCTTAAATGATGACATTGAGGAGCTATTAAATGACCAATCTAATCCACATGAACCAGAAAGAATATTAAATGTTTGTAATAGACGAACAAGGAATACTATTTATCAAGAATGTTTGGTTAAGTGGAAAGATTATTCAGAAGAAAGCTCAACATGGGAGCGAGTAAGTACTTTAAAGAAAAGGTTTCCCGATTTACAGTTAGACCTTCCAAGTATCGTTTTCGAGGACGAAACCGATTCTTAAGGGAAAGGAAATGTGACATTAAGGTCACAAACATTGAATGTGACATTAAAGTGACATTTAATGTGACATTAAGGTAAATCAAGGGGAACATGCACGAGGATGACCGTCTGGGCTCTTGGGCGGCCGAATGGGGTTAAGGGGAGCCTAGAACTGAAGAGAGTCCAAGAATAGTAGGACTCACCAAGGTTTGACGGCTGGCAATCGGAAACTGAAAGCTTGTCCTATTTTATGTTCCTCCAAATAGTGCTAATTACGGTAAGGAAACCCTCCTAGGAAGATCCTTCAAAAGAGCGACCAAGTGTGAGGCCGACTATGTAGCACAGAGGATACACTTGACACTATCGGGTGTGAGGATAGTCACAACCTTTAGCAAGGGTGACCTCATCGAATCTCAAGGGAAAGGCAAGGAAGGCGCTGACATAACAGTCCAGCCTGCTAATGAGAGCAAGGACTTGTTGGAAGAGTTGATACAAGCACAGGTCAAACAACGAGAACCAATGAGTGAGGCCATGTCTGAAACAGGAAGGTCAGGAGCCAATGCTAAGGACAGGCGTTGGACTTATAAACATCGTAGAAAACTCTAAAAGAAGCCTAAGCTTTATAGACGAAGGCATCGATGGAGAGCCAATACAACGCCGAGATGTATATCCAAAGCGTTGCTACGTGTTCAAGGGTATTATGCAGGTAACCGATGGATTTGGGTACCAAACACGCTGCTTGTGAGAAGGCTGATTACTTAACAAAGCAAATGGCACAATCGTCTAATAGCCTCGAGTAAATCATTCAGCCAGTGCCAAGTCCACTTAAGAGTCCCAAGTTTCCTATACTCTCTTTCCCTAAACGGACACAGGAAGCACAACAACAGTCATCAAGTGCAGCTGCTCAATCCCAATCTCTGTCTCCATCTAAGCTTCCAAATGTCCAAGAGGTGGAACATGACACCATCAGCAGCTCTCAGCCTAAGGATATGCCTATACAACCTAATGTGAATAGATCAACTTATGCTCGATCTACACAAGTGAATGCTCAAAGGGCAACAAAAGACACGACCACTTCCGATCGCCCTAGGGACTTGACACCGCAATCCACCAAGAGTATCCAGCCCAGTGGACTAGCCGCTACTACTTCCAATCAGGGATCACAGCAGTCACACCCCTTGGCCATGACAACGACCCTTGCGGAACGTGTCCTTAGTAGTTTACCTGTGGAGGAGATGTCGCAACCAACTTCATTGATAACTCCAGCACTTCCAAAGCGCCTAAAGTCTAGGCTGGAGAAGTTAAACAGAAGGGAAGAGCTAGACTCTCCAAAAAGGGAGGCAGTTGTACCCTCACAACCTAGCAAGACTATTCAGTAGGCCATAGCTATGTCCCACAAGGACACACTAGAGAAAGAGAATGCTGAGGCCCAACCAAGCACATCAACGGTTTACCTAGTTCAGAGTCCTGAGTCGTTGAGAGATGCACCTTCACTGACCAAGAAAAATAGAAGAAAACAACGAAAACAACAACAGTTATAGGTGGTTGTGGACCCCAGTAACATTGATACCAAGAGCGCTGGAGAGCTGAAAAATAAAGCATAGAGTCCATCCACCAATGATCCCATTGATGCCTCTCTTAATAGCGGTGAAACCTCAGATACATCCGTGTGCTCTGAAAAATCAAAGCAGTCGTTACCATCAACAGTTGCTTGCAACACTCAATCCACTGACAACAGAACTCGCATTGACCAATCAAGAGTGGATACAACGCTGTTACAACAGGGTGACAAATTTATACTAGTCACATCCAAGGAGAATCATGACGCAATAACGAAGCCTCAGGAGAAACATGGAAACCCCAAGAGCATAAGAAATCCTAGCGTTGACCAATCTTGCTCGTCTAGGCCTGAGCCCCCAACTATGCTAAAGCCTAGGTAAACTCCTAGAACCTTGCATGAGATAGCATTGAACATAGAAGTGTCGGAGAATGCTTAACCGAGTTGGATGCTAAGTTCAAAGTGTTCGTACGTGTCTATGTCCTGGCAGACATGGGCGCATTCCCTAAAGAGCAGCTTGAAGAATACTTGCCATTTTCCTTATCTTGGGAAGAGCAAGAACATCTTGATGAGCACTATAACAGGCTCTTGTATGAACGCATGCGACTTATCTCTAATGAGGAAGCCGATGAACTACGCTTAACTATAACATTCAATGATGTGCTCTACCAACCAAACCTCTTAGAGATAGAGCAACTAAAGCGACAATCAGAGGGTCGAAGTCAATTCGAACAACGTTGGTGTGAAAACCGCATTGCAATGGCCGAGCTAGGAGCGCAAATCATGACAGTCTCAAAGAAGCGATTGGCCAAATGGTGGTCTCAAAGAGACCCAACCTATGTGGCACCAACTTTCTTTCGAGTGCTGACTGCCATTCGGGGTACAAACTTAGCTGAAACTAGCCAAGAGAACTCTCTGTCTAATAAGGTTCTCACTGAGGAGGAGTTACATATTGCCAGTAGACTCGGATAAGGTTTCATGCTACTCGATGTTACAAAATATCTATCAGTATTAAGTAAGCTGTCACGAGTACTAGATGCGTGTGCCACACTCCAGTACAATCCGGAGTTCTATAATTGGCTTTTATCTTCGAGAAGTGACATGGATTCGTAAATATGTACATAAATAAACAATGAATTTTGTGACCCTGTATAGACAATGCCAATACACACAAGCAATGATAGTGAAGCGCAGGGAGAAAAGTTGGGTTCAACAGGCTAAGCTCCTCAGGTCATCTTCTCACCACACATTTAGAAGTTGTGTTAGATTACGGGGACAGTTTTCTTGAAAAGATGGAAGCACGAGACAGACTAACCTCCCAGCCACGCCTAGATAAGTGCTGGCCCTCAAGCTTATCTCTTTGCCAGCCGTCAACTTCCTGGAGTCTTACTATTCCTGGACTCCCTTACTCTCTAGGCTCCCCTTAACCCCGTTCGGGCGCCCAAGAGCCCGGACGGTCATTCTCGTGCATGTTCCCCTAAATTTACCTTAATGTAACATTAAATATCCCTTTTAATGTCACATTCCACACTTATGACCTTAATGTGACATTAAATATCACTTTTAATGTCACATTAATGTCACATTTCCTTCCCCTTAAAAATCGGTTTCGTCCTCGAAAACGATATTTGGAAGGTCTAACTGTAAATCGGGAAACCTTTTCTTTAAAGTACTTACTCGCTTCCATGTTGAGTTTTTTTCTGAACAATCTTTCCACTTAACCAAACATTCTTGATAAATAGTATTCCTCGTTCGTCTATTACGAACATTTAATATTTTTTCTGGTTCATGTGGATTAGATTGGTCATAGAATGACTCCTCAATATCATCATTTAAGATTAGATTATCCAAATCACCCAGCTTCTTCCTTAGTTTGCTTACATGAAAAACTGGATGTATTTTACTACCAGCAGGTAGTTGGAGCTTGTAAGCCAATTCTCCCACCCTTTTAAGTATTATGAAAGGACCACAATACCTTGGTGAAAGCTTTGGACAATGTCCCTTTTTCATAGTTTTAGTTTGTTCAGGCACCTTAAGATAGACCAATTCTCATTCTTCAAAGGAGATGTCTCTTCGGTGAGGATCTGCATATGCTCTAGCTCGACTTTGAGCCTTTTTAATATTTTCTTGAGCAAATTTTAACATACTATTCATATCCTCCAAAAAGTCTTTAGCTGCCTGAACCTTTTCCTTATGCAGTCCTACTGCAAAAGGAGCTCTGGGCTGAAACCCATACATCAACATAAATGGACTATATCCAGTGGAAGAGTGTTTGGCACTGCTATATGCAAACTCGGCTATCGGTAAATACTCTTCCCAATTAGTTTGCCTTTTGCTTACATATGCCCTAAGCATATCTTCAAGAATTTGGTTAACCCTTTCAGTTTGCCCATCTGTTTGCGGATGATCCGCCGTACTCATGCTAAGTTTAGTATCCAATTTCCTAAATACGGCACGCCAAAAATGGCTATCAAATTTTCTATCCCGATCAGAAATTATATTTTCCGGAAGGCCATACAATCGGTATATGTTCTCTACGAACAATCTAGCCAATTCTGGTGTTTTAACATCAATTGAAGTTGGAATAAACCTAGCCATTTTGGTTAACCTATCCACAATTACCCACACAGAGTCGTGTCCCCTCTGTGTTCTAGGTAAAGCAACAATAAAGTCCATGGAGATACTCTCCCATTTTTCCGAAGGAATTTCTAATGGATGGAGAAGTCCTCCCATTTGTAATTTTTCAGCTTTATTAACCTGGCATTTATTACATTTGACCACATAGTCAAGGACGTCCTTATTCATTCCAGGCCAATAGAACTGCCTTTTAATAAGACTATAAGTCTTATTAACTCCTAGATGTCCCGCACTAGGGGTATCATGACACTCAAAGAGTATCTGGCGCCTTATTTCTATATCTTTCGGGACACATACCCTACCCTTGTAGAGTAAATAACCATTATCAATGGTAAAATTCTTCCACTTGAATCCAGTTTGAGCAACCCCTGATGCTCCATTTGCTAGTTGAACATCCTCAGATATTCCTTCCTCAGTAGAAGCACTTTCTTTTGGATCCCCATTTTTTATTGCCTCCCATATGTTGGAATATGCCGGATCAACCTGACATTTCCCTTTTAAAGATTCAAGCAAGTTGGAAGTGAACTGAGTAAAACTCAATTCATTAATGATGGGCATTCTGCTGAGTGCATCAGCTACTATATTATACTTTCCTTTTCTATATCTTATTTCATAATCGAACTCTTGGAGGAGTTCGGCCCATCTGGCTTTACGCCCATGTAAATCTGGTTGATCATTAAGCCACTTAATGCTTTCATGATCCGATAAAATCAAAAGTTTGACACCATACAAATAGTGTCTCCATTTCTTCATTGCATGTACTATTGCATACAGCTCCCTCTCATAAACAGGATAATTCTGTTTTGCACGATCTAATTTCTTGCTTTCAAAAGCAACTGGTCGACCTTCTTGTAATAAGACCGCGCCTATTGCCTTGTCACTGGCATCAGCTTCAACCACAAATGGTTTATTGGGATCCACTATTAATAATACTGGAGCTGTAGCAATAGCTACCTTAAGTTTTTGAAAAATTTCATTTTGGTCTGTTCCCCAATTAAAACTTTTCCCTTTCCCTTTAAGTTGGTCTGTCATTGGAACAGCTATTTTGGCATAATCTCGAATGAATCTACGATAAAATCCAGATAAACCTAGGAAGATCTGCAGCTCTTCCAGGTTCCGTGGAGGTGGCCATTCAATAATTGCCCTTACTTTTTCTGGATCCATGTTGATTCCCTCTTTCGAGATTATATGCCCTAAATATTTGACCTCTTGTGCAAAGAATTCACATTTAGTTTTCTTCGCATAAAGGGAATGTGTTCTTAACAGTTGGAATACTAATTGTAAGTGTTCCAAATGTTCTTCTCTTGATTTACTAAAGATCAAGATATCATCCAAAAAGACTACTACAAAATGTCCTAGATAGGGCCGTAAAACACTATTCATCAGCTTCATAAAGGTAGCTGGTGCATTAGTGAGACCAAAAGGCATCACCAAAAAATCATAATGCCCGTATCTAGTACGAAATGCCGTTTTGGAAATATCTTGTGCCTTAATTCTTATTTGGTGATAACCTGATCTTAAGTCTATCTTTGTGAAGAATTTTGCTCCTTGCAATTGATCAAAAAGATCTTCCATTCTGGGCATAGGAAATTTATTCTTCACCGTTATTTTATTAAGTGCTCTATAGTCAACACAAAGTCGCATAGAACCATCTTTTTTCTTTACCAATAAAATTGGTGAAGCCCAAGGTGAATTACTAGGTTGAATAAATCCTTTATCCAGGTAATCCTTAATTTGTCTCTCAACTTCTTGGTGCTGTGTTTCACTTAGCCTATACGGTGGTTTTGAAATTGGTTGTGTATCCTTATTTATATCAATTGGGTGATTTATTTCACCCCTATCTCGTGGAAGGCCACTTGGTAAATCAGAAGGAAACACATCTTTAAAATCATCTAACAAACTGTTCAATTCATTATTTACATTCAATTCGCAAACATAAGAAAATTGTTGCTTTATATTACAGAAAGTAAAAGTATTCTGTACAGGAAGAGACCATAACATATATACCTCACAAACTTCCTTTCTTATCAGCTTCTGAACTTCAGTAGAACACAGCAAAGGATTATCAGATACTTCATGTTCACCTTGAATGACAAAAGTCTTACCATCCCTTTCAAATTCCAGTGTATTATGGTGATAGCTACGTTTTAAGGATGGTTCCAATCCCCATAGCCACTCCCTCCCTAGAGCAATATCAGCTCTTTCCATGTTCATTATTTGGAAATCAAGCTTATCTTTATATCCTTGAATCTCGATTTCCAAATTGGATACCATTGTATCCCATATTTTATTGTCTTGGCCTTGCATCATACGCACAACGTATTGATGCTCACTGTTTTGTTGGGGAAGTTTCAATTTTTTGACAAGTGCATAATTTATAAAATTATGTGTGGCAGAGTCATCAATCATGACTCTAATCCGTTTTCCAGCTATCAATCCATGTACTCTAAGTAAATCATGTGGCCCAAAAGTAGGCTGCCACAAAGAAGTTGACATACAACACTTATGTTGTACATCCATGTGCAAGACCTTTAAAGATTTATACTTTTCATGGCCCTTTAATTCTAAGGTCTGCACTACATGGATTTGTTTTTCTTTTCCCTTGCCCTTGTCCTTTCCTTTGTCTTCCCCCTTTTTCTTTTGAGGGCAATTCCAAGCAGCATGGTTAGGGGATAGGCAATTAAAACACAATTTTTCTTTTTTGGCCTTATCAAAGTCATCAGGACTTAGCTTTGGCCTCATATATGGTTTCTTTTCAAAAGGTTGTTTTTTAGCCTTGAAAAATGGCATTTTTCTTTTAAATTTGCCCACAAATTTTGAGGTTTCTAATTCCTTAGACTTGGGCTCCGTATCAGTGAGACTGGTGAGTGTACCTGGACGCGTACTATCTTCATAAATTAATGCAAATTTAATTGCCTCTTCAAGCGTCTTAGGTAAACTCCGTTCTTCTTTTTTACAGGCTTTATCCAGTCCCCTAATGAATCCTCTTGTTTTTTGGAATTCATCAATTCCTTCCAGTTTGAGGATTATCTCACGATATTTCTCCAGATATGTCAGTAGGGGCCGTCCCTTTTGTCTGACATAATCCCAATCTTCCCAATTTCTTTCCATTTCATTTTCAGGAAGAAATTCTTTTAAAAAGACAGATTCAAATTGAGCCCAAGTTTCAAGTATTTTATTCGCCTCCTTTAAAGTTCGCCACCACTTATATGCTTTGGGCCCCAAAGTTAAACTGGCCTCCAGTGCTTGGAGATGTGGTGGGGTATTTTTTAATTTATGTAAATCTTCCCATTTTTGGAGGAAATTAAAGATTGTATCTTTATTCCTATCTTTTTCCTCCCCGTAAAATTGAGGTGGTTTCATATCCTTTAAAACCAGATTATCCCTCAATTTATGATAGGTTTGGGGTTCTTTAGAATCTCGAATGGTCACATCTAAATCTTTGGATGAAGATGGGACATCTGAGATTTCTATCTTATTTTTATCTTTTTCCAATAATAAAGTTAGCTGAGATTTTATTTCAGTAAGTGTTTGAGTTAAAAACTCCATTTGAACCCCCTGAGTTTGCACACGAGCAGAAAGATCATCAAATTGCTCTCTCGTGGCAAAAAATTCTTCCCATTGTTCTTCTTGTATGTCTGGTTCATGGGGATCTGCCATAGGTTGATCCCCGGAACTAGAACTTTCCATTACCCTTTCTTTCCCTTTTTCTGCCATTAATACACTGGAATTGGAAAGCAAAAATAAGAAATTTGCATACAAGATAAAATACTTCCCTGATTTTTAATGGCAGACTGTGACTTCAGTTGTATATGATGTTTTCTGCCTGTCTCACAGCAGTCGCAGTGCTATCCGTCTCAGGAGCAGTCCTATTCGTCTCAGCAATCTGATACTGGCGGCTCCACTTCTGATCTAGTTCTCGCGGGTGCTGGCAGCTTCACGTCTGATCCTCGCGGATGCTGGCGGCTCCACGTTTTTTTTATTTTTTTCTTTTTTCCTGCCCGTCACGAAACATTTCTGCTCGTAACTTTTTCTGCCGTGACGTTGAAGGTCACATTAATGTGACGTGGCGCTGAAATTCTTTTAAAATTTCTTTGACGGCCCATTTTCTCACTCGACGGGACGGGGCGCTTCTGACTGACGGCCCGCTTCTGACTGACGGGCCCGTTTTCTGACTGACGGCCTGTCGACTATTATCGACGTCTTAATGACCAGCAACTCCAGCGATTATTTTCGTGACGAGTCACGTCACGTCTTCACAGCTCCTGGTTCCGGCTGCTCACGCGATATGACCAAAACTGACGACCTGACGGATTCTTGTTCGATTAATGATCAGAAACATAGGCTCTGATACCAATGTTAGATTACGGGGACAGTTTTTTTGAAAAGATGGAAGCACGAGACAGACTAACCTCCCAGCCACGCCCAGATAAGTGTTGGCCCTCAAGCTTATCTCTTTGCCAGCCGTCAACTTCCTGGAGTCTTACTATTCCTGGACTCCCTTACTCTCTAGGCTCCCCTTAACCCCGTTCGGGCGCCCAAGAGCCCGGACGGTCATTCTCGTGCATGTTCCCCTAAATTTACCTTAATGTAACATTAAATATCCCTTTTAATGTCACATTCCACACTTATGACCTTAATGTGACATTAAATATCACTTTTAATGTCACATTAATGTCACAAGTTGTGTGACCATTCTCGCCTCTAGGTGGAGGGCATGCAACCCTCATCACCACCATAGGAAGCTCTAACCAACATCTCTGAGGGTGTAGGCAGGGTACCGTCCCTTTCTATACACCTTTCCCCCTTTCCGGTCTATCCTTCCGAGGATGAGCCCTGCCCCACTCCATGACAACCAGTCCACGCAACTTAGCATGAGCCAAGGTCTGCTAATGGCTGGAGGCTAAATGAATATCATCATGGGGGCCATCCCTCTACAATAAACATTGCATGCCTCACCTCTCCCGTTCTCGTTATGTGCACTTGATGACCCACTGCATAATCCCTTCCATGCGAACAGTTTTATCCTGCCTCAAGGCCTAATCCTCGGTTCGCATACTGCAGGTCCCCCTACGGTAGCCGACATGGAGCACCCAATGTAGCTGGCTTGCAAGGACGCTATTCGCCGTCGAAGGGAGCATGCAGCACAAGCACCCCCACCAAAACGCTACGTGCGTATCTAAAGAGGTATGCGCCGCACATGGGGTGTGGCAACACCAACCATGCAGGCTCCCACCAGATGCTCAGGCATCAGGTGCTCGAAAGAGGAGAGGGCAACTCGGGACAAGCAGGAATTTGATGCATTGTTTAAAAGCATCTTGAAAACAGTTGCGGCCAGGGACTATACCATCCGAGTCCCAGCCGACATTTTCCCCGCCCAATCTCACAGGATCCCCTCACCAGCACAGCCTCAGTCGCCCGACCACCGAGACTCACCCCGCCTCGTACAAATAGAGTAGCTCCATGTTGTATAAAAGGCTTATTAAATGCTCCCTGGCCATGACTTTGTCTTAAAAATGGTTTAGTGTTGACATGTTCCCCAATTGTACAAACTTTTCATATCTGCGTTTAATATATTTCATGTCTTTAGCAAAAGAAAAAGCTAATCAAGCGCAAGTGATAAGTATCTAAGTCAACACCAGGGAATTTAGATAAGTGATGTCTCCTTGCGTTGCATTGGTTTATTATAGTTGCGGCATATGCCGTGCATGTATTCTCATGAAGTGAGAAGTGGATGCAGGATGATGCAGGTCTTTGTGCGAAAGTGTTCAATGTTCGAGCACCGCAAGATCACCGACCCCACAAAGAGCCGCGACAAAGCCCACTGCCGAAAGCAAAAATCACTCGTTCGAGTGCCCACGTCGCACACTCTACGTCGCGTAATCACGGCAGCTGTTACCCCAATTGTACCAATATTGCACGTTCCAAAGAGGGTTGTAATATCTCAAGTGTATCTCCCCATCTCAACGACTGCTTCTCTAACAACGAGGCTAGGGCATAATCATCACTGTAATTGACATTCCCCAATCCATTGAAAGGATGATAGCCTCAACATATTGCAATGGTTGTACTCAGGCAAGTCCAAAAAAAAAAAAAGAAGAGAAAGAAAGAAAGAAAGAAAGAAAAAAGCACAAGAAAAAGAAAACGGAAAAGGAAAAAAGAAAAGAAAAGAAAAAAAAGATACGAAGCATCCACGATCATAGCACAGCACCTAGGGGTCCTCAAATTAGGCACGTCCAGTGACCTTGGTCGGCTGGTTCCGTCCCTAGTCCCCTAGCCCTTTAGTGTCAGCCACAATTGTTCAGGGCACATCAAGGACAGAACATACCTAGGGAGCTTGCCTCGCCTATGGTTAGACCTATCATCTTGACCCATTCGCACGATTCCCTCTTACACTCTGTCTTAATACCATTGCAATCAATTGTGGTAAGCACCGCATGCATGGCCATGAAAAGTACACTGTTCTCATCACGCAGGTCCAATAGCTACCAGCTATACCAACAGTGCAGTGTCCCTGTGTTCAATTATGTTACGTCGTGCAATCACAACGCAAAGGATGTCGCATACACCTTCACATATATTTCTTCTCAACATGGACGCCTTTGCTTCATCCACATATTATTACGAGAAACCAGCCGCGGTCTTCTAACTATGTAATATCTAAGTATGCACGAGCACTCACATAATATCTGCATCGAAATATATACACAGTTTGGGTCATTAAGTGGAGGACAATACTCTTAGCTTGCTCAGAGTTCGACCTGTCTCCCAAACTAATTGAACTATGTCTTGTGCACGATAGAGAAGACTAGCACTACCCTTAGGGAGAGACCACCTATGAGAGGTTTTTAATTGCAGGTATTGGAGACTCCAACGAAAGTGTCGTTTGCTCTTCATCGACACCCAACTCTGAACTCTTATCCTTTATCATCCTACAAGCCCGTCAAAGAATTGTCATGTGCTGAATCCCCAACAAACCAACACTTGTGCTGGCCATCAGTGCAATCCCCAACAACGAACAGCCCTACCACCAACTCCAACCACCCTACCACCAGCCACCTAGGCCACCAACGTGCCCCCAACGACCTTCCTTCACACCACCACCAGCACTCCTCCATGGCAATCACCGATGTCCCTTCCACCCATGCCTTCAGTTCATGCCAAAGTCTGCTACCTACGACGGTGAGTGCCATGGGACTGGCACTCGTCTAGGAGGGGGGTATTGTTAACCCTCAAACGAACGAAGGTGGAAAATTCGGAAAAGTTGAAGCAGAAGACAAGGCCAAGGCAAAAGTGAAACGGAAGACGAAGGTGCACCAAGAAAAACCTAGAAACACAAGAAGCGTAGAAAAGTCCCAAATAAGAGAAAAATGTGCACAAGGAAAAGCGCAAGTCAATACTTTTGTAAAAGAGCGCAAGCGCATCGTGATTTAATTTAAGGAGCGTCGGGCTCTCACCCGTGCAATTTGTAAATGTGGATGTGCGGTGGAAAGCAAGCTAGGAAGATAGAAGGACAATGGGAAAAAGGGCCTAGACCACGGCCGGCCATGTAAAAAAGGGGATAAGGGGATGACCGCCCAAAAAGAGATTTAGGGTTTTGTATATAAAGTTGAAAAGTGAATGAGAAGCTCATTCTTGTGTGCAGCCAAAAGTGGGTCTCCTCTTCTTCTTCTTGTTCTTGTTCTTGCTTGCTTGAGCTTGTGCTTGAGAGAGGGAATGTGAGAGTGTTAGGGAGTGAGCGTGTGAGGGTGAGGGACCGGGGAGGAGAAGCTCTCCATCTTCTTCTCTCTTCTTCTATTCTCTTCTCTTGTCTTGTCTTGCTCGCGGCTATGGAGCTTGGAGCGTGGAGCTTGAGGATGGAGCTTGCTTGAAGCTTGCACTTGGATCGTGGAGCTACTGGAGTGCGCGAGAGAGGAGGTAACTCGATTGGCATGGAGGTAAGCTCACTACACCCGTAGATGTGGATGGCGCGTCGGCTATGTGAGAGGTAGCCATTAGTGCTCGGCTTGGAACGCTTGAAGTAATAAGCGGTCCGTGGGTCTTGGTGGTTTGAGCGAGAGCTTCCACACACACCCACTGCATCCTTGGGGTCCTTGGCCCGTTCCCATGAAATAACTGCCATGTGCATCACATGTGCTGAACAACCTTGCACATTTGATTAATAACTTAATCAAATGTTACTAGCAAGATTAAGCATCTCAAAATTTCACGTCCTCGTGACAATGTTGCTCTCCATTCAGCAGCCTTTATCTCATTTTAGCAGATTTTAGGTATTTGAGCTTGTTGCGCATACCCCAAACGGGAAGAACATCGTGGTCCAAGCTAGATATTGCTGTCTACAATAGTCTGGTGCCTACTTCCGGCCTACCACACACTGTTCGGAGCTGATTTCAGCATGTTGACTGTTGCTGCTGGTTTTTCCTACGTTTTTACTCTCTCTCTCTCTCTCTCTCTCTCCTAGAGCCTATGTTTGCTATTTGCTCTCTCCAGCAGCTAGCATTTTTAGTCTCTCTCTCTCTCCTCACTTGTGTTTTTAGTCTTTTTCTCTCTTGGATTGTCGGCTACATCAGATTCAACCTTGGTTGCATTTGCTGGTATTCGACATCCGAAGGCTATCTTGCTGCAATTCATGAACTGTCCAGAGTACGACACACTCTCTAGCTCATTACCCCTACCCTGATTCTTGAGATACAGGAGTTCGAGGTATAATATTCATTCACTACATACTGTGTTTGCTGCATGAGCATGTGTTAGAATTTGCCGATTCTATAGGCAGTGCCCAATGTAATTTGTGTGGTGTGGACACTTTAAAGTGTCAATGTAAGGTGTGTACACCTAGTGTCTTAGAAACTTAAAGTAGTGACACTAGGCTCTAGAGTAAAATAAACCTAACTCTAGTTAGTTGGTGGAAGGTTGGTTAGGTTAACCCTTGACTTAAACATAAGTTGTACTTTCACTCTATCTTTCATTCTAGCAAGTACACTCTACTCTTTTTGCTTCAGCTTACTCTCTTGCTGCCATTGTCTCTCCTCTCTCTCTCCATAGCTGGCTGCCATTTTCCAACATTTGGTATCAGAGCAACTTGTACTCGCGGATTTTGTTCAACCACCGTCAGCCAGTGCCATCCTGCCCAAGGTCCTACTGTTGCCAGCTTGGTTCTTAGCTTGAGGAAGAGTTTTCAGCTGCTGTGAGGTGTTGCTGAAGTGGAGGAGGAGCTGTAGCTGAGCCATCTCTTATCTACTCCAGATCTGTCCATCTGCTCCAGATCTGTCCAGTTCAGCCATCAGCTCCAAATCTGTCCATTTGCTCCAGATCTGTCCAGCTCAATCATCTGCTTCAGATATGCTGTTTTCAGCCTGGGCATAGCCCTGCATGCAGTCCAACGCGCAGTCCCATACGAAGCCCTGCACGCAGCCTGAGGAGTCGCTGTTTTGGAAGAGCTGCTGCTGTTTTCAGCTCTACCCGCTATTTTCTCAGCTCTACCCGCCATTTTCTCAGTCCTGCCCGCCAATTTCTGTAAACCCTAAAAAGTTAAGAAACCCTAATTTTCAGATTTGGGATTTTCTTGAAATTTTTGGAATTTCCAATCTATTTCAGCTATCTCTTCTCGAATCTCAGCTCGTGCTGTGGGAAAGAATAAAAAATTGCAGATTTTAAGGCTGAATTAAAACATGCATTTGCTATCTCAGATATGGGCTACCTACACTATTATTTGGGGATTCAATTCATCCAAAATCGGCATGGTATCATCATGTCACAGTCACAATATGTGGATAAGCTGTTACATAGGTTTAGTATGCAAGATTGCAAACCTATGTGCACTGCTATGGAGCCAAGCTTAAGGCTGTCTGTGCATGATGGTGAAGAGATTTCTGATGTTGCAATTTACAGCAAGCTGTTGGCTGTTTTATTTATCTTTGCAACACACACCCTGACATTCAATATGTAGTATCTCAGGTGAGCAGGTATATGCATAGCCCACGGACCATACATTGGCAGGTTGTTAAGCGGATCTTCAGATATTTGCAAGGTACTCACTCACATGCATTATTATTTCCTAGGGGCGAGACTTGCACTTACAGGCTTACAGTGATCCAAATTGGGCTAGTGATGTAGACACTAGGCAGTCTACTAGTGGACACTGTTTCTTTCTAGGCCGTTCATGCATTTCATGGCTAAGCAAGAAGCAACCTACAGTGGCTACCTCGTCTTGTGAGGCTGAGTACAAGGCAGCCTTCACGACAATAGTGGAATGTGTATGGTTGCATAGATTGTTGGCTGATCTACATTTACCATTGGAGGGTCCTACACCCATTTTGTCCAATAGTTAGAGTGCTATTACAGTAGCACGAAATCTTGTGTTTTATGCTCGCACGAAACACATAGAGGTGCATTACCATTATGTCAGAGAGAGATGCTATGTAGGAGAGATCAACTTGATGTATGTGTCCACACAGAAAAATGTTGTAGACATTTTCACCAAGGCACTACTACGCGAGAAATTTGAGGCTTTTCGAAAGTCCTTAAACTTGTTACCCTTTGGTGATTGATCATCCTTGTACTTCATCACATTGGTACTACAAGTGGGTGTTAGAATTTGACGATTCTATGGGCAATGCCCAATGTAATTTGTGTGGTATGGGCACTCATTAAAGTGTCAATATAAGGTGTGTATACCTAGTGTCTTAGAAGCTTAAAGTAGTGACACTAGGCTCTAGAGTAAAATAAACCTAACTCTAGTTAGTTGGTGGAAGGCTGGGTAGGTCAACCCTTGACCTAAACAGAAGTTGTACTTTCACTCTATCTTTCATTCTAGCAAGTACACTCTACTCTTTTTGCTTCAGCTCACTCTCTTGTTGTCATTGTTTCTCCTCTCTCTCTCCATAGCTAGCTGTCAGTTTCCAACATTGTTGTGGCAGGGCAATAGCTGCATTTGACTGATTTTCAGTCATTCTTCGCGACAAAACTCTGAATTTTCTCTCTATAGCTTTCTCTCTCATCTTCCAACCATTTCATAGCCTCGCTTTGAAGATTTAAGCATTTGGACCCTCGGAGGTTGAGAAATTGTAAATTTCTCTACTGTAAACCCTAACTTACAGTAGAGATTAGGGTTTAGAAGCAACCTTGGGAAGCATGCTAGAAATTGGAAGCTCCAAGACTTGGATTTTTCAACGTTGAAGGTGAATTTCAGCTAAATTCAGGTTGAGGACTAGCGAGCCTTTGAATTTGGGGCATTTCCATCATCTATGAAGTGGGTGAAGGCCAATCAAGTGCCTGAATCAAGTGGTAAATTGATTGAAGATTTGCTGGTCACTTTGAAATGCAAGGGGAGTTTGGATTGCGAAGGGGATCGGGAGAATCCCATTGTAAATCAACTTCTTCTTCAATAAAGCTAGAGAAATACCGAAAGGGGTGCCAATTTTGGAGCCAATCGAGTGTGCATTGTCCAAGATCAGTAGATAAATTTGTATTTTCAGATTTTCATTTATTATTTGTTACTGTAATTAAGTTGTAATCAGAGATTTACCATCCTATCCAAGGAGGAAGGTCGGTTACAATGTGGAGATTCAAATTACGACGTGTTCTGCAATTTATATTGCCTTTGACTTGTCCAAGTTTGTTGCCGCTCTTTATTTGCCAGCATACTAGTTTGCATCTTGGGGCTTGAGTGTGGCAAGCTTAGTGCTACCTTGGTTGACCGGTTGTTATGTCCTTGGACATCTAGATGGGTGCTAGTAGCATTGGTTCCAGTGGTAATGAAGCAGCTTAGTGTGAATGCACTAAGGGCACTTCAGTTTTAGGGTAGCCGAGTCCTATTTATAGGATTCAAGGCCCTATCGTGCACATTCATTGTGTGATCACCACTTTTGGACTCTTGGTTCGTTGGCCTATGCATCCATACACTTGGATGGTGTGGGCTAGTGGTATGGGATGCCAACCCTTGGGATGTGGTCGTCAACCGGAGTGTTGCTAGCTCTTGGACTTGGAGGTGAGCATGTTTGGCTTTATGGATGGAAGGTGAGTCTGATATCTAGTCTCTTTTATTGTGAGTATGGCTTGTGTTGTGTCTCATGTGCATGTTGGATCCTAGGGGGACGTTTCATCTGCTGCCAAATTCTGCATCTTTAAATTTTAGGAAGCCTTGACAGGCTGTGGCAGCATGATTGCCTGATCATCTCATTGCTTGGCATAGTTTTTGAGTTCCACCCTATTTTTATGCACTCCAGTTTTCACTGTAACATGAATCCTTTACAAAGAAGCAAGTGTGATGTGGGTGGAGGAAGAAGTTGGTTTGCAACCCTATCCTTGGATTCTCCTTTCTTGCCTTGCTCATCATCTCAGATTTTCGTTTTGTGTTTAAGTAGTTGTTGCAAAGTGCTTGTGAACCTAATATTCGAGACCTTGATTGCGTCTCATTGTATGTAAAAAAATTCTATCATTTAGGGCTGGAATGGGGTATGCCCATGCTTGCTCAATTGAGTTTGCAACACTTAGCATGCAAAATTTGTGACTTCTAAATGTTTTAAATGACTATGTGAATAATGACAGCCATGAGGTTAATGAATTTAAGTGAGCCTTGGGCTTTCATGTAATGAATTGGGTGTCATAGCATGTGCTACACTTGTTCATCTTTATACACGATGCACTTGTTGATCTGGTACCTCAACAGGCACATTCTCAATTAACAGTTCAAAACTATTCAGCTTCTCTTTTACTTCAACAAGTTCTCAATTCCTCTTGTGGTTTGGCGCAGGGAAGACGCAAGCCATTAACCATTTTCTTATAGACAAAAGGTGGTACTTGGTGGATCTGCCTGGTTATGGGTAAGGCAAAAAACTATCTATTTTTGCTTTTGTTCCTCAGTTGTAAAACCCGGCAATTCCTTTTCTTAGTGAGGTTTATTCGAAAGGATATTAAACTCTATTTTTGCGTAATTTAGTACGATTTGACAATTTGCCTTCTTGCTAGATTTGCAAATGCTCCTTCAAACATCCGTGTGAGTTGGGATACATTCACAAAAGATTATTTTCTCAGTAGAAAGACACTAGTATCCGTCCTGCTGTTGGTAGATGCAAGTGTTCCTCCGAAACAAATGGATCTCCAGTATGCTGATTGGTTGACAAGCAATAAGGTAGGTTATCTGGTTTTTTTGAGTCTAGCAAGATTTTTTATGGATAGGCTTAACATGTTCTCTTTAGGCAGGTTCCCTTGACTCTAGTTTTTACGAAATGTGATAAGCGGAGGACAAGAAACAAGGACCCCTCGCATGCAAATGTAAAGGCCTTTCTGCAAAAACTGAAACATGATGATGACAAGTTACATCCATGGATCATGACTAGCTGTGTGAAAAGCTTTGGCATTTCAGAAGTTTTGATTCACTTGGCTCATCTAAGGGACTATTGGTCAAGATAATAATACAACATTCTGACCCTTTAGGAGGAGCATGTATTACTACATGAACACTAGAATGTACCTGCAGCAAGGTATGCACTTCAAACCCTTCAGATGAAAAACTGGAGGGGAACAGAGAATGATAACTTTATTACTTCAAGAACTAGCTCAAAGACATTGCAAATTTTGCACGTTGGGGGGGGTCAGAGCTCAACCAAGTATGCGTTAAGCGTTTCAAATTCCTTTAAAAGGAGCTTGCATGACTAGTTGAATGCTACTTGAATATGTTGAAAGAAAATGTTTATCTACGGCAAAGTGTATTTCAAACCTTTCAGATGAATTGCTAAAGGAAGCAGAGGGTGGTAATTTGCTTTATAACTTTAGGAACTGGCTCGATGAATACTTTTTGCAGGGTTTAAGCTCAAACAGGTATTGACTCTAGTTTAAGTTGATAGTCCCTTAAGTTTGTCCCAAGCTTTTTAAAACGAATTTACCTCCCTTCTGTAAACCTCTTTCTTTGCACCTTGATGATATGCTTCTCAGTTTTGTTGCAACAAGTTATGTAAGGCATTAACAATCTTTCTTTTGATAGGTCTTGGTTGATATTAGACCTCCAACTTGATAACACAAGGTGTCAACAACTGACCAGTCTTGAGGAGCAAGTAGCTCAGTTAGCACATGGAAGCACAGGAGATGACCTATTGAGATGGCCTAATACTCAATGCAGTTATGGAGCAACTGACAAGCTATGCTTCAGCTGTTGGTCTTTTGAAAGTTTTTGCACTTGTGCTCCAGAATCATGATGATAGCCAATGTTTTACATGGATTACCTATGTGCTGCTGTTGAGAAACTCAAGAGGCCAGCCAGTAGGCCAAGTGGAAGATAGCTTGTGTGGTATATTAACAAGGCATTGTCTTTCGTGTGAAAGGTTTGTGAATGAATTGTTGGCCAGTGGATTGTTCTCCCTTGTGTTTGTCGTTAAGTGTCTAGTAGACTCCAATGTACGAGGATGGGTGTGCGAAATTGGTACCATAAACTTGAGGATCATGAGGGCCACAATAGGTCAAGCCATGCAATTGGATATGGACTACTTCCAACCAAGGTGGAAATGGAATCATGTGGAGTGTCATTCATAAATTTTGATTTAGGGGGAAATGGAATTATGTGGAGTGTCATTCATAAATTTTGATTTCATATCAAAGAAGCCCATAAAGCGACATGAGAGATACTTGTCAATGTGAATGTGATTGTTCCATACACTTGTGCTTTGAATGTGGAGTCCTTGATCTATGCTATAGAAGCATCCAACACCAATCATATGAGGATAGACATCTAAGTTGTGAAGCATAAGTTTTGGAGTCTCTTCAATATTCCTAAAATGTTTGAACACTTGTAGAGAATATTGAAACTAATCTCGTATTAATATGTGAATACTCACATGTGCACACATGGCCCAAGGGAGGGGGGGAGACGGTAGGCCTAGTTGATAGATTGAACACATGGTGATTGTTAGGTCTTAATTTCAATTTGTCCATTTGCACGATCATCAAGTCTAAAGGGCTTGATAACATTGTAATCCCCTTCATTGATTTAGCACGTAAAATACCAATTTGTGTGAGGAAGCCTACTAAAATCACTAAATTAGGAATGTATCTACATTGAAGAGCGATTAGTGGTTGGTTTGAAGAAACACCTCGGATTCTTTTAGTGCTACTTTATGAAGCTTGAAAGTCCATATTCAATAATAGAATCTTTAAGAGGAGAGGTACTATTAAATGTGCGCGCTCAACCAAAGCAACAAAGTAGTCTCATAGTCATTAAATGTTCACAAAGAGGATACATTGTTTGGAATTCCAAAATGCTTAATAGAGCAATTTGGAGTAAATGGGATGAATCAATAAAAGTGTATAGTAGGAGGCTTGTGGTAGGGTATCTCCAAGAAGCTTAGTAGGTAAGGGGACAACTAGAAGCTTAGGGCTTGTGTCTTGGGTGAGATTAGTACTCAAGGTAGTTTATGAGAGCTTGGGTATGAATCCTTCAAAATCCAAACACCCTAATTGATTTGGGATATTGGATTGAGTCCATCTTTGAGGGAGTCAAGGTGGATCTCGAAGTAGATGAAGTAATAGTTGAGGCAAATGGTATCGTCTTGCTTGTAAACATATTAAAGTTCTAGAATGGGAAGTGACTAAGATGTTGAATTGTTTTGCTTAGTGAGTATCTCAACCTTTTGAAACTCGAATATTCATCAATTATACATCATACATATATCTATTCACGTCTAAGAATTGCTAGTTGCTAAAGCAATCAAATTTCCATGTTTACAAAGAAATGCTTGGCTTTGAAAATTATAAAAATTTCCATACTTGCCAAGCATAATCACATGCCTATTTATCCTTGCCTTTTGCATTGGGATTCATGGGATTTCAAATAGTTTATCTTCTTGCATTGGGAATGTTGGAATCTCAAATAACTATTCCTCTCAATAAGCTTTTTAGTGATTGTAAAATTACTCTATTGTCTTAAAGCTACTTGTATTGAAATGTGCACTCAACCCTAATCTCTTTCTTGTGTTGGATATAGATTTTGACCATGCTATAAAGGCTTTGAGCTTTGTTGTTAATTGTAGCCATTTGAGCAACTTGAGTCGTAAGGGTTGCAAGTTGTCATTGATTACCTTGGCTTGCATGTTGGTGATTGGGAGGGTTGAGACCACTCCGTCCATCTTAGACATGAACTAATTGTGTTGCTCAATTAGTTGATTGTGGCTCGCAGCTTGGAAAGCTTCTTGTCGCCATAGAGTAGCAGTCAATGCATTCATTTCGGGATGCTAATGTCTTAGTGCAGTCTTTGAAGATATATAGTGAGATTGCTACATTTATGTAATTAGAGGCTAAGGTAGCTCAATCGAATGAGTAGAGGGTTGCCTATGTTTAGTTAATAGAGGTGTGTGTGGGATGCCACAGGATGTGAGAGTAGGAGAATATATAGAGGCCAAGGTGTTTACTAAGTACAAGACTGTGGACACGAAAGTTAAACCAATTGCAAATCCACCACCCTTAGATAGTGAGGATTAGATGAGGAGGGTTGCATGGTAGCCAAGTTTACAAGATTCTAGACAGATTGGTCACAAGTTCTTAGTAGAGACCTTAGCAAAATTGAAAATTGGGAATTGTGAGTTTTTGCTTCCTACAAAGATGTTGGGCTTTGTGGATATGTTGGAAAAGTATGGTAGGGCATTTACTTTTTTTCCTAAGGAGATTGGGTGTATTGATCTAGAGGTAGTAGCTTTGATGGTTATCATTACTACTCCCCATATTTTGTAGGTGATTCAATCCATTCTAGTGCCAAAAGTGCATCAAGCCATTGAGATGTGTGGGGCAAAGCTTTACATTCTTGGTCACTATTCTTTCTTTTGTCCTTGTCCCTTGCCATTGAAGGTGCAGTCCACATAGACCCCTAGTCACAAAATCTAAGATAACTTTGGCTAGGGAGCTCTGATTGGGGAAATTTCTGATTCAAAATGGAGAGAGTGCCCTCTACGATCCTATGTGAAAAGTTTTATGACAAAATATTCAGAATTGGTTGTGAACAACTTTCTGTGGCTGTATAGAAGGGGACTGCAATTTGTCCCGCAGAACCACTACACACAAAAGTGGCTGTAACTCTCTAATGGGAGCTCCAATCAGGGAGCTTTCTAGTGTTAGTCGAAGGTATCGATCCCTCTATGCAAGGAGTATAGGTATGTAATAACATGTCTTATACATAAAATTTTGTAATAAGAAATGTGTGGTTGAACTGTGTAGTCTAGCACCCTGTTTGTAACTATGAGAGGCTTGTTTTGAATAATAGATACCCTGTAGGGTCTAACCAAGTTATCAAACCAAATGAGGAACTTTGGGAGACCTGTGAGAACCTTGGAGGACTTGCAAATACTTCCCTAAATCATAAATACCTTTGTGAACACTTGTAGATACCTACATCAGCATGTATAAGCCTATTATGAGCTGGAAGTTGTCCTGTAAATCATTGTGGGTTGGAAGTCACTGCCAATATGACCCAAACCATTGCCACCATGGCCCAATGCATTGCCAACAAACGCACAACCTTGTCAAACATGATCATCACATGACCAACATAAGCATCACTATCAAACAAGGGCATTTAATTGCCAACATAAACATAGGCACACCACAAAGTTGCAATGCACCATAGTAGTGCACTTTGGGTTACTTGAGGAAGAGTCCACAAGGAAGATTGAAGCCTCAATAGTGCCAAAGTGCCGAGCTATCCAAGACTCAAGGAAGAGGAATGTTCAAGATGCAAGCACTATGAGAGATGCTCAACAATGAGAATGAAGGTATAGAGCCAAAAGTGCCCAATTTGTGGTTCCTAATAGTCTCTTGAGGGCTAATAAAGCATTGACCTTTGCAATGTTGATCCATTGTAGCCATAGATTACTATGAAAGAGCTTCAGTATTCAATAACCACTGCCTAGCACTCACTTACTGACACAACTATTAAACAGTTTAAAGCTTTTGATCTTTTCCATGGAAAGTTGAAACCACTAGGGTTGATTAGTTTCCTGCGAATTGCCAAAGCATGGAAATACTCTCTCCTAGACTCATCACCTAGTTGTGATTGAAGCAGATATTTAGCAAATAGTGTATTCAACGATGATATTGTTAGTGATTTTGGCCAAAGTGAAGGATCATGCATTGACTTTGAAATCATCTCACCCTCTGCTATTGTTGTACACTGCAAAAGACTATGCAAACATTCTATCACCATGTGCAAAATAACTTGCACTTCACATGTGTACCTCACATGTTTTGATGTGTATGTTTTAATCTTGTTATGATATTTTTTCATGAGTTATCAAGACGCTTCTAGCACAATCAGTCTTGCAATATGATAATTTATCCACCTCTATGTTTGTACAAAACTCAAATTCCAAGTCGCCTTTACCTTTTGAAATGTCTTTATAGGCTAGTGGTTGCCAATGCATAAGTGAATCCATTTATCTTACCCCTAGCATATTACAAGATTTTTTAGCATCTGTTAGGAGTTTGGCATTCCATAATGGCTTTCCCAAGTTAATATGGCAAGAATGTTGAAGATGCGACCAATGTCTTGACTAATTTGGAGCTAGAATATCTTATGAGAAGAAGAAATGATGATAAAATGAGGATAAGAGAAGAGGATAAGGCATTGGATTTGGGTTTACCACTTCCAAAGTGAGGGAGTTGGGAGGCAATAGAAACCACTTTTGTCCAACGATATTAACCTACCATTTCTCCAAAAGAGTAATAGTTATGGCACCAAATCATTAGCCTTTGTCAAGAGGATCTTTATGGGTATTCAACATATGAAGTAAGTTTCCTAAAGCCATTGAATATGTTGACAACCATATTAAACCTTAGTGAGAATCCACATGATTTTTATGAAAAGGCCACTTCATGACAATAGTTTATCCCATGCCTAGGCAAGAGATGAGAATCAAGCTTCTGAATACTTCTAAGAAGGATATTACCATGCCAAAGAGATGAAGTAGAAAGTTACTTTATCAAGCTCAAGGAGGCAACACAAATTCCAAGATTCGAAATAGTTAAATTATATTGTTCTTGTGAATGTGGTAGAGAAAACTAGCTTTTGTTTCTACTTTTAGAATTGCAGATAAATTACTTACTAGCATGCGATGCTATCTTTGTTGATATAGTGGGTCATGCTTATATTTGGGATCTCTTGTTGTTATGTGATCATGGTGAAGTATGTTTGTTTTTTATCATCATGTAATAAATGATTTCTTCCCAAGCATTTAAAGGGCTCGAAATATTGTGTTTCTATGCTTTGCTTACTTTCTTGAATTGAGTTGATCTATTGAATTGTATGCTAATCAATGTTGGAGAGATGATGGCTAAAGATCAAAGCATACACAGTAATACTCTCAAAACATTTATGCTAAAAAATGCAAATTTGAATAAGGTCACCCTAGTCTATATGTATGCTAAGTTTGCTATGCTTTCAAAAGCACAAGAAGTGTGTGAGGACCTCTAGTACTCATTAGGATGTATGTGTAGCATGGCCTTGGTGAAGAACTCAAAGATGTTACAAATGCAAAATGTGGACTCTTTCTAGATGAGCATGGGCTTGTGTAATAAAAGCTCATAGTGGCATTTGGGAAACCAAGAAGGACAAATATAAAGATGTTGAGGTCTACAAGCTAGGGCTACTAGAAAATTATCAAGTTGTACAAAGTCAATCTTGATGCCCTTGTTGAAGTAAAACAAGCATCTTGCAGGCATATGATGTTAGATCCATATGTTCGAATGCACAAATCCTTGTATATATGCCAAACATGGACCTCATGAGATGAAGTTTTGAATTGCTTTGGGTAAACATTGTGGAAGCTTGTAGCACTAAGAAAGGTTGAGGGTTGGTCTCATTGTTTGGCAATAGTATATGATGATACATAGCTAGATGCTTGCGTTAGCTAAAGTGTCATTTTGATTGATACCATGGATGAGGAAGCTGCCATTCTTCATCTTGATTGTTAATTAATTCTAGAATCACAGTCAAATTTAAAGTGGTTTCATGTTTTGGAATGAACGCATTTAGTTGAGTGTTTTAAGAGTGTCTTATAGATGCAAAACATAATACTTACTAAGCATGAGACACTATATATGAGATGAAATTTAACTTTGGAATGTTTTGATCTTAGTAAAATAACATGTTTGGGATGGATGAATAATTTCTAGATGCATAAAGGGTATGAAAGTAACTCTTAGGTTTACTTCCAACATTTTGAATGTTTAGAGCACAAATTGGTTACGATCCTAATTGCTAGAAAGAATTTATTACTCCATATTGGTGTTTGGCCTTGCATGTTGCAGGGAAGCATTATTAGACTTGAACATAAAGAAATGTTATTGAGTGAACTTTGTACAAATAAGAATTTAATTGCTCAACTCAAGATGTTGGCTAAGGTGTTGGAAATTTGGGAAATGGATTGGCTATAATATGCATATTATGTTTATTTATAGATTAATGCTAATTTGGATCAAGTAATTGCATCTATTCGAGAAAATGTTTGTTGTTCCTTATTATTCATGTGTTGCAGATTCATGAAGTCACATCTTAAAAAGTTGTTCTTTTTCTCTCTTGGATATATGCCTGGTTTTATGAATGGGGATAATTTAGTGCTTGTCTTAGAGGACAACCAGTTCAATCCTCGAAATCAGTTGTCAATCTACTACTATTGCTATGCGCTCTTGTTGCCCTTCAACCTCACTTGCATCAGCTTTGCTTGCAAATGTTGCTAGCATGAGCTTCCATGGAAAGCCAATATTGACTAATTCAAAGGCTAAGAGTGACTTTATTGCTTCTTTGGATGACTATTCTACGTGTTTGCATTGCATGTTATTATTTGTTCACATATTCGTTTGATGTGCCTTTTTGCTTCAAAGGAGAAGTGGAAGGAAGGTGTCATTTCAATCGGTCTATCAGAGTTTTACTGGAGTAGCAATTGGAAGGAGGGTGCCATTTTAGGTAGTTTTATCATAGTCTAGTGGAATGATTCAATTTGGTGTGCTTACTCTATAGCAAGACTCTACTCTATTGTAGGAACTAATTTGTTCTTACATGTATAAGTCTGCTTGATATTCAAGAATTATGCTCAAATTTTGTTAAACTTTGTTGATAGTGGCCAAAGGTTAGGGTGCACCGATGAGGAGCAATGTCTTTTCTTTGGGAGGTCATGGCAAAAAACATAAATGTAAGATAAACAAAATTTATGGTCATATTCCTATTTGGATTGTGACTTTGGCATGTGCATGAGCTAAGAACAAAGCTAATGATAAATTGTAAACTGGTTGTTTGATTCTTAGAGTGCGCTAAATATTTGAATGCCTCATGATTGTTGTACTACATGAGCTAAATGTAGTGGGATGTCAGACATGCTCTTATTCCTTCAAGAGCTTTGATACGTGAGAATCAATGACTACCTCTTACATAGTCTCTCGCACATGAATGCAAGCATTTGTTTGTAGTGAGTAACATAGCCTTCCTTCAATACCATGAAGGATCCACTTTGCACACTCCATGATCCAAGTGAGTGCTCCTTCAATTCTCAACCATCTACAACCTCCACATGCAAAAGAGAAGCATGGGTATGTCAAGAGAGAGTGCTTTGAGAGAAGATGAGTAGCTCCACCCTCTTGGTCCATCACTTCACTCTATCACTCTCTTGCTCTCAATCTCTCACTCTCACCCTCACTCACTCTCTCATAATGAAAGTGGGAAGGCAAGTGCACAAAGTTTGCACACATGCAAATATCTTGTTCTATTTATTCTCATCCTTTTTATAGATGATTTCTAGGTTTTTCCCATCCCTCTTGGGCATCCAATCCACTTTAGGGCCTCGACACTGATAATCTTTCATTGCATGGTTTTCCTATGGTGAGAACAAACTAGAATCTTTGCGGTTTTTCCATGGGAGCTTATGCTATCATTATAACTTGCAAGGAATCATGCCCAGCTTACAGATTTACATAATAAATCAATGCAATTGCTGCAACCATTTGGCAATTCAAATATGCATATACTTCATGCACATTATATTATGGTTAATAATCTGAAGTGTATCTTTTAAAATTTAGGCTCTTTCTTGTGCTTGCTTGCATGTTGCGTGCTTCTTACTTCTTGTTGCGGTTAACATTATTTCCCTCCTAGACAAGTACTAGTCCCATGGTAGTCTCTATCATAGGTGGCATGCTTTAGCTTACACCAGAGATGTAGATGTTATGGACCATGTTGGCCTTGGAGGAATTCTTTAAACTATTGGTGGCATAGAAGTTTTTGGTTGTACAATAAGTTGTTGGAGTGGTGATAGGTGTCCTGGTTGCAGTGAAGTTGATGGGATTCTTAGTGGGTTCCAATGGTGATTATTATCATTGTAAGTTCTCATGGTGAGTTTTAGGTTAGAAGTATCGAGGTTGAATAGAATGGTCTCTTTTTCTAGCACTTTTTCACCTTGCTTTGTCACGTGTATTGATGTGGTATAAGGAAGAAAATGTGCAAGTGACCTAAGGTGATAGGTCTAACCATAGGCAAGGCATGCTTCCTAGGTATGTCCTACCCTTGATGTGCCTTGAGTGAGTGTGGGGGAAATGAGAAAAATGTCTTTGACTTGCTACTTCTTTGTTACTGCTTTAAGAAATATCATTCGCCACACCTGTTTGTCTGCATTCACTTGATAAAAATTGGGAGCATATGCAATTGAGTTTAGTGAGGACTTCAAAAAATTTTGAAAATTGCTATTTAACATTACTTACCCGATCACGTTGTCAATAGTCGGTTGCTTCCACTTGCTTCCTCGCACGAAAAATATTGCAATGCTTCTAAGCATTACAAGGGTACTAAAAGTGTGGTGTGCGAGGATATTTTTTTAGATGTTTTTTTTTTTTGTGGATTTTGTTTTTGTTTTTACAATTTTGATTGTGTATAAAACTATAATATACCAGTTTTTATGATGCATGGTTACTCTGCAAGACGTGAGTCATTGATAACAATTAGGATTGTATTAGAGTAATGCAATGTATTTTTCAAGAAGTTGTAGTAATTTTGCTATTAAGGTTAGATATGCAGCAAAATTAAGCACCACACCTCCTTGATTTAATCTACTCACAACATGGAGCTCTTCTTCTGTGAGGATTTTGTGGAGTTAGGGAATGTCTAAGAGAGGTCCAATTAGTGTGATGTCTTGTACAATGGAAAGTACTCAAAGAAAAGTAGAAACTACATATGTTGGGTGAATTTGGGATTTGGAGATAGCTTGTCTTTGCTCTGAAATGGTCATGAGTTGACTTTTGACTTTAGATGTTGAGGTTCTCATAATGTACTGAACGTGCTCGAATGAGTTACCATTCTTCTTTATCCCCCTTACTGCTAAGCTTGAGAGAGAGAGAGAGAGAGAGAGAGAGAGAGAGAGAGAGAGAGAGAGAGAGAGAGAGAGAGAGAGAGAGAGAGAGAGAGAGAGAGAGAGAGAGAGAGAGAGAGAGAGAGAGAGAGAGAGAGAGAGAGGGGGAGGGAGGGAGGGAGGAGGCCCAATGACAATTCCTTTCTTGGGCAAAGGCTCGAGTACCCACTCTCCCTATCGTGAGTCCTATAACCACTCCATCAATTGCCTTTAAGTGGATAAGGAGATCGCGAAATTCAAGACAAGGCATAGGAAACTCCGGCACCAAAGAGTCCTTCGAGAGAAATAAAGGTCACATTCCAGTTCTGAAATGGCCCCAAAGCGTAAACTCTCCCAAAAGTAACTAGAAAGGCCGCGACTACGGGAGAAGGATCGGGCAAAGATGCCACTATTAACATGAACGGGTTATCATATGTGAACCCTAACTTGACACTCTAAAACTAGGTACCGCTACCGTGTCTAGTAATTGAAATCGAATATTTAAGCATGGACATCATTAGGAAGAAGTCATACCTCACATCAAGTAACGTGCATATTTTGAAAGGTAGCTGAAAAGGGCTTAATAACCATGAGTTGTCTTGAATAGATTAAGCATCTATGGGTTGTTGCGGTAATTAAGTCAAGTATTAGGTTCAAACTTTCGCAAATGCATCATAGATTGCTGGTGTACATAAATATTCAGTATAGATCAATGGCATCCTATAGACTATTGTTGCGAATTAACTCGCATTTACAATGAGCTCATGCACACTCGCATTTAAATATTTAGGTCACACCTTATGAATTGCATGAATTCATTAGAAGGAGTTTTCATGAATGGGAATCCTGCATTGTATCGTCAACTTAGGAAATACTTGCATCTAGATTTGCATGGCATCATGAATAGCCTCAGTTGCATCACATAATAGGAATGCATCTAAAAAGATAGATTTAAGATGCGCATGTGAAATGTCAAGCTTAATTGCAAGGACCAATTTGGAAAATGAAATCCTGCATGATAAGTGAAGCCAAGATTTAGCTCTCGACTCAACGAGGACTCTAGTTGCAAATAGGTTAAGTTGTCTTTACAACCATATTTTGACTTAGATTCAACATACTCTTTTGGTCTCTATCCCAATAGCCAATTGTAAAGGGTTCAAAACACTCTTGGGAATATCATTTTCAAAATATGGTATATCTTGAAGCGAACACAAGAAAACTCGAATGTCATATCTACAAGAAAAATGACAATTTGCTACATTACATTTGATACTCGAAACTATTTAAGGATGGTAAATGGGATTAGGCTACGCTTGGCTTGCGAGAGGAATGAATTAAAGTTCCTGATATCCTGAGGGAAGGAAACCCTAGGGTAAACTTAGAACCCTTATAAAATCCTAAGGTGGGAAAATGGTTACTAACCAACCAATTTATATCATAGTTGAAACATATAAGACCTAGACCTTAAGATAAGAACCAAATGTGAGTAACCTGGGAAAAGTTACCATTCGAAAACTATTGGGTATAAATCCAATAGTGTAATTGCTTGCTCCTATTACATAGGAGTGAGGTCGGAAAGAGGGTATTCTCTATCTCTAAGAAGATAATGGAAATTGACGCCAAGACAAGAAATATCCAAGAGGGGTATCGCTAAGCGTTCAAAGATGAGGACTCCACCTTAGCAAATGTCATGAGCACTCACTTTCATCATTATTTGTGCTTGTAAATCTAGATTCAATGTTTGTGAAAGGAATGTATGACCCAAGCTCATAAAAGAAATATGATTAATGAATCAGGTTGAATTCATGTAGGGCGCGCCAAGCTACCCCCAGCTGGCTGCCAACCTTTGCCAAGGAGGGTTTTATATAACTATGACGGGAATGTGGACCGAACCTGCCACGAGAGGTCTATCCGTGGGTTAGTTTGAATGTAGGAGGACGCTTGGATGCCAAGGGGGCTCTGGACTCAAGCACACCGTATCCCAGACACTAACTAGACTCAAAACAAAATCACATATTCCCTGCCTCTGGGTCCAACTCAAACGATCTACATAACTCAGGATAGATTCTCGAGGCCCTATTACTAGTACAAGGGTGGAATCTTGGAGGAAATAAGATGCATCCTCATGGATTGCGGAATTCGTCCTTTTTGGACAAGATTTGTATTTCAGTTAAGAAGCTAATATAAAGTTTACTTCCAACGAACTTTTTTGAATTGTTTTCGTGTCAGTGCCATAAGTTACGTGAATGAACCCTGTTTCCTAAAAGGCTCAATTAAGGAAGTTGATTTTAAATGTTACACATAAATGTGATATGACCTAATTATATAACTAAAGAACACCCATGGAGGGAAGCGGGTGGACGGAACCCTTGACGCAAGTCCGTCCTACGGAAGGGTGGTCCCAGAGAGCTGGGAGGCTTCTCACAAGATTCTATAGTCATACGACCTTTAGGTAATATTAGGTTAGAACCTGATTCATGGAATTTTAGGGGACCGGAATGGGACTATGCCCTATGGGCAGAGAGGTTGAGTGGTGCATCCCTCTCGTTTTCCATTCTCTTTGAACCAAGTGCGGTATGGGTCTGCTTTGGCTTGGGTATCTCTGCGTAAAGTAGGATGTCCAGGATTTGTCGACGCTAGAATACTATTAGGCAACCTTGGCCCCTAGGAACTTAGATTTTAGGCCGATCCTAGTGGGTTAGGCCTTGAACGTTCCGTTGCGAGGAGGCAAACTTGGGAAATCCTAGGCGACAAACCCTGGAACATTCCATGGGAGTGCCGGGCGGCGACGCTTAGATTCGTTTCTCGATGGATCGCTAAAACGTGCTTGGATAGCCGATAGATGGGCACATTACAAATTCCTCAAGGATAATATTAGACTTGGCATAAACATGAGCAAGGAATGTGATTTTATGACTCAATTCTTGAAGGCAGACATGCAATGGATGATTTACACTTAGGTACTTTCTGCTACAATATCCTTTAATCTTCTCAATCACAAGTTGAGTGGGAGGTTTTGGGTGGTTTGGGCTTGACTTGAGAACTCTTAACTCCTTAGGACTTGTTGGGTTTGTGCTAGTAGCACTCTTTTCCTAGGTAGTAGGCATATTTTTCTTGGCAAAGTTGGTGGGTTTGGTCGAGACTGGGAAGTGTAATTGTTGTGGTTTCTCTTCTTGATGGGAAGTAGTAATAAGTGAGTCAGTGGGTTTGGAAGTTGTAGCAGTTGAGGGTAACTATGGTCTTAGATCTTGGTTCTGTTTAAAATGATTCCTGGGGTTAAGGGACTCTTGTGCATTTCAAGTTTCTTGTGGATGTGTCTTTAATGGCAATGATTCATTCTCTTTAGAGCCTCTATTAAGGGTTCATTTAGGAGGTATGGATCCTTGGCCTAGATCTATAGGATGATTGTTCTTTTCAGTTCTAGCTATATGGGGCAAGGTTGTGGATGAGTCACTTTGCCTTTCGTTCTTTGAGATGAAGGAGTGGATGGAACTAGGGAAAAATCGGGGGCTAGACTAGGTTTTGTCAGATATCCATGGAATATACCACTTGAAGAAGTTGGGATTGTACTAAAGTGAAGCATAGCTATCAAAAACTAGCAAGTCTTGGGTAAGGCAAAACACATATGCACTGACATCGAGAACCATGCTCCCTACTCCTAGCCTGATAGCCACATGTAGGCCTTCTTTAACAAGAAGTTTATTGTACAAGGAATGATTTTGGATGGTGGATGATAGTTCGATATCATGGACAATTGACAACACTTTTAGGGATGTAGGACCGACATATATGGGGTCATGTAGGGATGTCCAAAGAGATTTCCTTTGCTCAGCTACTATCATTAGTTGGTGGCCAATTTTAGTTGCTAGGTTGCAATTTGAATACCACTTGCATTCATAAGCACCTTGTCTATTTCCTTTTCACTCCAAGGCGTCCAATTTTTCCTCGTTCGTTCCATGGAGGGTGATATAGAAAGAGGAAATTAGACACAACTCACTGTCTATGGCTTTTGGTATATCTTTCATGATTTCCTTGGCAATGGTCATGTAGCAAGAGTAAATTTGTTGCTGCTTATCCCACATCAATCACTTCTCTAAGTTCTACTTGTGCTCATGTGTTGGTTTTCCAATGTTGGTGTAAATCCATGCTCATGTGAACGATGTTAGGTTTGCATTGCCTTGGACTAAACACTTCATTGTTGGCTCATTGGTTTGTTGTGTGACCTCATTATCTATCTCCTCAAGAGTTTTCTTCATGAGAATAGACTTGGGATGCATAGCGGATTTTGGAGGTGATAAAGATATTTCTTGTGATATCATTTTTGTGAGTGGATTGATAAGGGCTTACTCATGTGTGGATGTGGGCTTTGTAATGGCTAAAGGTTGTGATTGTTGAGATTCCAATTGGAAAGTAATAGCAATTGAGCCAATGGACTAGGTACTTTTGTTGGTTGAGATAGATTGCTTGGTCAAGTCCTTATCCTACTTGGGTATAGCAATGCCTTGGGCTGGTTTTTGTGGGTTTACTTGTGTAGGTTGAGCAACTACATGAGGCTATTGCTGCTAGGTTTCCTGTTTTTGCTTAGGTGAAATGTTCTTAAGAGACTTGGGACCGCTCTGGTGGCTGCTCATTACTTGTTGATGGTGTGACTTTTTCCTAACTTGGACGGTCATGTGCTGATAAGGTAGAACCATGAGATGAGTAATTGTACCTTAATGTTAGGTTGATCCTCCTTTTCCAATGGGCGCAATTCAACTTCATTGTTTCTATTCTAGTTGGGTCGATTTCTTGAGTGGCTTTTTTCCTAGACTATGATCCAATTTTAGGTCATTTCCTTTGGTTTTTCTCTAACAAAGGTGGTGATGCAGGTGGTTTGAGTAACCAAATCCATCCATTTTCCACGTAATATCCTTGAGCATGGAGGAATGCTTTGGGTACCCATTGCGCCATTGTGCTAACTCTCTGTTGACTTTTACAATGGTATCCCAAAATCTTTATTGTTCCTTGCACAGGGGTATGTTTCTAGTAGCTTTGGGAGCTACTTGGGAGCTGTTAGATATGTTGGCATTTGCATTAAGTTTGAGAAATTGCAAACTGATGGGAATTTTGTTTGGGGATAAAGGTGCATGTGCCTAGCTACTTGTGTATTAGTTACATTGATAGTACTCACATAGTGTATTAGTTACCCACACCATGTACATTGCAGGTGGCGGGTACCCATCGCTGTCATTTTGTTCTTTATTCTTTTAGTGACATTTGAATAAAGGGAAGGCTGGTCACAAATCTTGACTATTGGAGTTCCCACATCTTGTGTCTTTCTCTCTCTCTTGCTCTTTCTTCTTCCAACATAGCTCTTACTTGTGCTCCGTGCTTCCACTTCGAGGCTCACTCCCTTCAATTGGTATTAGATCCATCTTCCCTAGGAGCTCGAGCCACACTCTGGCATGATTTTGGGCCTTAGTTGGATATCTTGGGTTTATCCATTAGCTTATAGTTTGTGACAATTTGATGTATTAGAGTTTTGGATAGCCCTTCACTCATTTTTTGGAGGTCACTTATGCTTCCCAAGATACCTATTTGATGCTAGACCATTTGGTAATGTTATGCCAATGTATTGGAATGCTATGAGATTGATTTGAGCACTCATTTTTGCAATTTTATAGAGGTTTTTTACTACTATAATGAGTAGGGTTAAATGCTCTTTTATCAAGGATCTTATATGCCTATTGCTATTGGATACTTCTTGAGCACTTTAGATGCTACTTGAGGGTCTTATAGTGAGATCATGGGACTTGGTGACATGTACATCCTCTTGTCATGCTTTATGTACGCAATTGATGCTTACTGGGTAGATTTGACATTACTTTTGGGCTGGCATCTATCTTTGCCACAATGTTTTTAGTGATATATGCATCTTGCCTGTCTATATTTTGAGCTCATGTTACATTCTCAATCGGTTGTGCCTTTGGTTGGTCTCCTTTGTTACCCACGAGACCATTCTATGCATGATGGTTATGCCTATGTGACACATCTTAGTTTGACACATTGATCCTTTTATGAAAGATGAGTGGGATCTAGGACATGGCAACATAGCTATGGTGGATGGAAGAAGAAGAATGAACTCATGATGATAGAGACACTGGACTTGACTGTTCCACAAGTGAATTAGGTTCCAAGATTGAAACTTGGACTCATAAACACAATCTTGTGTATTAGACTGACAAGTACAAGACTGACACTAATTGATAAAGAAAAGCATTATCATGTATTCATTCATGTGAAAAATGGTAGTCAAGTACAGTACTTTATAGTTGTTGGATGGGTACATTTTTCCCTCTCTATGCATATGGGATTCGTGCAGCCTATATGTCTACAGCCCAAACTACCTCATACAAAGAGGCTACATTAGGTGTGATTGCAAATATCTCAACACCCCTCCTCAGTCACAACCAAAAAGTACAAAGTGTGTAGAGGCTTTAGTGAAAGCAACACCTATAAAGTTTGGGCACATCATAAACATGGCAAAACACCAAAGTGTGGGCACATCACAACCTTGCTTGAAAAAAAAAGGCAAAATATGAGCTAGATGTAACTTGGCTATGGCTTCCACCAAATTAGGGTTTCACAACCGACTGTGTTTTTTCTGATTTTAGTTCATATAGTTAATAATTCCATGCACAAATCAGTGAGGAGGAAGCTTAGACCATGGTCTTAAAAAGCCCTATGGTCACGGGTCTCGATTTAACACGTATAGCTCGTAGTGATGGTACGATCAGCCGCAGGCGCTTTTTGACAGTGATGGCAAAATTTCAAAATTCTAGGCTTATTCTACTTGGATCACGTTGATTTTTGTGCCATCTGAAGCGCCTTGAGTAGAGGAACAACTTTGTAGAAGATAGCATGAAGGGTTATGCCCTCTATTGCAAGATCTACCTCCTCAAAGTTGGCAGGGTCTGGCTATGGCAGACACACATAGGGAAAAAGTTGTAAGAATTGACAATGCTGAGCTATGTGATGAGCAATGTCCTACTGTAACATAACAGAGAGAGGCACCTTGAGTCTTGAAAGATATGCCTAGAAGAAGGTATAAAAAAATATTGATTGTGGAGAGAGATACAAAACCTCCAAGTTGCTTGGCTATGGCTTCCAGGTAGGTAAAGTGAAGAGAAAAAGTGGGAGATGAGGTCCTGAGCTAGGGATTGAGCTCAAGCCAAAGCTACATGATAGTGAAAGAGAGCTGAAGAAGCAGTGAGGAAACTAGGCCATGCCCAACTGGGCTCTAATACCATGTGAAAGATGTGCAGGATCTAGGACATGGCAAGGTAGCTATGGTGGATGAAAGAAGAAGAATGAACTCATGATGACAGAGACCCTGAACTTGATTGTTACAAAAGTGAATTAGGTTCCAAGATTGAAGCTTGGACTCATAAACACAATCTTGTGTATTAGACTGACAAGTACAAGACTGACACTAACTGATAAAGAAAAGCATCATCATGTATTCATTCATGTGAAAAATGGTAGTCAAGTACAATGCTTTATAGTTGTTGGATGGGTACATTTTTCCCTCTCTGTGCATATGGGATTCGTGTAGCCTGTATGCCTACAGCCCAAACTGCCTCATACAAAGAGGCTACATTAGGTGTGATTGCAAATATCTCAACAACTTTGACAGTTCTTGGTGCTAGTCGCATATTCGCTTCCTGCTAGTTGGAGCTATTTCCTGGTAGTTGTAGTTTGTCTTATATTAGTGATTTTCCCTCTTTGGCATTGATTTCTTACTCTTGTACTTCATTTTTGACATGTTGTAAATGCAGTTTAATGCATTTTTTATGTAAGCAGTCACCTCCATTTGATAGTTCTTTGCATTGAGTTTGTGGATAGTTATTACTTGGTTAATACCTCTTATTGTTAAGCTTGATCAAGAAATGGTTGTGGGGTTGATTTATGGATTATTATAGCAACCTATTTTACCTCTTTGTGCATTTACTTAGTCTCTGTATGATTGATGATTTTGATGATAGTGCTATCTTTAATATTGACAAGTTGGATGACACCAACTACAGTAATTGGAAGGCCCAAATCTGGCAAGTTTTAGAATAGAAAATGTAGGTTAAGATGTTAAAACATGAGGATATCAAGCGTAAACATATTGATGTGTTGAGGGTTGAGATGACTTGATTTTTTTGTTGATTTTTGTTGTTTTTGTGAACTGAATGGTTGATTTTTTATGGATTTTGAATGATGTTTAGTTGTTTTGGAAGTGTTTGAGAGTGTTTTGGATGAGGTTCATTATGATGATGTTTTATAGTGGAGATATGATGTTCTGACATGTTTTATTGATGTCATGATAGTGTTTGATTGGTTCTATTTGAGTCTATTGATATTCTGTTTTGCTATGTTTTCCTTCTATATGAGAGGTTGGAGTAATTATTGATGAAGTTTGAGAGTGATTGGAAGCTTATTGATTGATTTTGATGGTTTTGAGTGATTTAAATAAGCTCAAGGCTTTCTGATACTTTATATAGACCCTCTATTGAGCTTCTGTAGAGCCACTGTCTTTGTTCCGTTATGTTATGTATGCCTCTGTAAGTGTGATATGGGATGAATGTATAGCTTGGGAAAGTTTTCCAATCTTGGAAAGGGATGAATATAAGTTCAAATCTTCTCTGAGAAGTTGAAGAAGTAGCTGCTGAAGACTTGAAGTAAAGATTGAAGTAACAGTGACATTGATGAGCGACGAAGGGACACTATAGTGGCTCTGGTGACCTTTCATACCAGACATACCTCTTGGGAGGGGTATCCATGACCAAATAGGGGTTATGAATGATTATTCTTGATTATCTCATTGTACAATTGAGAGAAAGCACATATGAGAGAGAGAGAAAGAGAGTGAGTGAGAGAGAGCCAAATTTATGCAAAATAATGTATCTATGAGTGAGAGATTGTGAGAGAAAGCTATGGAACTTTTGAAGAAGAATACTATGTGATGATTTCCATTCAAAGTGGTGTATTCTCTTGTGTCTTTGTGGCTTCTTGATGAATTCTATGAAGAATATGAATAGCATAATTAATTTTGTTCAAGTTAAGCCATGGGAGAATCGTTTCTATGAAGCTGTGTGAAGATTTCTTATTCTTGGTATTCTTTTCCTTGTTGCAGTTTACTGATGACACAAGATAGATATTCTTACAGTAGATTCTCCATTTTCTTAGTATTCATTTTGGGGCTCCATGATGCAAAGGATTGGGCTGAATTAGATGAGCTATGTAAGTCTGCTATCATATTATCCCTATGTAAGTATGTGTTCTATAATGTTATCTTTGATAGTAGGCAGTTTGTATGGAACTTATGGGATAAGATTCACAATGTCTATGACAAGCAGAGCTCCGCTTCTCAGATGTATTGGCTAAAACAGCTTATGGAACTTCCCATGAAGAATAAAACTTGCATGTTAGTCCACTTAAATGAGTTTCATTCTATTCTTCGCCATTTGTCTTCGTAGGGAATTGAAATCAAGGGCCATATTCCCCCTTTGTTTCTCTTGGTTACATTGGATGAATCATGAGATACATTTTGTACTGCTGTGTGTGTAAACATGCCTATTGATGGGCTGAAGTTATAGGATGTAGAGGGTGTACTCTTGAATGAAGAAGTTGATAGAAACAATGTTGATGCTTCCCTCACCTCTCATGCTTTGACAGTTAGAGGCAATAATGGTAGAAGTAGTAATGATCACCGTGGGAGAGATTCTTAGCAGTCTCCTTCTTAGTCATGTGGAAAATCTCGTAGTAAGTCTTATGGTTGTAAGTCCTCCTTGACTTGTCATTACTATGGGAAAGCATGACATATTCGGCCATAATACCATAAAATGCTTGAGGATAAGCTCAAGGAAAAGGGCAAGGGTAAAGTATAAGACAAAAATGATGATCAAAGCATTGTCCCTAGCCTGGTCCAATGTTAAGATTGAAGAGATTAATATCATATAATTTGATTTTGACTATGATTTCATACTTGCAACTTCTTCTCTTGATACTTCACACCTTATTGATGCTTTGTCGGAGTATACTTAGTGTTGGTTAATAGATTCAAGGGCTTCCTTTCATGTGACCCCTCATAGAGAGTGATTCCACTCCTATCGTAGTTTGACTAGATTTGTCAGTTTGGGTAATGACCTAGCATTAGAGATAGTTGATATTGGTGGTCCAGCTATAGTTTGGTTTAGGTAACATGTTTACTCTTCGTGATGTATGCCATGTACTAGCTCACACAAAGAACCTTATCTCTGCAGGCACTTTGGATGATGCATGTTATGTAGTTTCTTTTAGTGATTCATCATGGAAGATTACACCTAGGAATCTTGTCATTGCACGTGGTGCTAAGTCCATTACTCTCTATCCCTTGTTTATATCTGGGTTAGTTGACCATGTTTTGGCAATGGATGTAGTTTTACATGTATCTCTTTGGCATTATCACCTTGGATACATATCCTTGAAAGGAATGAAAATGCTTATCCATTTGTAGTATCTTTCCCCCTTGATTATAAGTGCTTTGAGTCTTTTTATCATTGTTTTTATAGCAAACAAACACGTAATACACATAAAAAGTATGGTATGATACACATGGATGAGCCATTGGCTCTCGTTCATTCTGATGTATATGATCATATGCCCTACGGTTGCTAGGGGGCATGAAGTATTTTGTTACCTTTATTAATGACTATATGCACAAGGTCTGTGCGTATCCTACTAAGTAGAAATCAAAAGTCTTGGCTACATTCCAACATTGGCTTGCTTTGGTTGAGAATCATTTTGGGTATAGGTTGAAATGCCTAAGGTGAGATAATGGGGATGAATATGTCTCTAAAGCTGTTGAGCAGTTTTTTGACAAGAGAAATATTAAGCATCAATTGACTGTCCCGTACACCCCATCCCAAAATGGCATGGCTAAGTGTATGAATAGGACAGTTTAAGAGTGAGTCCCTACTAATGCTCCATAGGATTTCCAAGTCTCCCAAGTGTGTTTTGAGATGGTCTACTAGAGATAAATGACATTCTACATAGTTTAGACCTCTATGGTGTATGCTATGGCAGTAGATGTTGGTGAGCCTCTTATGGTGAGGCCATGTGAAAAGGTGATAGTCACTCTTGGGAGAGGGCCACGCAGTTAGAGTATGACTCATTGAGGAAAAATCATACATGGAATTTGGTTCCTTTGCCTAGTGGAAAGTGTACGTTGCCAAGCAAGTAAGTGTACAAGTTGAAAAGTACCCCTAGATATCCCAAGCGACATCATACAAGGGCGGATTAGTTGCTAAGGATTTCAAGTAGAAGCATGGTGTGGACTTTAATGAAGTCTTTTCTCCTATTATGAAGATGGCGACTCTATGTTTGGTAGTGGCTTTAGTTTCTTAGCTTGACTTGGATCCTTATTATATGGATGTCAAGATGACTTTTCTTCATGGGGACTTGTATGATGAGATGTACATGGAGTAGCCTAAGAGCTTTGCAAAACCTGGCATGGACCACCTAGTGTGCACAGAAAGAGCCTCTATGGCCTTAAGTAGACACCTAAGAGAATGGTACCTCAATTTTGTTGCCTTTATACATTTAAGAAGGATACTCCAGTAGTGATATGGATCCATGTTTATACATGAAGAAGACTCGTGATGGTAGCCTTATGATTTCAATCCTCTATGTGGACAATATGTTGATTGCTAGGAGTGCTCCCGATGGGCTGGATGCCTTGAAAGGTTAGCTCAAGAAGAGATTTGAGATGAAAGAAATGGGACACACCTCACATATTCTTGGGATACACATTATATGCAATTACTCTAAGGGGCTCCTTTACTTGACACAGGAGTATATCCAAAAGATCTGATAGCTACTTGCCTTAACATAGCATTTGGAGCGGGAGTTGTGGCACCCTATATAGCTACACCTAGCCAAGGAAATTGGGATGTTGTCAAGGGTAGCATGAGGTACCTGAAGGGCACAACAACTATGTGCATATGTTATGGTAGCTAGGATACATGGGTCGTGGGATACATTGAATTTGATTATGCAAGATATGTATGCAGTAGGAAATCCACCTCTAGCTATGTCTTCACCTTTGCTAGAGGTGTTGTTTCTTAGATGTCCAGGGTGTAAAAATGCACAATCCTATCTACTACTAAGGCAGAGTATGTTACAACCACCATTGAGGCTTGTAAGGAGGCTCTTTGGTTAGACCTTGACATTATTGATGTGGTTCCTACATTGCATTTGGATTCTATGAGTGCTATTTAATTGTCTAAGAATCTAGCTTTCCATGCGAAGACGGAGCACATTGAGGTGCGTTATCGCTTTATTCAAGAGGTCATTGAGGATAAGTCCATTGAGCTTGTCAATATCTTAACTTACCAAAATCCTACAGATTTTCTCACTAAAAGTCTCTCATTAGAGTGTTTTTCCTTTCTTAGGAAGTTGATGGGCGTTGGATGAGATGATATATTTTCTCATCCTATTGTACTTATGTACATTTGTACTTTATTAGTTTTTTCTTGTTCTCTCCTCACTAGGGGCACATTCACCTTTAAGTAGGAGGTTGTTGGGGATAAAGTAACTTGTGCCTAATTGCCCGTGCATTAGTTACACTGATAGTATCTGCACTATGTATTAGTTACTCGTGCACATATACACTGTGTGTGGAGAGCACCTATCACTATCACTTTATTCTTTATTCTTTTAGTGACATTTTAATAAAGGGAAGGCCGGTCACACATTGTGACTATTGGAGTTTCCACATCTTCTCTCTCTCTCTCTCTCTCTCTCTCTCTCTCTCTCTCTCTCTCTCTCTCTCTCTCTCTCTCTCTCTCTCTCTCTCTCTCTCTCTCTTACTCCTTCCACCATAGCACTTGCTTTTGCGTCATGCTTCCACTTCAGGACTCACTCCCTTCAAATTTACTTTTGTTTATGTGCCTTTAGGAGTTCTCCAAGATCTTCATGACTCTCTTGGCTTGAGTTTCTATCTAGCTTAGAAGTTGATTGGTTACCCTTGTTTTGAGTGAGACGACGAGGTTTCTTTTGCTAAAGATAATGTGATGATCTTGACATAGGTAGGGTCAAGTGTATTTGATGTGTCCCATAGTCTATATTGTACTTAGTTGCACATTTGAAAGGTCTTTCAAGTAGGATTTTCTTCCTGACATCCTCTCGATTAGGAAGATGTAAAACATAGTTGGCAAGGGTTCAATTTCTAAGGAAACTAAAATTTTGCATTTGCCTAGAATAGAGTATGGTGATACTTCATAAGGAGTGACTATAGCATATATAGGCACTAGTTTTGATTGTCCTATGCAAGCCCAAGTGTGATAGGCGAGGATTTTATAATTAGCTCCTTCAATTAATAAGAGCTTAGTGAGATGCTCTAACTTCACGATTAATTTGACCTTAAGATAGGCAAGTGGGATTAGCTCCTTGTCTTTGGAGTCAATGGTGACAACCTTTGCCATTCGAGTAGAAATTCTAGGGCCAATAGGCATAGGGAGTTTGTCACACTGGGTATTGTACATTGTGGACCTTCATGACGCATGGAGGTGAATCCAATGCATTGAGAGTCCTTAGCATTGGTTTGTGGCTTTGGAAATTAGCAAGAAATATGGCATGATTGATGGCAATTCGAACAAGCTTTAGGCTTGCAAGGTTGTGCAATAGATGATGTGTGGGTGGGTCATGAGATGACTAAGTGGTGGTTGGGTTTTGTCTAAGTTTGGCATATATACTTTGCATTTTATCTCGGAGTTGGTTTGTTGTGTAGTGGAAGTGAAGAAGAAGTTTGGCATTTTTGAGCATGTGTTCTCTTTTCAAGTTGTGATCCTTGAAAGAGTAAAGATTGGTTTGATTTAGGTCAAGTGTGTTGGTAGTTACTTGTGTGGTAATGGGAGGGTACTGAACTTTATGACTTCCTAAGATGTACTCTTGATCATTCAGCCATGTAGCTCTTGAGATAAGTCTAGAGAGTTTTGATATCAAGGTGTGTTGAGAAGGATCCAATGTATTCATGAAGTAAGCCAAGAGTTATTGTTGGCACTAGGTTTCTCTTGTGTGATGAAGGTGAGGAGTTGGATAGTAGAAGAAAGCTACAAGTCTTAGGTTTATTTTTGAAGTCTAAGATTTGGATTTCCTTTTATGTGTTCCTAGACTTTGTGTTTCCATTGATTCTAATTTTCACAATCGCATGATGACTTGAGTTCAATTTTGTGCAAGTACATAGTATGCAAGCAGGCTTTCTCTCCTTTCAATACTCACAGATCTTTAAAATAGCTTGGAGCACTTTAACAAGCTAATCGTAAGTCAATAATAATTGTAAGGATTGTGGCACCTTTTTCTCATGCTAGCTCTTAAGCTTCTAGCTTTTGTTGGCTTTGCATTGTCTTTGGCTCCTCGTAGCTTAGGTCTTGCTTGCTCAATTCTTTGTAGTTTCCCTTTGAGTTTAGTGTCCGCATTTGAAAGTTCACTACTGCACAATCCAAGTTTCACATGTGCAAAGGTGTGATCTAACCTACATGCCTTGGCCCTAGGTGTGTGTGGTTAGAAGATGCAATGTGAATGTGTGGGCGCGTGGATTAATATGTGTATGTGTAGCTATTTTATATGTCCTAGGATACATGTTGAGATGACAAGCTCAACACATGCGGACATTGATGATGGACCGCCTGGTTAGATGGATCCACACGTCTACACTTAGCATGTCGGTGGTCATTATGACTCTCACATGGCCACTGACTCATTACTTATTATATTCAAGTTGTTACACCTATTTACAACTGGCATAGTAATAGCGCCAGTCGACTAGTGTAGTCGGTTATGCATTGTTTGACTTAGTAGGCCACTTTCCTTTATGTTGTATCTTATCTATACTTTGTGTACATTGTAAAGTGTGTGGAAGAAGAAGAAAAAAACCAGCAAGAAAACGTTTTGGCCTCCATCTCTCTTCTTGTCTCTTGAGTGAGCTTCTCCTTGTCCATTCTGTGTGTGTTCGGCGCAGCATCTTGAGCAAGTCCCCCCCACTATGCGATTCTTGACAATACATTGGTACGTGAAAGTTATTTATGGTAATTTCGATCTGCGATGATGGATGTGCTTCTAGGTATATGCATATGTGTAGTACAAAAGTGTGTTATTTTTAGTGCAAGTTAGTGCATTTTTAGTTTGCATTACATGTAGAGTTTGCACATGTAAGTACACACACACAATGGTTGGTATGCAAGCACAATATGTGTTTTTAGTGAAAAATTTAGTGCTGTTTCTAGTGCAAGTTAGTGTTAAAGTGTGCTATTTTTAGTGCAAGTTAGTGCAAGTATTACATGTGATTGGTATGCAAGCACACTATGTGTGCATGAATGAGTTCTTAATGCGAGAGAGTGTGCTAGTGCATTGAACACACACAAATGTCGTAGCATGCATATGAGTCTAAAAGTAGTATGGGTACACTAGGTGTGGTGTGCATGACTAGGGGTTTAGATGTACACATGGGAAGGGCATGTCTGACTAAGATGTACAGGTGTGCATAGAATGTAGTGGATGTACGTATGTGCATAGCACCGTAGAGTGCAAAGAGCATGCACAAACATTTTCTTAATGTGTACCATGGGCACCTAAGATGCTAGGAGTGTATGCACACATGTGAGCGCATGCATACATGGGTGTGGATGCATATGTGCACCTATGGATGCACATGCAGATGCACACTTGTGTGCAGATGGATGTACTTTGTGCGAGAAGAAGTATATGGATCCATAGCACCTACGACCTACGGACCGCTTATTGCTTCAAATGTTTTGAAGCCGAGAGTAATGGCTACCTCTCATATAGCCATGCGCACTCTCCCACACAGAAATGTAGTGAGCTTACCTTTGACTCCAATCAAGTTGCCTCCTTTCACAAATCTTTTGGTAGCTCCATGATCCAAGATGCACTTTCAAGCAAGCTCCATCTCCAAGCTCCAAGCTTTAAGCTCCATAGCCAAGCACATGAGAAAAGAGAAGAGAAAAAGAAGGAGACGTGGAGCCCCAAGAGAGACACCAAGGAAAAGGGGTTTCTACTACAAGAAAATCTATCTTGTAACATCAACAAGCTTTTGTTTCATTCTTTAGGGAACCAGAACAAGGAAAAGAACAAATCTTCACGCAACATCGTAGTAGATATCTCCAATGGATTCGATAGAATCAACCGTAATCTTCAATGTCTTCATATAATCCATCAAAACTAGCAAGAACACAAAGAATATACCATTTTTGAATGAAAATAATCACATATGATTCATATTCATTGTCTTCATAGTTTTCTCTCACAGTCTCTCGTAGATAGATACATTGTTTTTATATAGAATTGGCTATCTTTGACTCTCTATTTCTCTCTCAATCAATAGTACATCATCTCCTCACTACAATACTCAATAATCACTCATAATAATCCTTCTTAGGTCATGGATGCCCCTTCTAAGAGGTATGTATGATATGAAAGGTCATTGGAGCCACTACAGTGACTCTTCATAACTCATCACTGTCAAAACATAATCAATATCATCCAAAAAACTCTCAAAAATTTCCAAAAAAACCAATCTTAACTCAATATCCATCAAAAATCAATCATTCAGGCCTCAAAAACAACAAAAATCAATAAAAAAATCTAGTCATCTCAGCATTCAACATATCCCCACACTTAGAAAGGAAGCGTCCTTGTGACCTAAGAAAGAGGTAATACAAGTTCATTAAGGGCTCAACTCGATCTTCTTTAGTATCTTCAATAATCCACCCAACCATGATCCCAACTTGTCACCTGTATCTAAGAAAGAAGACAACTAAAGGAAAACACCATTATCCAGTAACACATCATATAAACAATAAAAAGCCATGACAAATTTGTAAATGATATAAGAGGTTCTTCAGCTTTGCATTGTAGGCTTTTCATCCACCATCACCATCAGTTCAATAGTCGAAAAGAGAGCTCTCGAACAAATCCAATATTCAATCATCATGAACTCATCACATAAAAATTAACATTGCACAAACACAAAACAACCATCTGAATGGCACCTCCAAAAAATAGATATATCATTAAGAAACATAGAAGATACATCCAGGGAAATCAGTGAAGATGATCCCTCTTGAAAGCTTGATGATTACGAAAATGATCCATGGATAAGGATTCATCTACAAAAGATTTTGGAGAATTCTGAAAGAATTGAAGACAGCATATCCTTTCTAGCAAAACAAGGTATCTGCTATGTAGACAAAGGGCATGAAAATATAGGACATCTAGTTGTTGGTAATCAATGTTCACATTGACATTCATACATAACTTTGGAATAGCCTTTTGATTGTTATGGGAATGCCTATGCATATATGCTAGGTATCAAGCAAAGTGGCCTGTCAATCTCACTGAAGGATCTGGAGATTGTGAATATTGTTGGGCAAAATGGAGATAATTTTGGTAGGCTTGACTAGCAGTTGTCCAGTCCCTTGGAATTAATGGCCAATTAATTTGTGGTACCATAAGAGAGTCAGTTGAGCTCCATCCTCTTCTTCTTGGAATTTGCTGATCAAATCCTTCATACCCACTAACCAACTAAGGGGTTTGAGAAATAGAAGTGGTAGGAGATGGAAGAGGAATGAGTGAAAGAGGATGAAGAGATGGGTAGAAAAAATTATAAAATGAGAAATAAGATAAAGAAGGATTAGCTAAGAATTTAGGCAAATCAGTTAAGAAATGTGTTAATTGATAAGTAGGAAAAGTGAAAGGAATATGGATAGATGGGGAAGGACAAAGCGGAGAAGGGGAAAATACTCGATCTTCAATGAAAGAAAAATAGGTAAAGATTGGAATTTGAGGTGCACTGTGAGGTAAGAAAGGGAGAGGTAAGATGACTACTGAGTTGGATTGATAAAGGGAAAAATAAGCATAATAGCGATGGGCCATTTGTTGATAATAAAATAAGCTAGGAACGGAGGGACCTAAAGCAGATCGTCGATAGTAGGCATCAAAGAATGATGAATCAAATGAAGGGTTCTTGGAAAGATAAGCTAAAAGATCCACCCTCAGTTGGTTAGTGTTCTACAAATGAGTAGAGGCTTTATTCTGTTGTTGGTTCAGGACTACAAAGTCAATCATTACATGCCATAAAGTGTCAAGGCAAGCAGCCACTTTAGAAGAATAGCATTGAAACATTTTATCTATCCTCAACTCCAAATGTCTGACATATAAGACAGCTTGTAAGACCACATCCTCCACATACCAAGCCAGATCTTTATCATCGGGAATTAACAGATCACCTCGTAAATACATATAAGATAGCAGCATGGTATCCGAAGTCATAGAATCTTCAAAGACCATACGGACTACTTCTGTCAATAAATCAGAAGAGACCAAGCTCCACTCCAACCATCCTTTGAAAGAGGTAGATCCATCGTTGAGAGCTTAATGTAGAAGGCCAACTTTTACAACTAATAGTGGACAAAAAAGGAATGGTCGAGAGGAATATACTCCTGAAATCACTCAAATGAAAACCATAATAAGTCCATCCTGGATTGCAGTCTTTCCACTTTAGCTTGGAGCAACAGACATTATGTGGCCTGTTGTTGAAGAACTGCCAAGTCCGTAGGGATCAAAGAAGAAATTGGTTGCTCAAGATTTGGTGTAGAAGAATGTGATTGGACCAGTTACTCGTTAAGCTACTAAATTTGGAATCTGCTCTATTCTAAGGTGGTATTTGCTATCTTAAGCTCCTCTATTTGGGTGGCTAGTAGAGCTTGAAGCTCTTGAGATTCCTTCAACAATCTATCTCGTTCCTTAGTCACATTAACCACGTAGGTGATAGTGTCAGCCAACTGAGTGTGCAAACTAGAAATGTCCATTTACTGAGCGTCAATGATCTTAGTGTGTTGCTCCATTTGGGTACAAAGATCGAAAAAAGATTCATGAGTAGAAGCTAGCTCTGCAATTGCTTTTGTCAGCTCTTCTTTTGTTTGTTAGACTTCATCATAACAAGAATAGAGCTGCTGGATACATGCAGTCAACTGAGAGCTCAAAAGAACGCTGAACATCTTGAAATAGGAAGGGAATTGTATCTGTAGCAACCAAGTGTTGTACTGAAGGGATTGAAATATCTAGAGTACCCTCACGATGTGCTCTGAAAAGATTCGATGTTATAAGGAAAGCTGGTAGGGGAATGCTAGATTGATCACGAAGAATGGAGACTGGAGGAGGAGCTGGAACTGATTCAACCACTCGTTTTAAGTGTTTCCTCTGAACTACCACAGGAGGGATAGGATCAAGATCCTCAATGACAACATCAGAGTATTCAATAGGGACAGGAGCTTCTAGTGGATCAACTATCAAGGTAGGAACTTCCTTCAAAGGGTGGAATATGCCAAAAAGGCAGAAAGATAGGAACCAAATGTAACATTAGTTACATTACCCCTTGTGGCTCTGACAAAGTGTTGATCCATTTTTGACAGAAGGTAGGAACTCCAATCAATCGTTATGCCTTTCAACACCATTCTAGAGGCTGTGAACAACTCCTTTGAAAGGTAATTGGAGGGTGTCTTAGCAGGCATAAACCTCTCCTGAAGGAATTGTCAGAGCTGCTTCCACACAAGATTGGAGATCATGGAGACATTGATGCAAGAAGTGGTAATAATCTTTTTGGGATCCAACACATCATGTGTCTACTTTTGCAACAATTTAAGGATATTCTCAATTGAAAACAATTATCTAGTAGTAGGGAAAGAGTCTCCCCGATAGGGTAAAGACAGAACCTTGTCCAAACTTTTAGGCATCAACTGAACAACTGTGCCTCTGACAAGACCAGACCTCTTATTCTAAGAGGCTAGAAACTGATCACAAGTATCAGTATTCTTTGGAATGAGTAGTAAGGAGAGTGCGATGAACTTGGCTAAGGCTACTTTGCCAATAAGTTCGGACTCTAGCAATAAAGAATAATCGTGAGATACCAAGGGGACGTAATGAACTGGAGGAGGAGCTTGAGACGCCATTCCAATAGATTACATATACCACACATACAAACAATCACAGTGAATGCCTATTTTATTGACAGTTGACGTTGCATCCTGTGTCGTAGTCGGCTACATGAGGTACCTAGATGTCTTCATAGCATGCACTCAATGTGGCAAGAACCACACAACAATACCCAGGGATGTAGCTTTGCTGATGAAGGCATAGGAAATCCATTGATAACAAAGAAGGTTGCACTCGTCGCACAGTCACTCAAATAGAAAGGGAGGAACACTCGCTCGCCCCATAACTCACATCACTCGAGTGAATAATGAGGGAAACCCACATCGCACACTTGGTTTAGAAAATCAACTAGGGAAATGGGACAGGAGTATGCTAGGTTGCACAGTTGATGGTGCATTCATGCAACCAACTCCGTCTAGCATAAGTGTAAGTACGAAGGCCAATGAGCCTTGTTGTGCAGTGTACAGAAGAGGATGATGTGCCTAGTGATGAAGATAGAGACCTATCTCGTGGGTGCATAGGGAAAGGAAAATGCACCTGACTCCAATGTTGTAACATCCTTCAATTCTCACCTCTCAATGATTGTTTAGAGGACACACCAGTCACACTTTGACCCCCCTCTGTCGCACACTCTGTTTGAGAAGACAGGAGGGCAAGCCGTTTCTTACATCCATTGATGTAATCCTTACTTGCACTTGTGCACAGGTTGTATGCCTTGTGTGCATTTTCTGGTGCAACTGTGCATCCCGCCCTGTGCCGACATACGGTGTAAGAAGAAAAGCTAGGGAGCCTTATAGTGCAGTGCACAGGAACATATTGTGCTTTGTGTATTGAGAGACCCAACCCATGCATGCAACACTCCATTTCATATAGCTCACCTCCCATTTGACTTGAAGAGAAAGGATTGGTCACTCACCCCACCCTCTGTCTCATTCACTGATAGATACAGAGGGCAGACCATACACATAGCCCATTTTGTTAAGATGAAAGATCACATCACTCAAGGGGTTGTTGATATGAAGATCACTTTGTTGATTATTGTCATCAGGGTGTTGAAAATGAGGCGTATCCAGGGAGATAGCCAACATGTGTGGTACTTCAATTGGGTTGGAACAAAGATCATTTGTTGAAGGGGTTAGACAGACTGATGAAGTTGCAGAGACAATGAGCCAATGGAGGTGGCTTGAAATGGTATTTGAAGAAGTTTTGCTAGCACACTAGCTATCTTGAATTGTGGGGTATTACCACCTTTTCCATAGCAAGCTTCCCGCCCAAGGGTATTTACCACCTTTTCTTGGAACGAGGCCTATTATGACAGGGAATTTCTTCATTTTCTTCCATAGCAATTTCTTTATTTGTTTTTATTTTTGTCATTTTTTTCTTCTTTTCTACTCCCGAGGGTGTTTCCACCTTATCTCGACGAAGAGTAAGTCGGCATGACAGGGACCTAAGTCATTTTCTCCCATGACCAATATATATATATTTTCTTTACAAAAAAATAAAGAGAATGGTAGAAATACCATGTGTCAAGACCATCCTCACCACCACTACTGAATTAGACGAGAGGAGAACAAAGTAAGGATGGGAGGTGTCTAGGAGTGGCTAGCAGAAGGATGCTGCCTCATAAAGAAGAGCGTAATGGCTATTAGTAGCACAAGGAGAAGGGCAGTGTGACTCCCAAAAGGGAAAGGGTGGGTCGATTGTGATTTTCAAGATCCCCAGGGAGGGAAGTACTTCTTTAGGAGATAGTCATTGATATGAAAGGGATCATCAGAGGCATCAAGTGGACTTGGACTGAGCCATTCAGATTGATGGCAAGTACCTTATAACGACCCATCCATCATTGTTGAAGCTTGCATGGAAACTTTCCAAATCGAGAATCGTAGGCCAAGATGAGATCACCTTTCTTGAACTCCTTCTACTTGATGAAGCTATCATGATAGAACTCTTTGGGAGCTTGTGTGGCTTTCATGCACTGTAGGGCCATCTTGTGGATCTCATCAAGACACTCTAAGTGCAAGAGACAACGTTGTAAGGACTCAGCATCTCCCAAGCGTTCATTGATGGCCACACACGCAGAGAGGGTAGCTTGAGTTCAATAGGAAAGGCTGCTTCTATTCTATACACCAACCGGAAAGGAGTTTGTCCTGTAGCTGCCTTATGGGAGGTTTTGTATACCCAGAGGGCCTTTGTAAGTCAATCATCCCAATCACGGCGATGTGCGGAAATCGTCCTTGTTAGGATCGAGCAAAGGATGTGATTTGTGGTACTTCAACTTGGCCGTTGGCTCTAGGGTAATAAGGAGTGGACTTGCGATAGCAGATCTTATACAAATCTGTCAACTCTTCCATAATCTTGTTAAGGAAGTGCATATCTCTATCACTGACAAGCTCTAGGGGATTGCCAAAACAGGTGATGATGTTCTGGTATAAGAACAAGGCCATGCTATTACCATTGTCCCGCTTCAGAGCTTTAGCTTTACACCACTTTGTTACATAGTATGAACAGACCAAGATGTATCTATTCTGCTTCCATCTAGTTGGCGAATCAATGGGTCCCACGAAATCAATCCTCCACTTCTAAAACAGCTTTAGAAAAATAATGGATTGCAAGGGCATAGTACTAGATTTGGTAGGCTTTCCCATTCACTAACAAGCATCACACTATTTGTAGTAATAATAAGCATCCTTATGGAGGGTTGGCCACCAATATCCTGCAAGTAGGGATTTTCTGGCCATTGCTTCTCTTGTGAAGTGTCCACCACATGGATCGACATGGCATGCTTTCAATACTACGCTGATTTATTCTCTTGCAACACATCTTTGCAAGACTTCATCTTTGTCTTTCTTGTACAGAGCGACACCTAACAAGGTGTAGGGGGATTATTCCAATAGAAGCTTCTTCTTCTCATGGCTCGAGATGCCAGGGGGATAATGTTGGGTTGCTACGAGGTTGGCTATTTCTGCGTACCATGGGTTAACTATTTTGACTAGAAACAAGGAAGCATCAGGAAGGTCTGGATCATCTTGCTCTTCTTCATCCTCACTTTGAGGGATTCGCGAAAGGTAATCAACCTGGACATGAGAGCGATCGAGTTTGATAACCACTTCAAAGTCAAACTCTTGAAATAGAAGGAGCCATCTCATCATTCTTCCCTTCATGTTAGTCTTTTTCATCAGGAAGGAAAGGGATTCATGTTCTACATAGAATTTGAAAAGTATCGACAATAGATAATGTTGGAACTTCTCCAAAGCAAACACCATTGCTAGACACTCAAACTCTGTCATTGTGTAATTTTACTCTCTGTCAAATTATTGATTAAAAGTACTCTCTTTAGAAAAAATTCCACCATTATTAAAATATAAAAAAGATCAATCGTAAATATATGCCAATCTCTGGGGTTCCAAGATCTAGGAAGGTGTTAGCCACATCTACTTCCTTCACGAGTTCTAAGGCTCTATTGGACTTTGTTGTTGTTGGGGGAGCAATCCTTAGGCCGCATCTTCTTATCAAGATGCTTTTAAATATTTTTTGACAACTGGGAGGCAACACCAACAACTGTCAGAAGGTTAGGTTTGGTTTAAAGGTGTCTAGGTCTTTGACCAAATCATACTCTTTGATAGGATTCATAGGCTTTTCCAATTGACTGGGAAATGGGGCCACACCTACTTTTATCTTCCCTTTTTCTTCCAGGAGTGGCAATATCTACACCTCTTCTTCATGAGGAGGTACTTCTATATCCTCTATTTCCTGGATCTCTAGTCTTGTCTCTACAACTGTCTCTGTAGCTCTATGGCTCTGTAGTGCTACGTACTTCCTCATTGTGGATTGCATTGTTCTGCTATTCCCAAGGAAGGTTGAATTTCACAGTCTTGGCAGAAGGAACGTTCTCTTTTGGAACTACGATTCTCCTTTCTTTGCTCGCATTATTGTGGCCACTTTCAATTCCACCAAATTGGAAGCAAGTTCTTGGGTCTTCTGTTGGGTATTAGAAGTAGATTTTACAGGGGCTGGACTTGGACAATCTTTTGCAGTATGGCCTTATCCTTTGCATTGGTTGCATAAGGGCTTGTAATCCATAGACCTTCTAGGATTTGGACAATTTTGTGAGATATGACACTTTTCTCCACATCTGTAACATTCCACCTCTAATCTCTGAACACCACCAGCAAACTGTCATCCTCTATAACTTTGAGAGGGAGACCTCCTTGAACCGAAATTAGGACCAAACTCCCTAGGCTTTGGTCCAATGTCTTGCATTGTCATTTTGGATTCTAGCAAGTTCAATCTTGCGTCTTTATCTTTCTTTCTTCTTTGGTGCATCTCTTTCAGAGAGCAAATATCCTCTGTATGGTTCTTTCTCAAATAGTATGAACGGAAAGCTCCAAGAATGGTTGGTTTTCAGATACATTCAGTGGCTAAATATCCCTCTTGATGGCACTTTCTGCACCATGTATTAGAACACATCACATCTCTTCCACCTCCCACAGGAGTGGATATATTGGCGACATTCATCTTCAGCGTCTGTAGCTACTCTGTAATCACATCCATAAGCTCTTTCTTGATACTTGCCACTGAATTGGATAGGTAGTCCTTCAGATTTTCACCTCTTGGAGTACTTGTTGTAGGGTTTTGGGAAGCTTCTGTAATTACGGCATGTACTGGTTGGATAGGTAGTCCTTCAAAATTTCACCTCTTGGAGTACTTGTTGTAGGGTTTTGGGAAGCTTCTGTAATTACGGCATGCACTGGTTGGGTTGATCCAGAGGGTCCTCTATTCTGATTCTAATTCAAAGCTCCTGTTGAGGCTTGGGGTTGTTGATTCCAGTAGGTAGGATTCCACTATTATTATTGAGTCACCATTGGAGGAACTATTTGAGGCAATTGCTATTGTGGTTGAACCATCATTTGAGGTATTGTCGTCTATGGCTACTGTGGATTAGGTGCATTGTACCGCGTCATTATTTGCATCTGGGGGTAGGGGTAGGGAATTGTCCCTGGAACTGTATTTGATGGGTATAACATTCCTGGCATGGGAGGGGGTAATGCTCCTCTTCTTGAGGTCATTGACAACCTTGCTTCAACTTCGTCATACAGTCTTACACCTTCCACTATAGCTTGCAGATTGACTGGTCTTCTCAATTCCACAAACTTGTGAACTTCTGGCTATAGGCCTCTGAGGAACACTCATTTCTAGATGCCTTCATCCAAATGATGATTGGTCCACCTCTTCAGGATGGATTCCATTCGCGAGATATAATCTTCTACTCTTTCTCTCTAGAGGGTTGGCTTAGGTTCATGAACTCCTCTCGCATCCGCTCTTCAAAACCTTCACTCTTGAATTTAGTGAGGAAGGTCAACTTTAGGTCGTCCCATGTGCCAAAGTTTCATGATGTGCTTGTCTCTCATACCACTGAAATGCCACGCCCTTGAAAGTGGCGAGGAATATTGCTAACCAATGCTCAGGGGTTCTAGCATTGTTAGCTACATATGCTACCATAAACTTTGCTACATGAATATTAGGGTCTTCATTATACTCTCCCTTGAAAATTGGCAATGGGACTATATTTGGTGGCCTGTCATCAATATTTCCAGGACAAATCTAACTAGGAAGGGGACCTTGAGTCGCCATGGGGACTTCTGTAAAGAGTGCTTTTAAGGCGTCAAAGGAGGCTTCTGTTGCAAGCTCGTTCTTGGCCTTGATTTTTGCCTTCTCTCTTCTCATGTACCTCTGGACTCGTTCTAGCACTTGTCTCCTTATGGTATAATTCACAAGGGGGTTGGCTCCACTAAGTTGTTAGTGCTCCACAAAAGGATAACAGAAGGCTTTAGTCTCTGGAGGACTCTCTTGCCAACATTTCTTCTACTTCTTTCTTTTCAACATCTCTGAATTCTGCTTTCATGCCACTACAGAGAGGGAGATATTCCGTTTTGAAGGTATCAAAACTCATTCTTTTGAGGATTTTTATTGTGCCACAATCATAATAATGCTAGCTTCTAATGGTTTCAATAGTGTATGTTGTGAAGAATACTCTATCCACCAACTTTTAGTGGGTTACTAATTGGACAAACATGAGATTTTTAGTACACCAGGCATCCCACGTGTCCTACTGTATGGACAAATTCCAACTCTTTTCTCTCTTGTTTTGAATGCCAAATCTTCCATGGATGGTCATTCTCTTTGTTTTTGCACTTCAGTTTGTTCCCAAACAATTTGCCATCAATATACACGTCTTTGTTGCTTCAACTGATAAAAGAGGAAATAGTCCACCACATAGAGCTTGCATCATGATGGTAATATGTTTCTGCCATTATGGGATGAACTTCTTGTAGAAAGTGGCTTTGGCAATGAGAATCTCCAACTCTTTAGTGAAAGAAGGAACTTTGCAAACATCCATTGAATTATTCTCTTCTTGGCAATGCCATTTCCTTCATTTTCAGCCTCTTTTGATGCTTGTTGATGGCAAGTTTCCCCGGCTGCGCAGCAAGAATATGGAGACCCAAGAGAGACACCAAGGAAAATGGGTTTCTATTGCAAGAAAATCTATCTTGTAACATCAACAACAAGCTTTTGTTTCATTCTTTAGGAAATCACAACAAGAAAAATAACAAATCTTTACGCAACATCATAGTAGATATCTCCTATGGATTTGATAGAATCAACCATAATATTCAATGTCTTCATATAATCCATCAAAACAAGCAAGAACACAAAAGAATATACAATTTTTGAATGGAAATAATCACATATGATTCATCTTCATTGTCTTCATAGTTTTTTCTCACAGTCTCTCATAGATAGATACATTGTTTTTACATAGAATTGGCTATCTCTAACTCTCTCTTTCTCTCTCAATCAATAGTACGTCATCTCCTCACTACAATACTCAATAATCACTCATAATAATCATTCTTAGGTCGTGGATGCCTCTTCCAAGAGGTGTGTCTGATATGAAAGGTCACCAGAGCCACTACAATGACTCTTCATAACTCATCACTATCACTTCACTCTAGTCTTCTCTTGAGTCTTTAGAAATCCCTTTGCAGTGCTCTAGCATAGTTGCCATAACTTTCCCCTAAGATAATTTACAGTTTGGGTTTTGAGACCAAACCCTAGGTAAGTTAGCGAATCGGCCCTTCCTGATATCAATGTAGGAATAGACAGTTGTGCAATGTCCTACTTAATGTTAAGGGCCACTCTCTTGCTATCTTGCTAGCTTTTTGCATGATCATTTTAGAAGATATGAGCAATAGAAGGTTCTCAAAATGTAATCATCCTTTCCTTTGTAATACCCCTCTCAATGTAAGAATCAACCAAAAGGGCTCCATGCAAAGCCATGCTTTCCTTAGCAAATCTCTTGGGCCCCTTCAACATGTAGCTATTGAAGAGCATGAGGATGACATCTGGCTTGTCTCCTCCTACTTGTACCAAAAAGAAAAATAAAATAAGAGAAAAAATAAAAGAGAAAATAAAGAGAAAGGGAAATATGAATGAAGTCTACTATAACATTGGAGTGCAACGACCACTGCACCTAGGGGTTCTCAAGCTAGATGTGTTTGGTGGCCTCGATCAGCCAGCTCTATGCCTAACCCCCTAGCCCTTTTGTTCCCCCACTCCACACTTAGGGCTCATCAAGGGCAGGACACACCTAGGAAGGTCACACTCGCCTATGGTTAGACATGTCTCCCTAATCTACACCCACCGCACATTCCCTTTACACAAATTAAGTCCTCAAGTGTGTGGGAAAACATCTCAGGCTTGCATGTGGTTGCTTGTGGTTTCTGCTGGCCTGCAGTGGCATGTGGTCTGACCCAACTTCTAATTTCACTAGCATGGACATGATGCACTACATGACAAGGTAGACGCATCCCCTAGGCAGTGCACCTTATTTTCCTTTTCAGGTGAATTTGATCAACTGTGATAACCCATCGACCTCGGAGGCCCTATCACCCACTCAATCCACTCTCGGCCTCCACAACCTCAACCACTGTTATATGCTTCTTCTCCATGTCCAATCTAAGCAAGGCTCCATCATTAGCCTCCATGACAACCCTCCAACCACTTGAGACCTCATCAACAAAGCCCACAAGTGCCATGGGACTGGCACTTGACTATGAGGGGCTAATGTTAACCCTAGTGCAAGAAAGACAAAAAATAAAAAGAAAGAAACAAAAGAAAATTTTAAAATACAAGGCAAAGTGGAAAAAGGCAGCCTGACAACAAAAATAAGAAAGAAAAGGGTCAAAAGCACAAAGACACCTTAAAAACCCAAGGGGAGTGCAAAAATGGAAAAGACACATTTTAATATGCAAAGACACCCCTAAATATTTATAAAAGGGTGCCAAGATCCCCTCTGTGCAATTTGTAAAGAGTAGTGGGCGTAGGTGAAGCCACAATGTAAATAGAAGGGAATATGAAAATAGGACCTAGGCTAAAATAGCCGGTCATGTAAAAGAAGGGTGGGTGCCCAAAAGGGATTAGGGCATGTATGAAAGCCAAAAAGTGAATAGAGAAGCTTATTCTTGTATGTGGCCAAAGCTAGCTCTCCTCTTCTCTTCTTCTTCTTGTTCTTGCTTGCTTAAGCTTGTCTTGAGAGAGAGTGTGAGAGACCGTGGTGGAGAAGCTCTCCATCTTCTCTTCTCTTCTTCTTCTTCTTCTTCTCTTCTCTTCTCTTGTCTCACACGCGGAAATGGAGCATGGAGCTTGGAGCTTGAGGATTGAGCTTGCTTGAGCTTGCACCATGGATTATGGAGCTATAGAATTACTGGAGGGAGGAGGAACTCGATCGAGCATGGAGGTAAGCTCACTACACTCATAGGTGTGAGAGTGCATATGGCTATGTGAGAGGTAGACATTGCACTTGGCTTGAAACACTTGAAGCAATAAGCGGTCCATGTGTCTTGGTGGTTGAGCGTGAGCTCCCATAGTCCTAATCCTTATTAACTCTTTTGATTGTATACCCTAGATCTCCTCTTCCTTCTAGATGCAATTCTTTTCCTAACAACAACTTGGCCTTAACCTTTTGGATGTTAGGCTATGTAGACCTACTTAGGGTACTAGGGGATACCTTGCACATTGGACAATTGTGATGCATATGAATGATACTACACATAATGCATCTAAGGTCAATCTTTGTGGAATTACCTATCTCCATTGAGTTTGTTAGTTGTGGCTCTATCCCTTATGGTGCTAGCTTTGGCATTTGATCAATGGATTGTTGGATGGAAATGTTCTCTCTATGATATTGACTCAAGATTTGAGGACTTGTAGACTTTGCAATCTAGTCCTACTATGTAGTACATCAATAGAGTGTTAGGCTCTCAATAGCTAGATGAAAAACTCTTCAACTCTTCTTATTAAGTCAAGTTCTAGGTGTATGTGTGTGCTCCTTCTCTTCAAATTTCAAGGCTTGTCAATTCCTCTTAGTTCTCTCAATGTTATCTCTTCATGTTCTTGTCATTTATATTTGTCTCCTAAAATTCTTGACTTAGTGTCCTCTCTAATCTTGCACTAGGTGCAATTATCCTTGGGTTTCCTTTGATATCCCTCTATGCCTTGCTAGCTTTGTCCCCTTATGCTTTTGCTCTTGATGGTCATAGTTCATGTGGACTTGCAAATTCAATTAGCCTTGTGAGCTAGAATGTGTATCTTGGGCTTTGAGGTGCTTAGATTTCCAAGCTCTCCGTAATTGGGCTCCTAATTGGGATGTGTCAATGAGCCACCTAAAGCATTTTTCTCCCTTTTCTCTGAAGTCAAAGTAGCAAAACATAAGGCAAGTTACTGTGCAAGTAGTGGTCAGTGAAATGAGCACAGCTCACTTGAGTTCAAATCAAGTTTACAAGTTGAAATCAATTTGGTCTAAGATTGGAGCTCACAATGCCACACTCAAGTCTTAAGCTTTGTTGATGTTAAGATGGTCATCTTGTGAGTTAGCTTCTCCTCTCAATCATGTGGTCTTGGTATACTCTTGAATATTGCTTGGCAAGATGATTGGAAGTTAAGTTAGTACTCATAGTCACTCAACCAATAGCTCCTCTCTCATCAGCCCCTTAGAATGATGTTTCCCTCCTTAAAGTGTTTGTATCTTAAGTCTAGTGCCTAAGTGATTATTGTGTTTGTGCATTGTGATTTTAGTGAGCCTAAGTGGTCCTAGGTTATTCGGGTCTAATGAGCTTAGCCTAGATGCTATGTGAGTCAATTCCTAATTATCTACCCTAGGAATGTTGTGCCTAGGTGTGAGGAGAGTATGCTAGGGTCAAGGATGTGATGACCCCCTCAACAAGGAATGTCTACCAAAATTGATCGTAGGTGTGACACACTATCTAAACTACATATGGATGGGGCCTAAGGTGTTGTGTTGGGTGTTGTATCATAGGACAAAGTGCACTTATACACATGTGCCAAAGGTGGTGACTATGAGGGGATGTGAAGGCTAACCTGGGGCTTAAGGTGAATTCTCCTATGGATTGGATACTCTAAGGATGAAACTATACCATTAATGTTTGGATGCTAGTTTGTTGTGAAAAGAGTGCTAGACCGTCATAGCTAGGTTTGAGATTACGATTGTGATTATAGGTGGTGAATACCCTAAGATGAAAGAGCCTAAGATATGACCCTTATAGCTTTTGCTTATGTTCTAAGAACCTTGTGCCCTTAAGGCAAAAGGATAATGTCCTTAGAAAAAGGAGGATGCTCCTTAAGCAAGGAGGTTTAGGAACACAAGGACAATTGCAAGAATTCTAGGACAAGTGTGGAGTAGAGGGTAGAGGCATACATGTGGAAGTATGTCGGAGTTCTTGTGCGGGAGTGCTAGTGGCTCATAGGTGTGTGTGCTAGTGCACGAGAACTTAGTGCAAAAAGGAGGGCCCAATGCAAGAGTGAAATGATAGCACAAAAGTAAATTTCACCTATCTAGTGCAAGAGTGAACTTTTAGTGTAAGTTTGAACTCTAAGAGTGATCTTTTAGTGCAAGACTAAACTTTTAGTGCAAGAGTGATCTCTAAGAGGGATTTTACAGTGCAAAAGTGAACTCTAAATGTGATATTTTAGTGCAAGAGTGATCTTAATCTCTTAATGCAAGAGTGGACTTTCCTAGTGCAAGAATTTCTTAGTGCAAGAGTGAACTTATAGTGCAAAAGTAAAAATGTAAGAGTTATCTTTTAGTCCAAAAGTGTCTTAATTTCCTAGTGCAAGAGTGAACTTAAAATCATAGTAGTGCAAGAGTGAAGTTATCATGCAAGAGTGGTAGGGTGAGTGTGTGACTAGGGCACCTAAGTGATTGAGATGAGAGTGTGTGCATGCCTAGATGAGTAGAGTGCAAGAGTTCCTGAGTGGGATAGTGGACGTGTATAGGTGCCTTTGGTGTAAAAGTATGTGTTTGCTATCTTAATGTGTGTTTGTGTACCAAAGTGTGTTGAGAAATAAAGCACAGGATAAGCTATAACTTATGTATGCACAAATAAAGTACGAGAGAGCTCAAGGAGGTTCATAAGATCCTAGCCATCTCAAGTAGAAACAAAATGGAAGGAAATGATGATAGGTAGAGAGTCTTAGAAGCAGACCTTACAGTGAGCAAGTTTCTTACAAAGCAATCGCTAGACAATACTAGTGCCGGGAAAAGTGGGGCAGCCTTGGCACCATCATTGCTAGCTCCCCAGTGGGAGCCAAACAAAGATACCCTTAGTTGCCAAGCAACTCAACAAATATCAAGCAGGTAATGACCCCTACAACTTCATCAAGTAGTTTTAGCAGGTGTGCGAGGCTAACAACCCCTCACAGACCTCGCTCAATAGCAACAAGCATTTGGTCTTTGCCTAGGATATAAGGGAGGGACTTGGTTTACCAATTTAGATAATGTCAAACACAATAATTTCAATGATCTAAAGGATTCCTTTATCAAGAGATTCTGGGAGGCACTCTAATAACCTCATTGTTAAGTTGATAAATATCATCCAAAAAGACAAAGAGGACATATGAGACTACGTCGCTCATGTGAGGAGACCACGTACTTGGGAGCAGGAGAGGCAAAATCATCACATGCACAACCGCATAGGCAGAACATGGATGCCATGAATAGACAACTTGGCCAAGAGCATTGGCAGTAAGTTCAGGAAGCAGGGGGAAAGATGATTGGCAATTTTCTTACCACACTTATATCAATGCCTATAACATTTCCACTGGGAGAATTTCTTAGGAAAAACCTTGCACTATGGCAAGTGTTGAAGCAATGGGTAGAACAAACTGATAGACATGAACTACAAGACTTGCCTAACCATGACACTATGATGCACATACCAAGCCTCACATTGAATCTAATGTTGAAGTCCCCACAAGTGAATGCCTTTTGGGAAGGCACTAAGATGCACACAGTCTTACCTATCATTGCCTTGGGAAATACAACACACAAGGGGATAGTATACACAAGAATATGGGTTAGTGTACTTAGGCATGCAGTCCTACAAGCTTGGAGAAACCCATCGGTGGAAACTACACGGTTCAATGCTACTCTAGCAAATGGGATGAAGGTTAGACCCTTTGAAGTCTTGAAGGATTGGCCTTTAAAGATAGCGAGAATTCAATTCTCTGTGAACTTCATAGTCATGAAGGGTGTGGATTATCCTGGTGGTAGGCAAACCTTGGATGAGGAATGCCTGAGTGATAGAGGATTGGGGTAATGGTCCAATATTCTTAGGCAATAGATAAAATTCAATATAACTAGAGATAGATACTTGGAAAACCTCACCATTGGACCTAGATGTCATCTCTACCATACTAAAGGGTCACTCAAAGACTAGAAGCGATTATGGATCCCTAGCTAAGTACATTCCTTGTCTTGAGGATGAGCAGAATTGGATGCATAGAAGAAGTTTGAGTGGAGACAGACACATGGAAAACCTCACCAGTGGAGCTAGATGCCATCTCTGCCATAGTGAAGGGTGACTCAAAGACTAGAAGCAATTATGGATCCCTAGCTAAGTACATTCCTTGTCTTGAGGATGAGTGGAATTGGATGCATACATTAGCAACCATTGATCTTCCATTCTCAAATGATGAGGATGAATATAGGCAAGTGATAGACTTTGCAATCAAACCCAACAAAGCCACAACTTCTAACCTATCCATGGTGCCCCTATGCATGATGGTTAGGAGTCCCATTAGTCGATCAACACCAATCACCTATAAAGTATAGTACTCTTTTCTTTTGAGTAAAGTGTCTATATCATTATCCACACACAAGATTGTGTTTATGAGTCCAAGTCTCAATCTTGGAACCTAATTCACTTGTGTGAGAGTTAGTCTTGTCTGTGTCTATGTCTTCATGAGTTTGGTCTTCATCTTTCAACCTCCATGGCTTCCACATTACCATGTCCTAGATCAATGTTTTGACATAGTATTAGAGCCCAGTCAGGAATGGCCTAGCTCACCTCAGCTCATCTTCACTTTTGGCCAGCTCATGACTTCACTTCCAGCTCCATTCTCACTCTACCTTCAGTGAAGCTTCAATGGTTGCCATAGCCTGCAAGACCTACCTGACTTAGAGGGTTGAGATCTCTTCAAGAAAGACACATCTCCTTGAGCTTTCTTTTGGGCATATCTTCCTGACATCAGGGTGCTCCCTCTTGATACCTCAATCATAGACATTGATGATCTCTAACTCCAACATTCTATAATTTGTCTATCACTGTCCATATGTGTGTGTGTTTCGGTTGTATAGTGGGCAGCTCCTATGTGGAGTGCAATCATGACGACTTGCATAGGGCATTTTGAGCCCATGGAGTAAGCTTACTTATCACAAAGAATCTCCTTGTAATAATTCGTGTACATGGTGTAATAGCTGAAAATACAATCGGGCCTGCTAAACCCTAAAAGACTCCATAGCCATTCTCAACTCCAAGCTCATCCTTTACTTCACTTTCTCAGTCCACTTTCACTTTGATGTGACCGAATACTGAAGTTCCAGCACGTACTCTTACACAAATCATTGAGGAGGGGAGTTCTTGGTAGATTCACAAGCATTTCAAGCATAGTGTTGCTTGACACTATCCAGTGACTCTTGTCACTCATGTCAGCTTTGTCCTTACATTAGATTTGAGATTTTTTTTGGGCTACTCCAGCATCAAATCAAGGAGGGGAATACAACATTAAAGATCATTGAAGTTCTTGAAGACCTATTGAAGATTTTCCAAGCATCTTGCTCCACAAGTATCCCTTGATACTAGTCACTTAGTGCGTTTTGGGCACTTATGCTTGTTAGCACACTCAAGATAATTTCTTCTGCTATACTGAAATCTGAGAATTTTGGAGCCAATTTGTTGTTGTTCTTGCAACTCCAACATGGGCAAGGACTCTCTGACAATTCACTTTCAGGGGGTCGGGTTTCACACCTAGTAGACCCGCATCAAGCTTATCCTAATGAAGAAGGGTCTATGGGCCAGGCCATTATCAAAGTGGAGCTAGACGACAGCTATATCCACCATGTGGATAACTATGATACTTCACATGATACATGGAAGAGACTTAACACTTTTTTTGGTGCACAGTCTAAGTCATCAAAGTATGGTCTCTTGATTTAATTTTTAGGCTTGACATGAAGTCCAGCACATCACTTGCCACACATCTAAATTATATGGAAGGACTTCTAACCCAACTAACAAGAATCAACATTTAAATGGAAGAATATGTTTGCATTGGTATCAGGCTTAAAATTTTACATCTTGAATATAATAATGTATCAACAACCTTAATCAAAATGCCAAACCCCAAGCTTGTTGATATTCAAGCATGACTGTTAGAGGAGGAAAAGAAGCTAAAAACTAAAGAATAACCAATAATCTCTAGAGATGAACAAGCATCATATGTTGGCAACAAGTACAAAGGCAAGAAGGGCCAGCTTTTCTATGATTTTTGCAAAATGACCGGATACACTGAGAAGTTTTGCCACGCTAAAAAGAGGTTCTAAAAGGCCTATCTAGTTACTGTTAAAGAAGAACAAGACCATGAAGCAAAAGAAGAAGAAGAAGAAGACCACCAGGAGACCTCATTAGTCCTTCTTTTCTGATAGACTTTTTTAGCCTTGTATTGCCTAGCCCTAATGCTTTTGACATAAGCTTGTAAACTCCTCATGTAACCTTGTACTATAGCCTCTGTACACTTTGTAAGGCCCATGTTACAGCCTCTGGATGTCCACCATGGTGTACTACCCACACTTAGCCTTTCTGTGACAGCCTCTAGTATTTTGCCATGTCTATGGTGTGTCCACTCTTTGCAGGTGTTGCTTTCACTAAAGCCTCTGGACACTTTGTACTTCTGGTTGTGATTGAGGAGAGGTGTTGAGATGTTTGCAATCACACATACCTCAGTCTCTTTGGATGGAGTAGTGAGGGCTTAGGACAAGAATCCCATAAGCATAGTAGGAGGATGTGCTGCTTAGACTTTCCTATAAAGCATTGTACTTGCTTCCTTTTCTATAATGATATGATAGTACTCTTTTCTTTTTAGTAAAGTGTCTATATCATTATCCATACACAAGATTGTGTTTATGAGCCCAAGTCTCAATCTTGGAACCTAATTCACTTGTGTGACAGTTAGTCTTGTCTGTGTTTATGTCTTCATGAGTTTAGTCTTCATATTTCAACCTCCATAGCTTCCACATTGCCATGTCCTAGATCCATGTTTTGACATTGAGCATGCAATATGGCTTTAGACACCCATTGCGGCTTGGCTGTTTGTTTGATTTTATACAACCAACTTTGTGGCCTAGGCTTAGGGCATGATATTTGGGGATTATGGGTCCATGCAAGTTGGCTTTTAGGTGGTTGTGATTGTCATTTTTGGGCACCTATTTGAGTCATGTATCAATGGTTTGCACCATGCCTTCTTTGGGTTATAGGCAGTTTGTCCTGGTGGGGTCGGATGAGTTACGACCCCCCTCCTTAGACTTTGCACTAGGCTCCCCCTATTGATTGCTCTATGGACTTAGATGGGGCCATGCTACCCTTGCTGAAAGGCATCAGTATGTGCACTCTGCCAACAGCTAGGTGGATGTGCTACAAGTCGTAGTCAACATTGCAATGTGTTTGCTTTTTGAACGTTCATACTAGCAGTAATTCCTTACTAGTGGCCTTTGAGCAATTAGTTGCCTTGGATTAGGATATTCCCCAACCTTGGCACTCGCCTTTTCTACTTTCTTATGAGTATATATTTTCGCTTCTACATTCGTGTCTTGCTTACCCTTTGGTAGTGTAGTGGCACTGTCAGCTTTGAGTGCGATTTTTGTCTCAACTCTCTTTCTTCTCCTCCTATTGAGTCACCTAAGCAGAGCCCAAACGCTTGAGAGCACTGAGGCCATTGGCTTCACAGACTTGCTTGAACTGCTCTACAAAGCTGTTTGGATCATCGTGGGGTTGGTACTTGTCGAGCTTCTTTGCGACTATTGGGATTTTAGACTGGCTCTTAGAGCCTTGGGTTGCTCCTAATCCTGCCAGCAGTGAGGTCACCAATGCTGCAGCACTTTGCTCTGTTGCGGTGTTGTCTAGCAATCGCTTCATAAGAAGCTCGCTCAGCGTTAAGTCTCCTTTTAGGGCTCTCGTATCCATTTGGTTTCTGCCGAAGTTTGGATGTTTCATTGAAGAGTTCCATAATGGAAGACCTGGCAGGGTGATTGCTCATGGTAGAAAGAAAGGGAGATTATTTGCTTTTGATGCAGGTACTCTAGTGATTCAAAACTCTATGATCAGTAATGATTAAATCCCTTCTATGTTGAGAAAGGACATGGGCGAGATAAGGATGTGGAATTATGGCATAGAAGGATTGGTCATGTCAATTTGCAAAGATTGAAGCAAATGCAATCAAGACAGATAGTCCATGGTCTACCACATTTTGGATATGTGAATTTTGATAATGTATGTGACGCTTGTCAATTTGGCAAAGCAATCCAGATTGCCATTTCTAAAGAGGGGGAGAATAAGCAGCTATCCTTTGGAAATGGTGCACTCGGATATTTGGGGACCATGTCAGAATGTTTCCATGAGTGGAAGATGTAGATTCTATATCACTTTCATTGATGATGTTAGCAGAATGACTTGGGTGTACTTTATGCAGCATAAAAGTTAAGCATTTGAAAAGTCCTTGGAATTTAAATCTATGGGCTGAAAAGCAGTTAGGATGCTACATAAAATGTTTGAGGTCAGATAATGGTGGAGAGTACATGTCATATGAGTTTTGTGACTTCTTGAGAGATCATGGTATCAAAAGGAAATTGACATGTAGGTACACACCTCAGCAAAATGGTGTGGATGAAAGGAAGAATTTGATCATTGCAGAGGTTGCAAGGGCAATGATGAACCAAATGAACATGCCATTGTCATATTGGGTAGAAGCAATGCATATTCTAGTTCACATTATGAGTAGAGCACCTACAACCTTGACTCATAATATGTCACCATATGAGAAAATGTATGGCAGGACACCCATTGTTGCATATTTTAGAGTCTTTGGATGTGTTTGTTATGTTCATGTTCCAGATGATTTGAGAAATAAGATAGAACCAAAGACTGTAAAATGCATTTTCCTTGGATATCTTGTTGAGAAGAAGGGATACAAATGCTATGATCCAGTGAGTAAGGAAGTATACATAAGTAGGGATGTCAGATTCAATGAATATGAATCATGGTACAAGCCCAAAATTGCAGTGATGTTGATTCTCCTATGAAAGTAGTGATGATGATGGCTATGGAAGAAAAAATTCAGCAAAAAACAAGGCTGAAAATCAACATGTGGAAGATGCTTCAGGACCTCAAGAGAATGTGGAAATCACTGGCAGCTACAGTCCATGGAGTGGTAGGTTGAGAAGTGCACAAAGGAGTGTAGAAGTTGCAAAAGGAAAGAGACCTATGACTAAAAGTTTAGAAGATGAATCTATATATGATGAGTATGGCATTTCGCATGTTAAAACACCTGGCACTAGAAGTGTAGGAAAGTATGTTCCACCACACGCTAGATCAGTTGAGACACATGGTAGTGTACCTTTTTTTTAAAAGGTCAGAAAGGGTAAGGTATCCAGTTGATAGATTGACTTATAATAGGTTCATGAAGATACATTATGTATACATGGTTTCTTATGTACAACATGTGGAGACTACTTGTTTTGAAGAAGCTATAGAGAGCAAAGAGTGGAGACAAGCAATGGATGAAGAGATGGATGCACTAAGGAAAAACAAGACTTGGGATTTGGTGAAATTACCTCATGGCAAGAAATCCATCAGATGTAAATGGGTTTATATCGCATGGTTCCCTTGAGAGGTATAAAGCAAGGCTGGTTGCAAAAGGATATGCACAAACTTATGGTTTGGACTATGAAGAAACATTCAGTCCAATAGCTAAAATGATGACAGTGAGATTAGTGATTGACTTGGCTTCTATCTATCGTTGGAAGCTTTATCAAATGGATGTGAAAAATGCATTTTTGAATGGCAACTTAGAAGAGGAAGTGTACATGGATCAGTCAGAGGACTATGTAGATCCAAAATGCCCACATTATGTATGCAGCTTGAAGAAGGCGTTATATGGACTGAAGCAAGCACCAAGAGCATGCTGTGATAGAATCAGCAAGTTCTTATGTAGTATGGGATTTAAACAAAGCAAAGCTGATTATTCACTTTATTTGAGGCATACATGAGATGGTATGGTTGTTATTGTCATCTATGTTGATGATCTCATTATTACAGGTACACTTGAGAAGGAGATTACTGAAGTCAAGCCTGGATTACATAAAGAGTTTGATATAAAGGACCTTGGTTTGTTGAGATACTTCTTGGGTATTGAGATTATTGACACCCCTCATGGTATATGGCTCATACAAAGGCAATATGCATTGGAGATGTTAGAAAAATATGGCATGACAGGATGCAAACCGGTTGACACACCATTGGATCAAAATATTAAGTTGATGGATGATGGATCTTATGTTGAGGATGTCACTATGTTCAGAAAGATGGTTGGTAGTCTTATCTACTTGACCATTACAAGACCAGACTTGAGTTATGATGTTGGATTGATAAGTTAGTTTATGTAGAAACCATGCAAATCACATTTGGATGCAGTGAGAAGAGTTCTTAGGTATGTGAAGAAGACAGTTGGCTATGGCTTGTTTTATGAAAAAGGAATCAAGCCTACATTGTTTGGATACTCAGATGCAGACTGGGCAGGTAGCTCTATGGATATGCATTCTCATTTGGTTCAACCATGGTATGCATTCTCATTTGGTTCAGCCATGGTAAGTTGGAGCAGTAAGAAGCAACCTACAGTTGCTCTATCAAGCACTGAAATAGAGTATAGAGGCATTGCATTGGCAGCACGTGAGCAAAAATGACTGAGATTGATCTTATATGACATGGGGATAGAGATTGATGGTGGAGTCATTATGTATTGTGACAATGTTAGCAGCATTATGTTGGCAAAGAACCCAGTCTACCATGCAAGGACAAAACACATAGAAGTGCACTATCTATCACTTTGAGGATACCACTTGGAGTAGACTGAGAGAATGGAAGAAGAAGTGAGATAGAAGATGATGAAGAGGATAAATGGTTGAGCCTCCATATCCCATGCCATCCACTCTCTGTTGCGCATCTCTCCCCCTCTCTTTTCATAAGGCAAATATTTCATCATCCATAGTTGTGCACCAATTTTTATCCATCATTGCTTTAGCATATGTAGCAGGTTCTTTAACCTCCGTCACCTTTGTCATATAAGTATAATGCTTTGCAAAATAACCACTATAAGTTAGCCTATCCACATGGTACTTGACTATCTGTGAGAATATAAGCTATGGTGCACTACTCGATTCCCCTCTCTCATGAGGCAGAATGCACCTCTTCTGCTTAGTGCCAGGCGTATACATAGTCGGAATACCAAGCTCACTGTCTAGACTGTCAACTAAGTCATAGCCTAAAATCCTACCATGTATCATCACACCAAATGTATCATCAGAAGCTTGTTCTTTTCCTTTGTTGTCCACCCCATCACATCTCCCCCTCACTGACATACTAATGTTAGTGGACGGTGAGCCAGAGCTCCGTAACCTCCCTGTCCAAGGATATACTACCATACTACTAGGACCTGTCAATGCAGTACTTTGCTATGAATCAACTATAGAAGCCTGTGCAGAAGATATATCCAGTGGCACTGCAGCCGGCGATACATACCAAGAGGCCATCTCATCAAAGATAACATCTCTGCTGACTAGTGTCTCCTAAGTAGAGGGATCATAGCATTTATATATCTTCTTCTCCTACGAATAACCAATAAAAACACACTTATGTGCTTTCGAATCTAGATTCTTCCTCTTCTCATCAGGGATGTGCACATAAGCAAGGAAACCAAATACTTTCATGTGACTGATATCAAGCTTGTAGCCATATAGCTTCTCAAATGGTGTCATATCATGAATACCTACAGTGGGAGTCCTATTCAAGATAGACATGGCTGTCATAACAACATCAACCCAATAATAGAGCGGTATCATCTTCTCATTCATCATTCCACGTGCAACTTCCATTAAGACCTTATTCTTCCATTCAACTACCCCATTCTGTTGTGGAGTGTAGCTACATGTAAGTTGCCTACGTATGCCATTTTTAGCCAAAAAGCTATCAAACTCATTTGACACATACTTCCTACCACTGTCAAATCTCAAAAAAGAGATATAGCAATCAAATTTCTTTTCAACATGTTGCTTATAATTGCTGAAAAATAGCAAACACCTCATCCTTTGTTTTCAGTATATAAACCCAATTATAGCGATTGAAGTCATCAATGAATGTCACATAATACTTAGAGTCTCCCATAGATGCAATAGTCCATCAGAGTGAACCAACTGCAATGATCACATACTATTTCTTGCATGCTTGACAAATGGCAACCTTGACTGTTTACCAAACTAACAAGCATCACAGACATGACCAATATCCGTGTAAGCAAACTTGGGTAGACATGTAACAAGCTATTTTTTTTGCATCATTTGTAGCCGCTGAAGATTAACATGCCCCACTCTTTTATGCCATATTTCTAAATCTCTAACTACACCAGAGTCATGGTAAACATGGCTGATTTCAACTATGGCAAAGTGGCATCAAGACTAAACATCTTGTTATTCTTATGACCATGAGCAATCAATTTGCAACCATTACCAAACTCCTCAATGAAGCAACCATGCTTATTAAACCTAATCTACAAATTCTGCTCAGTCATCTTGTAATGTCCCCATTACTTAGTTTATTTTAGTGTGCATATACATTCCAAAGAAAATTGATTCATATCGCACATTATTTATTTTTTAAATACTAGCTCTAATTATGAAATTGACTCTCATTATGAAGATAATTAATGAGGTATTATATGCTAGTTCATGGAAGAAAGACTTGGGAAACCCTCCCAAGACTAGCTTATTAAAACTATGTTTGTAGTATAGAACAACAAAAGAAAAACTAGCCTAATGGATAGTCACTTGGCAGTTAAGCGCACTTGGGTGATGACATTGCTGGGATGGGTGATCTCACGGGAAGATTTTCCTACAAGCTAGTGGAAGCTTCTCGCGTGCAGCCAACGGTGCCAAAATGAAGCCTTCGTAGCCCGTTGCCAAGTATGTCAAGGCCAAGATGCTAAGGCCTATGCCTTGGTCGCCACCTCAGTCAGCAAGCCTTGGAGTGACGGCCACCCGATGATGCACCGTGTGGTGCTCACCAATAGATCCATAAATTTTTATCTTCACACTACAAAAATGGATCTCCCTCTCTGGCATCATCAATGATGTCATCAAAAGCACTAAAAGGAAGCGTTCTCTCTTTGTCATCGATGATGTCATCAAAAAACACTAAAAAAGCAAGTGTCCTCTCTTCTACCTCCCCCCCTTGCAAAACTATAAATTGAGGGCTTGGGGATGACCAAAAAGAGCAACAAGAGTAATCTTGATGGGATGAGATGCTGATCGAGAAAGAGGAGACTCTATTCCACGAGACGAAGAGACATAATTCCGTTCAACCCAAGGAAGGGGATACATTGAAGGTCTCTCATCCTCTTCTACTTTGATCCGAGAAGAGAAGACATTGAATAACTCTATCATATTCTATCATACCTCTACTATCATCTCTATACCATCTACTAGAGAGAGTGAAGTATTGCTCTCCATGAGGCAAGAAGAATCATCTGTGAGGCCTACATCATTGAATGCCACAATATCCATCATCATCATCAAGAGTCTTACACCCTTGCCAACCAGTATTACTATCATGTTCTTCTTCTTCTACGAATCATAATTCGTCATGGCCCTAAAGAAAAAAAAATTCAAAAGCAAAAATCGTGAATGACCCTACTATCGTGGAAGCAATAGTTGGAGTTGCGAGTACGAGAGTCACTAACAAAGTCATGGGTGTGGATAACAACCCTTTACCAATCACGATACCATAGGTTTTTCTAAAAAAGTTATATCCAAATAAGATAAGTCTCTTGAGAAATACTGACTTAAGGCCAAGAAACTCAGTTACAAGAACTGGGAAGTTAGAGACCCCGAAATCTAGATACCCCTAGTTAAATTCCAAGGGAAAGATTTCGTTATGTGAAACTCAAGTGTCAATTGCTACTAGAATTAAGTATCACTTGAAAGTTGCATGATTGATTGAAGTCATAACTGCTTGCAAACATCAATCTTGTTTGTGATCTTCTAGATTAGATCCTGATTGAATTAAGTATTGGAATAGATAAAAATTGAGGAGTCTTATACCTCCCCCCAAGGATAGGTGCTAAATCCCCATACCAAGAGGGGATGTTTTAACCACCACATGAAAGCATGGATTGGCTCTAATGGTGAGAGGTCCCCCAGTAGGGATCATATTAAGTAGGAGGTGGATAGGGTGCTGGGGGGGCTCTGTCTAGTAAATCCTTTTTTGCACCTAGGAACTACTTGGTCCCCTGTATGGCCCAAGTTCTACCTAGGACAACAAGACATGCTAGCTATAGGTGGACTTGATCTTGGTGATGTGCAGATGCGTTGGATGAGGCAGCATGTGAAATTGTAATTAAAAACTTCCATAGAGAGAAGTGGATGGATGGATTCTCCACAAATCCAGTCCTATGGCGGCAGGGTGGCCTTGGTTAGCTGAGAGGTTTCCCCAAAAACAAACACTAGGAAGAAACTCTAGGAAGGGCCGATTCGCTGACTTACTTAGGGTTTGGTCTTAGAACCCAAATTGTAAATTATCTTAGGGGAAAAGTATGGCAGTTGTACCAGAGCATTGTGAGGATTTCATAAATCCTTAGTCTGCTACTAGAAAAAAGTGTTGTACTCCATGAACCAAGGGTAATGGCAGCCGCTTCTTCCGGACAAGAAGCCTCTTCAAGGACACATCTGGATGTGAGTTAGTTGTTGATAGGTGACTATTAGGTCAATTAGAAACCTTCAGGTCGGCCCTCCATGGGTAATGATAGGACGCTTCCCTTGCAAGGTAGACCTAGGGTTAACTAGCTGGATCATTTTGATTAGAGTACAGATAGCGACGGCTAGAAGGTAAACTCTAGGAAACTACTAAAATGTTATCCGTTAAGAAATCAAGGCGGACACATTACACATCTAGCCCACAGACAATAGATTTTTAGTAATTAAATGCCGGTCATGTCTGCATTTGCCATATTGTAACAGACAATGGCTAGTCATTGCCTACAAGTCTAACTGACCTACTATAGTCTTTAACTATTTATGACAGTTTTTTGCAATTAACTGTCTATTGTAATCAGGGTATTTCAGCCCATTAACATCTCAAAACCATCCATAAACATGTCGTATAACCTGTAGATACATCAGTCAACACATAAACCATGTAGTTGATGTAACTTTGTATCATGCAACCTTACTATAGTCAACAAAACATGTAATCTAAAATCTACAGATTGTCAATGACCAGTAGCTCTTTCAAGGCCAAAACTGAGATGTATACATGTCATATATGCTCCAAAAAACTCTTAGACATCTCCTAGTACATGTAGGATTCCATACATGATCATGCGGGCAAAATTCAGTGCATATACATCAAGTACAAGTGTCAAATACCTTGCTTGCAGGGTGCAGTCAGCTAATACTCTATCAAACCATATTTATCCAACTCCAAAATGTCCTCAAATTACTTCATACATGTGCTATCAAGTGTAGGGGTCAATACATAACCATATAGACAACCATAGGCACTCTGTCTTCAATAGGCAATGTCATAGAATGCATTCCATGTTTGTAACTAGCCAAGATAATATCAATGCATTTGTTTCTAGCTTTGAACTTTAGCTTTCATGAGCATTCAATGCTCATCTCAGTCCTCCACACATTCAGCAAACATATGCCATGTCATACATTTGACAGAAGCTAGCTAATGTTATGTAATGCTTCAGGACCAATGTGTGCTTGCTATTGACAATTTGGTGATAGTTTTCAGCCTGTCATATGCTTCTAGATCTAAGTATTTTCTTCAAGAAATTGCAACTCAAATGCATACGACACAATACATATGTCTTCTAAGCATATCTATGCTCTAATGAGACCTTCGAAGCATGTCTAAGAACTCCAAGTTCTTTCTAATGTCAGTGTATGGTGTACATTCACTATATTCTAGGTCTATGTACTTGCATACTAGCTCATATCTCATCTCCAAGTCAAGCATTGGCATGTCAGATCCTCAAAGTACCTTCCAAAGTATGTATGCAAGTTGTAGATCACTTGAGTAGTGATTATTGTCTTGATTAGCAGCCATGGAGATCCATTTTGACAGCAGGCACAATCATTAGACCTGGCAGGAGTGTGTTGCAGTATGTGTTGATGAAGAAGACCCTTGTGATGGCTTACCTATGCTCAATGAAGCCTTCAACTACTCCCAAACAAGTCTTGACCAAGTTTTTGAAGTAATGGAGGCATATGAATCAATACATACCTTGAAAAAACAACAATGGTAGGTAGCTTGAAATTCACAAGAACCCTTAATCTTCAGTCTTCAAGTCTTCTTCCAAAGTGCTATCCAACACAGAGCCCATTCATGGCTCTGATACCATGTTGAGAGAGATAGAGAGAAGGGTTGGAGCAACAGAGAGGAGCAGTGTGCTCTCATCTCATTTCCTTCATTATTCCATATCACACATAACTAAAGTGAATACAACACTCTAAGGTCTACAAACCATTCACACACAACCTAAAGTCACTGACTTATTTAATGTCCCACACTTGCTAATATAGGTGGACATATGATAGAGAGACAGAGTGTCGATTACATACATACTAAAGATAAAAGAGCTTGAAGTCTTAACATCTTAGCACCCCAGAGATTGGCATGTGGATTGAAGGATGCTTTATTGCAAACGCATTGATTGATAGATGTTCATCCGTGAACATAATGATGGATGTGACAATGAAGGATCTAGGCTTGCAAGGTATGCAATCCACATCTAGTGTATGCCAGAAATTAGCGAGCTAGACTCACCGGACTATCAAGCAGAGCTCCAAAAGCAAGAAAGAGTTGAACGAGCTAGACAATGAGCTGAGATAAATAGAAGATGCTATCCACAAAGGAGTGGTCTGATATCTTTGCAAGGGTGGGGTTTTAATAACTCTCACTTGGCACACAGTCCATTAGGGGAGGAAGTCTAGTTCTTCCCCCCTTCCAATTAGTCACTCCACTTCGAGTGGAGCTCTAGTTCTGGCTATTTGAACCTCTATAGTAGCAAATCTGGTTGTTACCATGGCAACACAACCTATTGCTATACCTACTGGAATGGTGGATTTTCCAGCTTTAGGTTTCTCCCTACCCATATTTAATGGGTTAGTGGAGGAAGATGCAGAGCTCCACAATAGGGAGTTTCAAAAGTTAATGTTCAACTGTTGCATCTAGGATGAAGGACATCTAATGATGTTCTTTAACATGACTATCAAAGTGGAGCTCCAAAAGGAACACCAAAGAAATAGGGTTTCTACTACAAGAAAAACTATCTTTTATCATCAACAAGCTTTTGTTTCATTCTTTAGAGAACCAAAACTAGGAAAGGAACACCACGAGCAAGAAATCTTCACACAGCTTCATAGAAACAATCTCCCACGGCTTTAACTTCAACAAAATTAATCATTCTCTTCATATTATTCATAAAATTCATCAACCAGCAAAGAGAACACAAGAGAAACACAACTTTGAATGGAAATAATATCACATAAAATTCATATTCATTGTCTTCATAGTTTTCTCTCACAATCTCTCATATGTAGATACATTGTTTTACATAGAATTGGCTATCTCTAACTCTATCTTTCTCTCCCCAACAATATTACATCATCTCCTCACTACAATACTCAATAATAAATCATCATAATCCTTACTTGGTTGTGGATACCTCTCCCAAGTGGTGTGCTTGATATGAAAGGTCACCATAGCCACTACAGTGACTCCTCACATCTCATCGATGTCACTTCACTCCAGTCTTGTCTTGAGTCTTTAGCAGCTTCTTCTTCCACTTCCTTGAGCTCTTTTGAACTTACATTCACCTCTTTCCAAGGCTAGAAAACTTTCTCAAAGTCGCACATACATTCCACCCAGAATACTTACAGTGGCATACAGAAAATAGAATGGAACAGAAATAGAGACTCTACAGAAGCTCAACAAAGGCTTACAGAAGGTCAATAGAAAACATTAGAACCTCAAAACTCATAGTAAAACCATTCAAAACTATAAAAAAACATTCAATGAGCTTTCAAAAAACATCAACTTTCATCAATCATTACTCCATGCTTCATACAAAAGATAAACTGAACAAAATAGAAGCTAAATAGAAGCAATAAAAAAGCATCAGAACATCACATGGAACCTCCTATCTTTACTGGAAATCATCATGAGCTTCCAAAACATAATCAGACTCATCCAAAACACTCTTAAACACTCCCAAAATAATTAAACATTATTCAATATCCATTAAAAATCAACCATTTAGCCCTCAAAAACAACAAAAATCAACAAAAAAACCAAGTCATTTCAGCATTCGACATATCTCCACACTTAATAAGGGAGCGTCCTCGCAACCTAGGAAAAAAGGAATAAGTTCATGAAAGAGCTTAACTTGATCTTCCTTAGCATATTCAATAAACCACCCAACCACGACCCCAATTTATAACATGTTTCTAATAAAGCATACAACGAAAGGAAAACCCTTTATCCAATAACATATTTTATAAACAATAGCAAGGCATGACAAATTCATAGAGTATATAAAAGGTTGCATCTGTCCATCAATCAGATAGAATCACGAACCACCATCCATCATCTTTTGAATCAGGTCCATCTTCATCTTCAACTCCACATAGGAGGATAATACACCATACCACATACATCATAAAACATAGACAAAACTCACACAAACACAATACCAGGTAGTCTGAATGGCACATGCCCCCAAAAAATTGAGATCAAAGAAAAAAATTTCCATTAAGAAAGATGATACACCAAGAAAAGGCTTCACTTCAAAGTAGAACAAATATGTTTCTTTTTAAATTGTATGCTAAGCTTGAGACCCCCAAGAGCTTTACTCTCATCTACAAAATATTGAGGTACATTCTGTAGGAACTGTAAACAACACATCCTTTCCAGCAAGATAAGGAACTTGGTAGGGAAAGCTTGTGCAAAGTAATATAAGACATTCATTTGAGCAACAGTCACGTCCACAATTGGATTTATGATCAACTGTGGGACACTCTTTCAAGTATTCAGATGAGACTGCTGATGCATAAAAGCAAGATACCAACAAAAGTGAGCAACAAGGCATACAGAAGTATCCTCAGATTGAACATGCACCCGAGAAAAATGAAGATAAGAAGTTGAACATGTAGCAGATGTCTCCCAAGGCCCTGAAATCCTATCAAAGAATCATGCAACATCCATTGCCTTCGACGAAGAATATCACTGTCATAACCAAGTGTATCCATCATCACTGATTGGGGAGGAAGGTTAACATAATCATATGGAGATGGTAATGAAATAAGAGGGGAACATTGCAAAGGTGGATAAGACAAATCATAAAATGAAGGTAAGTGAAGGGATAATGAAGATGGAAAAGATGGGGAATTCATCAAAAATGTTTGAAGGGATTCCACTGAGAAAACAGAAGGAAGAGCAGGAACTAGAGGAGGAAGTTCAGAAGGGGTAGGAGATGATGTAGGATCATCAATAAAAGGATAGATAGTAAGAACATGAATATGAGGGAATCTAGAAGGAGTAAAAGGATAAAAGAGGAATAGCATCAGAGCAAGAAGAAAGAAGGGAAACATATAAAGGAAAGTGAAAGGACATGAGAGAATAGGAAAGAAGATCGTAGGATCCAACAGATAAATAGAACAATGAAAATTAAGGGCATGGGAAAAGGAATCAGTAAACAATGGATAATCAACAATGTAGCTCAACAATTGAGTTTGCAATGGCTGGATATCAGACTTATAAAAGACACTTCATAAACGACGAGGTTCTAAAGCATCATCCTCCAAAGGCAGATGCCAAGCATGCCCTCGACACCAAGACGTCTGCTGATGATAAGTCTTAAGCTTTCTGCTAATAAGAGCTCCACTAAATGAATATACATAACTGCTTGCAAAATCACATCCCCCACATAAACATTTAGATCCTCCTCATCAGGAATTTGTAGATGTCCTATGAGATATATAAAAGATAATAACTGGGTTTCATGTGAAACTAGCTCATCCATAAATCTATTAAAGATAGCTCTCAGCAAATCTGCAGTCCATAGATTGGACCACCCATCCTCTAGAGGTTCCAAATCCATGTTGCTTAAGGAAATATACAAGAAAAACCACTGTTGATTATACTTAATCTAGAAGGAAGGGGGAGGTGACACCAGGTCAACATAGCAAGTAAAGTCATCTTGCACATAGTTCATTCGTTGAACTTTGTTGAAGGTGTTCTACCTTAGTAGAAAACCCATCATACAGCTTAGCCTTTTGATGCAAACTGATCAATCTCCACTGTATAAGATAAGACAAAAGAAACTACCGGATTTGGAGGAGGAATAGAGAGAACATCAATTGTCTAGTTAAGCTCATCAATAAGCTTCTTCTAGGATTCAACAGTGTCTTGGGAATGTTGCAATTCACCCTCACAAGTACCCAACTTATGAGCTCACTCTATCATGTCCTCAAGAGCTGCATTCTTTTCTTGAGTTAAAGCCACATTCTCAGCTTCCAAAGTAGCTACTTTATTTTCTAGCTCTTTGATTTAGGCTTGCTGGGAATCCATCAAAGCAGTAGCATCAGTCATCTATTTATGATTGTCACTAAGGGTAGCTTTTTCAGATGCCAATTCCTCCATGGCTTTGCTCAACTAACTAGTCAGGGAGTCAACTTTGTCTTGCAATGAATGATAAACCCCCGTGTAGATAGACTGAAGACAGGAAGTAAGGGAAGTCTCCAATGTGGACTAGACACCAAAAATCAACTGGGAAAGCAGGTATCTAGCCAGCATCGTCTGTAAAGAAGAGGGAATTTGTTGATCTAGTTGTCCATCCCTTTGGGTAGCAAATAAGTTAGGCCCAACAGGAATGAAGGGAGGGAACTGCTAGAAATAGGAGGGGTAGTGCCTTGCACAGGAGGATTTGCAACTGAAGTTGAAGAGGGACTAGACAACCTTGTGGTACATCTGCCTTTAGTTCAAAAAAACCTAGGAGGGGGCTTATCCTCCATGTCTGAACTCAGTTGTAATGGAGAAGATGGAACAGAAGGTTGGAAGCCATCAAAATAAACTCAGACCAATACGACCGACACGTTTGATTAAGAAATCCCAATCCCTATAAATGTTGGTGTATACCTATGGTGCGGTGAAGTGAGCAGGTGATCTCTATCGAATTCTTTTTTTAAAAGATGATCAATTAATCTTGATTATTATTAAATTAATCTATTAATGTAGGGTGAGTTGTTTGTGTAGCCCATTCCCACTCATTTTGACTTGACTGGATTGGGGGTCTCTACTAATGCAATTCATTTATAAAAATTACATGATCTTTGGCACAAAGTGCATGCATGTGTGACTTTGAGGGGTTCATTTTTAATTATAAAGATTAATTGTGCCTGAATAGTGCGTGTGTGCGTGCACTATGGATGAATTTTAGAAATTAGGTGGGTTATTATGCCAAAGTGTGCATGCAACAGCGAGGATTCCTTTTACAATTAACGGTCAGGTTCATTTTAATTACAAATTTAGGAAAATGCATTGTGTTAATTCTGTGGGTGCAATGGTCAGGTGATTTTTTATTTACAATTACTTATGTGTTTATGTGCACATGAAGGAGGGAAAGAGGAGAAGAAAGAACTTGGATGTGTGTGGACACCCGCAAGGTCTGTCGTGCAAAATCCCACTTGTGAAGTATCCAAAAGACAGGAAAAATTCTTGTACACAACCAACAAGGCAACTAGAGAACATTCCACCTTCTGACATTTACAAAACACCACATCCAAATATAAAATTGAACAGGGACACAAGAAGGTTTAACATTTAGGCAATTATGTGTTAGGTTTATGGGTTTTGTTGGCTTTCTATTTTTTGTTTTTTTCATTATATTTTTTCATTTTTAAATAAATATATTCATGTATTTTTATTTTCTTTATTTAATGAGATTTTAAAATATTTGTGTGTATGTATGTAGAGTTGAGTTTAGGTTGAAATCTATTATAGAATGACTGTGTGATTAATATATTTTTTGTTTGTTTTTGTTATTAGTTTTTTATTGTGTGTTTCTTTAAATTTGATTCATTCATCTAAATATAGGTTGAAAGCTAAGCATAAAGGTCCAATCAATTTTCCAAAATTATCTAACCATTTTTAAAGTGAAATATGATTTTTTTCTTCATAGAAAATAAGAGTTTTTTTGTAAAAATTAATTGTTTCGAATTAATGGTAATCATTTAAGCACATACAAATGATCGAGAAATATAAGAAAATGTAAATATGATTTTTTGAAATTTGTTTTTGGATTTAAAAAATATTTTTCAACCATTGTGTGGGTAAATTTTCGTGAAATTAAAGGTTTTTAATTATCTTCTAATTTGTTGTTTATATTATCCACTAAGAAAAATTCTAAAATTTATCAAAAAGTTGGTGAATATCAAGATATGGGGAAGGAGAGAGAGAGAGAGAGAGAGAGAGAGAGAGAGAGAGAGAGAGAGAGAGAGAGAGAGAGAGAGAGAGAGAGAGAGAGAGAGAGGGGGGTCGAGGAGGGAGAAAGAAAGAGAGAGAGAAGAGGAAAAGGGAGAGGGGGGTAAGGGGATGCGGGACGACAGTTAGAGAGGGGGGGTTAAAAATAATTAGAAATAACTTTAGAAAAACTAAAAACTCAAAATAAGAAGAGAGGAGAAATAGCCCCTAGTGGGGGGTAAAAATTTTGCGATGCTGCGAACGGGGAACAAATGCATCGCAGATGATGGCACAAATGCAACACGCACGGCGAAAGATGGAAATAAGGGCATTCGTGCGCAAACCTATGCGACTTCAAGACACAAAAATTAATTGCGGAAAATCCAATTGTTGAAACGAACTGGGAAAAAAATAAAAAATATCTGGAATGACATTCCAAACAGGTGTATCACATCAAAATGGCATTCTGATAGAGATAGGACCCATTCACATGTAAAAAATCAAAAAAACATATTTGAAACGAGGAAGAAAAACTACTTTTTTAAAAAATCCAATGGTCCAAACATGAAAAAGTGAGCACGAAACATGTATGTAGGAATATGACGGATTGGATGGGAAATGTCGAATGCCGTTCCATCGAGGATGGGAAGGCACATTCACATGGAAAAAATGACAAAAACACAAATAAAAACCAAGTCACAAGTTAATATAGAGAAATTCGTGCATCCAAACAGAGGGTGACAAAAACGAAACATGTCAAGGAAAGGGAGTGGAATGGGTTCGTTGCATCAAAACACAGTGTCGATATCGTGAGGGGGTGTTCACATGGAAAAAAAAAAGAAAAAGGAGCATAAAAATGCAAAAAAATAATAAAATAAAATTGGTAGGCCAGAACAGGATGAAAAAAAAGGAAAATTAGGCAAGGAGCCAAGTCGAACACGGCTATGTAATCAAAATTCAATTCGGAGGTAACTAAGACAGGTTCACATGGAAAAATAGTCAAAAACACACACAAAAATACCCGAATTGATAGAAAAATTATTAACGGACAAATCATCCATCAGAATGATAAGCAATAAAAAGAAAAAAATTTCATGGGAAGGTGTAGGGCATGGTTGGATCATCAAATTGTAGTTTTGATGTGAAAAGGACACGTTCGCATGGAAACATGTGAAAGGGGAAAAGAAATCATCAACAATTAATAACTCAAGATCCATGGTGCGAAACAGGGGGCTATAAAAAGAAAAAGTAGCCAGGTCAAAGGGGCAAATAGGGCCATCAAGTGGGATGAGAGTTCCAGTGAATAGAGGATGCATGCACATAAAAAACATCAAAACAAGAAATAAAGGAAAATGGAAAAGGAACGGCCACAAGAAGGGGATAAAGAAGGACAAGTAGCTGGGGAAGGGGCCCCATCAAAGTATTATTAGGGCATGGCACACATGCATGAGCAGATAGTAGTATATGCATTAAGGTATGTAACATAGACGCACAGGGACGCGTCCCCACACTTAAGATCTTACTACTAGGATGGGTGAATTGAACATCAAGGACCTAAGACCACATGTCAAACCCCAATCACGGATGTCCCCACACTTAAATAGGACCATCACAAGAAACAAAAAGTGTAGGGTTAGAAAAACTTGGCCCATGTTGATGAGGATTGAGGTTGATTGTCAATGTCATGCGATGTGTCGCGGTCAACTGCAAGAGGTACCAAATTGCCTTCACAGCACACTTCCAACATGGCAAGGACCACACAATAGTACCCAGGGAGGCAGAGTTGCTAAGGGAATTGTGGGAAATTGTCAATGGTGAAGGATAGTGCACTTAGCTCATGGAATAAAAAGAACAGTCACTCTCCCCACCACCACGAACATCACGCAATTTGAAAAATGATGGAAATACAGTCTCACACCTGGTTTAGAAGTCAACAAGGGAGGTGGTTCAGTGGGAGAGTATGCCAGGGTGCACAGTTGATGGTGCATCAATGTGTCTAATCCCATTTGGCATAGGTGCAAGCAGGAAGGCCAGGGAGCCTTGTAGTGCAAAACAAGGTGATTGTCCAAGTTCAGCTCCTGTGAAATCTACTCCTGATACCTAACAAAATATCCAAGAACCTGCTTCTAATTTGGTGGAATTGGAAGTGGACGCAATAACGCGTGCAAAGAAAGGAGAACCCATAGTTCCAAAAGAAAATGTTCTTTCTGCCAAGACTGTGAAGTTCAACCTTCCTAGGGAGAAACAAAATAGTGCAATATAGAACGATGTCGTACAAAGCACTACAAATCCATAGAGAGCCACACAGACAATAGTAGAGGCAGGACCAAAGGTCCAAGAAATAGAGGATGCCAAAGCACCTTCTCAAGGAGAAGAAACGTAGATGTTGCCGCTCCTAGAAGAAAAGAGGAAGATAAAAGTGGGTGTGGCCCCATTCCCCAGTCAATTGAAAAAGCCTATGGAACCTATCAAAGAGTATGATTTGGTCAAAGACCTAGAAACTTTTAAACCAAACTTAACATTCAGACATGCTAATATTGTCTCCTAGCTATTGAAAGAAATTTAAAAGCATACTGACAAGAAGAAGAGGCCTAAGAATTGCTCTCTCCATGGCAACCAAGTCTAACAAAACCTCAGAACCTGTGAAGGAAGTAGATGTAGCTAATGCCTTCCTAGATCTTGGAACCCCAGAGATTGGCGTATGGATTGAAGGATGCTTTATTACAGATGCATTGATTGATGGAGGCTCATCAGTAAACATAATGACGGATGTGACAATGAAAGATCTAGGCTTGTAAGGAATGCAGCCTACATAGTGGATTATCAAATTGGCATATCAAAGCAAAATAAAACCGTTAGGCATTCTCCCGTACGTAAAGACAACCCTCGCAGGAAGAGACTATTGGCTGATATATCTGGTGGTCAAATTAAATTCCTACGGGACCTCATACCCTCTACTGTTTGGAAGACCTTCGCTCAAGAGTAAGGATAGATTGGTTCAAAGGAACCCCAACCCTAGGCAGAGGACCCAACAAAGTAGTGTTGAAGTTGTATGGATTGCAAAAAGGCAATGGATCCATATCCATCGAAGTCGTAACAGACTCCTTCAATGAAGTAACAGATGGGAGACAAAGAGGCCGTCAAATAGATCTTTCCCAAGAAGACAAAGGCACAGTCCCTAACAGTGGGCACTGTAAGCCAACTATTGAAAGAAGCAAAGTCCTTATCCATGGGAGAATACCTCCTGCCTGAACCCGAATTGATTGCTGAAATTACCTCTGACAGTGAAATAGAAGCATGTGTGTACTATTCTCCATGTTATCTTGCAGTCGTACAGATGGAGCAAGAGACAAAGATAGGAGCAGAGATAGAGATAGAGATAAAAGCAAAAGTAGAAATAGAAGCAGAAGCAGAAGTAGAGGACATAATAGAGAGCTTGTTCTTCTCTTATAGCGTCCCCACTGAGGCAAAAAGAGAACTTGAAGAGAACGAAGGTGATAATGCAGACGAAGATTATGAAAGCAAGCTAGAAGAGTCAATCCTACTCACAGAAAGGCAAAGATGAGGAAGAAGTTCCTGAAGCCTCAGAAGTAGAAGATCCCTTTTTGTTCAATAGAATGATTATGGTACCCTTTGGACTGATTAATGAGTCATGTCATGAGCAAAGCCTCTTTAAGAAATGGATTAAGAAGAATCGGCTTTCCTTTAGTAGTGGCTCTTGTCGTCCAAAGTTACCCTTCCTAAGAGAAGTTCATGATGATGCACCTTGCCAACAACCCCCAGATCGGCAGCTCAAACAGAACACAGAAGGTTCCTATTATGTGATGTTCTTGGATGCATCTTCAGAGGACAAGTCCTCGAACCAAGAAGTAAATCATCCCCAACCCAAACTCGAAACCTCAATGATACCCAGAGCTAATCCTCCATTAAAAGAGGACAACAATTCCAATGAATTATCAGAAGAGGAGACTACCCCCTTGAAGGAGTCATATCTCTACCCAGAACCAATCCGTGGGACATTTATCCATGAAGTGGAAGGTGAAAATAGATTGACATTCGTGGATGCTGACGGTACTAAACGTCACCTGAAGTGGGTCTAAATCTTCCAAAAGAAGAACTACTGGTCTTGCGAGACCTACTAAAGGAGAACTTAGATGTGTTTGCATGGTCATACAAAGATCTAAAGGGGAGTGATCCCACAGTATGCCAACACCGCATCGACCTAGAGCCTAATACTAAACATGTGAGTCAAAGACAAAGGTGTATGAATCCAATTTATTTTACTCTCATTAAGGCCGAATTATTGAAGCTCCTTGAAGCTAAGTTTATTTATTTAGTATCTAATAGTGGATGGGTTTATCCCATTGTGGTAGTACCTAAGAAGAATGGAATACTGCGAATATGTGTGGACTTTCAAAAGCTAAATTCCAAGATAAAGAAATATCATTTCCCTATCCCTTTCACAAACCAGTTATTGGACATAGTGGCAGGCCATGAGCTCTATTCCCTCTTGGACGGATTCAATGGATACAATCAAGTCCAAATCGCAGAGGAGGATCAATCCAAAACAACATTCACAACAGAATGGGGAACCTATGCTTACAGAGTGATGCCATTTGGGCTCTATAATTCCCCTGTTATTGTGTCTACAACGTAATCCGTGAGCATTGGGGACACCTAGAGTAGTGTTTTGACAGATGCCGAGAATATGGGATTTCTCTCAATCCCAACAAATGTGTCTTTGGTGTCTCATCAAGAGTTCTTCTAGGCCACATTGTCTTTGCACAAGGGATAGTAAGAGATACTGCTAAGATTGCCACCTTGACAACCCCAACCAACCTTAAACAATTGAGGGGATTCCTTGGCCATGTGGGCTACTATAGAATATTCATTTCACACTTTGTGACAAAGGCAGCCACTTTGAATAAATTCCTAAGAAAAGATGCAGGGTTTACATGAACCAACGATTGTGATGAGGCATTCAACACCCTAAAAGCAGTGTTTGATTGAAGCACCCATCCTGCAGCCTCCTAATTGGATAAAGGAATTCCATGTGCATACTATGCATCATGATGCATCAGTTGAATGTCTAGGTGCAGTCTTATGCCAAAAGGGCCCCTCTAAGTTAGATCAACCTATCTATTATGCAAGCTGAAAAGTAACCGACAATGAGTGAAACTACAAAGTGACGCAACTTAAGTGGTGCAGTCTTATGCCAAAAAAGCCCCTTTAAGTTAGATCAACCTATCTATTATGCAAGCCGGAAAGTAACTGATAGGGAGCAAAACTACACAGTGACGGAGCTTGAGTGTCTAGCAATGGTGTTTGCCTTGGAGAAATTCCAACACTATCTACTATCTCGATGCACTTTAAATTCTATGTGGACCATGAAGCCATGTCCTTCTTGATTAACAAGGCCGACGTGAAGGGAAGAATGATGAGATGGCTCCTTTTGTTTCAAGGGTTTGACTTTGAAGTGGTTACCAAACCTAGTCATTCTCATGTCCTAACTGATCATCTTTTCCAAATCCCTCAAAGTGATGATGAAAAAGAGCAAGATGATCCTGAATTTCTTAATGCTTTCTTGTTTCTAGTTGAAACAGTTACCCATGGTACGTAGACATAGCTAACCTCCTGGAAACCCAACAGTACCCCCCGGGTATCTCGATTCGTGAGAAGAAGAAGCTTCTGTTGGAATCATCCCCCTACACCCTATTAGGAGGTGCTTTGCATAAGAAAGGCAAGGACGAAGTCTTATAAATATGTGTCGCAGGAGAAGAGATTGAAATTATTCTTAAAGCATGCCATGACGAGCCCTGTGGTGGACACTTTGTAGGAGAAGCGACAGCCAAAAAGGCCTTACTTGTAGGATATTGGTGGCCCACCCTCCACAAGGATGCCTATGATTACTGCAAAGGGTGTGATGCCTGTCAATGAATGGGAAAGCCTACCAAATCTAGTGCCATGCCCTTGCAACCCATTCTTCCCCTAAAGTTGTTCGAGAAGTGGGGAATTGATTTCGTGGGCCCCATTGATCCATCAACCAAAAGGAAATAGAATAGATACATCTTGGTCTATACAGACTACCTATATAGATTACGTAACCAAGTGGTGTGAAGCTAAAGCTCTGAAGCGGGACAATGGTAATGGTGTGGCCTTGTTCCTGTATGAGAACATCATCAATCACCTATTTTGGCAGTCCCCTAGAGTTGGCCAATGACCAAGGTACCCACTTCCTTAATAAGATCATGGAAGAGTTGACAGAATTGTACAAGATCCGTCATTGTAAGTCCACACCCTATTACCCCAGAGCTAATGGCTAAGTCGAAGTTACCAATCACATCTTGTGCTCGATTCTGACAAGAACGATAGCTACACATCATCATGATTGGGATGATAGACTTATAGAGGCCCTCTCGGCATACTGAACCTCCCATAAGGCAGCTACAGGACAAACCCATTTTCAGCTGGTGTATGGAATAGAAGTCGTCTTTCCTATTGAACTCAAGCTACCCTCTCTGTGCGTGGCTATCTTGGAGTGTCTCGATGAGATTTGCAGGATGGCCCTACAATGCATGGATGCCACGCAAGCTCGTAGAAAGACCTATCATGATAACTTTATTAAGCAGAAGGAGCTCAAAGAAGGCGACTTAGTCCGAGCTTATGATTCCCAATTTGGCAAGTTTCCAAACAAGCTTCAACAATGCTGGATGGGCCCTTATAAGGTACTTGCCATCAATCCTAATGGCTATGTCCAAGTTCAGACAGTCGATGCTTCGGATGATCCCTTCCTTATTAATGGCTATCACCTCAAGAACTATTACCCTCCCTGGAATCCTAACAATCACCTTCGATAGCTTCCTCATTCCTTGCACAATGGTCGATATGGCTTTACCTAATGCTCCTGATAATCCTCTTATTGATCCTGATGATATGGTTTCGTTTTGCTAGCCCCTCACAGACACTTTCTTCTCCTCCTTGGCTTTCCTTCCGTCTGATGATGCAGTAGAGGTGGCGAGGATGGTTCTGATACATGGTGTTCTTACCATTCTACGCTTCAAATACAATAAGAAAGAAAAAAAAAAGAAAAAAAAACAAAATAAAAATATATCGGTCATGGGAGAAAAGGACTTCGGCCCTTGTTATGCCGACCTATTTTTCGAGAAAAGGTAGAAACACCCTCGGGAGTAGGGCAAATGAAAAAAAAAAGAAAAAAAAATAAAAGTAAATTTTTTATGGGAGAAAAGAAAGCAATTCCCTATCATAACAGGCCTCGTTCCAAGAAAAGGTGGCACACACCCTTGGATGGGAAGCTGGCTATGGAAAAGGCGGTAACACCCCATAGTCCAGGATCACTAAATCTCTAGCTAAACTCTTGCAGAGGAAGTTTTTGAGCCGTTTCTCTTGGTGCGTTGAATTCTATAACTTCATCAGTGCTTCTGATTCCTACAATAGACTAAGTTTCCAACATGCAATCCAAGCATCGAACTTGTTGGCTACCTCCCTGGATATTTCTCTACATCAACCAATCCACATTGACACCATCAACCAGGCAAACCTGATCCTCATTGACAAACCTAGAGCATTGTGAGCTTTCATCCTAACCAAATGGGGATGTGATTATGGGCCGCCCTCGGTATTCATCAATAGATTGCAGGACAGAGGGTGGGGTGAGTGACCAGTCCTTGCCCTTTATATCCAACAGAGAGGTGAGATGTGTGAATGGAGCATTGCACATACCTAGGACTGCATTTGGTGGGTATACCATTCCTAGCATGGGAGGAGGTAAGACTCCTCTTCATGAGGTCATTGCCAACCTTGTTTCAACTTTTTCATATAGTCTTACACCTTCCACTATAGCTTGCACATTGACTGGTCTTCTCAATTCCACAAAATTGCAAACTTCTGGTTGTAGGACTCTGAGGAAAACTCCCTTCTAGATGCCTTCATCCAAATGATGGTTGGTCCATCTCTTCAGTAATGGATTCCATTCGTGAGACATAAGCTTCTACTCTTTCACCAAAGGACTGACTTAGGTTCATGAACTCCTCTCGTATCTGTTCTTTAAAACCTTCACGCCTGAATTCAGTGTGAGGAATGCCAATCCCATGTACCAAAAGTTTGTGTTGCTTGTCTCTCATACCATTGAAACGCCACACCTTTGAAAGTGGCAGGGAATATTGCTAACCAATGCTCAGGGGTTCTGGCATTGTTAGCCACGCATGCTACCATAAACTTTGCTACTTGAAGATCAAGATCTTCATGGTACTCTCCTTTAAAAATGGGCAATGGGACTACATTTGTTGGCATGTCATCAATATTTCTAGGACGGATTTGACTAGAAAGGGGGCCTTGAGTTGCCATGAGGACTTCTGTAAAGATGCTTTTAAGGCGTCAAAGGAGGCTTCTACTACAAGCTGGTTCTCGACCTTGATTTTTGCCTTCTCTCTTCTCACGTACCTCTGGACTCATTCTAGTGCTTGCCTCTTGATTGCATCATTCATCAGGGGGTTGGCTCCAACCAGTTAGTCTGTACTCAACAAAATAGAATCAGAGGGAGATTTAGTCTCTAGAGGACTCTCTGGCCAACATCTCTTGTACTTCATGCTTTTCTATGTCTCTAAATTTGGCATTCAATCCACTACAGAGGGGAAGATATTCATTTCTGAAGGTATCCAAACTCATTCTTTTGAGGATCGTTATTGTGCCATCATCATAGTAATGCCACCTTTTGATGGTTTCAATAGTGCATATTGTGAATAATACTCTATCAACCAACTTCTAGTGGGTTGCTAATTGGACAAACAGGACATTGTCAATGAACCATGCATCCCACGTGTCCTGCTGTTGAGCATCCGCGAACAAATGCCAACTCTTTTCTTTCTTATTTTCATGAACCTCCATGCCTGGAAACTTCTCAATGAATGCCAAATATCCCATGGATGGTCATTCTCTTTGTTTTTGTACTTCAGTTTGTTCCCAAACAATTTGCCACCAAGATGCACATTTTTGTTGCTTTAACAGAAAGAGGAAATAGTCCACCACATAGAGCCTGCATCATGATGGTAATATGTTTCCACCATTGTGGGTTGAACTTCTTGTGGAAAGTAGCTTTGGTAATAAGAATCTCCAATTCTTCAATGGTAGAAGAAACTTTGCAAACATCCATTGAATTCTTATTTTCTTGGCAATGCTATTTCCTTCATTTTTAGCCTCTTTTGATGCTTGTTGATGGCAAATTTTCCTCGACCACACACCAAAAACATGGAGCTCAAAAATGAACACCAAAGAAATAGGATTTCTACTGCAAGAAAATCTATCTTTTATCATCAACAAGCTTTTGTTTCATTCTTTAGAGAACCACAACAAGGAAAGAAACACCACGAGCAAGAAATCTTCACGCAACTTCATAGAAACAATCTCCCACGACTTTAACTTCAACAAAATTAATCATTCTCTTCATATTCTTCATAAAATTCATCAACCAACAAAGAGAATACAAGAGAAACATCACTTTGAATGGAAATAAGATCACATAAAATTCATCTTCATTGTCTTCATAGTTTTCTCTCACAATCTCTCATATGTAGATATATTGTTTTACATAGAATTGGCTATCTCTAACTCTCTATTGTAATGTATCCCCCTGTTCACACGTAGGACATATCTCAGCAGCCCATCGGGAAGGGAGTCCAGAAAGCGCCGCCCTGCATTCCCACGGAAGGTCACGAGGTTTGCGATCTAGGTCTTCCCGAGTCTTCCACGAAGTGGAAGCATTGCGGTTGTTCCCACTTAGAACCGACCTAAATCAGGGCTTTCCCTAGTGGTCAAATTCCTAGAGCAGTAGTAGCTAGCGTCGGATTCATACTGCACTTGGTTCAAGGAGAATGGGAAATGAGAGGGATGCAAAGCTCGACCTCTCTGCCCATAAGGCATAGTCCCATTTCGTTCCCCTAAAACAGCATAAATCGGGGTTCTAGTATCCTAGATTCTAGGTCAACATTCCTTGCTGTTCATTTTCTTCGCAAAAAATTCCCTGCTGTCGATTTTGTTTGAGAAAAGTTCCCAGCCAACCGGGACCACCCATCTATAGGACGGACCCATGGCCACTTCCACCGCACTTTCCTCAGGGTTGCTTTAGTTGTTTAATTACCTACCACATTTAGTTGGACACGCATAAAAGAGCTTCCTTAATTAGCTAATTAGTCACTGGTTCATTCACGTAGTCTTAGCACTTGACATAGAAAAATAGTTTCAACAAGTTCCTTTACATCAATTGATCTTATTTATCTTTGGAATACATCCAGCCCGAAGGCTAATTTATAATCTGCCTGAAGGCAATCCATAATCCGCCCGAAGGCTATCCAGCAACCCACAGGGATTACTAATCCAAGATTCCGCCCGTAGACTAGTATGCCGGCCTTGAGATCCAATCCCGAGTCATGTCGACCTCTTGTGCAGAGCCCGCAAGGCAAGGGATTTATGGCCAGAGCCCCCCTTGGCACCTAAGCTTCCTCCTACTCCAAGTAGCACCCAACGGAGAGACCTCTCGTGGCGGGTTCGGTCCACGTTCTCGGCGCGGCTAACAACCCCCTTGGTTAGAGTCAGGCAGACAGTCGGGGGTAACTGATGCTGCCTCTCCCTTCAGGCCTTCAACCTGAATCATTAATTATCTTTCCATCTTTAGTTCCTTGAGCAAACAATGCAAACAGTGCTCCTAAACTATTACAAACACAATCAATCCAGTGGTCGTTTATTTGGCCAACTGCTAAGAAGTGAATCCTTCTCTCCGAATGCATCCAGCATTTGATCCAGGATCAATTGTGACTTGGCAAGATCCCCAAGGGTTTGTTTGTTTACCCTTTTTTCCTTGGGTTAGGGTCATACCCTGTCAACCCAAATTAACCAACACCTTAGGTTTCTTAAGTTAAGACAATAAATCTTGGCGATCATGTCACTCTAACTTGATTGATCCTTTGCTTACTAGGCAAAACATAACTTCCCCTAACTTGGCAAGTTGGCCCAAGAAAGGTGATGTAACAGGATGTCCACTCATCCTCTTGCAAGTTAGACTTGCGCTAGAGCCTGTCAACCTTATTCCAAGGAGTGGCAACTCTACTTTGTGATTTAACACAACCATGCAACGATGCAACTTGTTGCACAAGTGTCGCACCTAACTCATGGGATCATTTCACCCATCAGATGGTGTTTCTTGGTCAAGGAATTTGTCTAGTCAAGGTGTAGGGTTTGGGGTGTCTTCTTACCCAACCCAATGCTAACCTTACTAGGCCAATAACGTTTGTGCCTAGGGTTTCTAACTCAATCAGATGTCATTCAATCCTTAGGGTGAAACCCTAGATTGTTAGTGCTGCATGGGTGTCCAATTAATCCCAACATTCCGTGAATGTGGGTAGGACCTTTGGGTTTGAGGGTCTTGACTTGGCGTCCAAGTGCGATACTAGGCAGAATTTCTGACATGCTAAAACCTAGTTATCACTTTGAGGTGTTCGTTGTACTAACTAGATATGCTTATATGAATCCCTATAGGGATATAACATTACAAGTGATTTAGCTAAATTGGTCTACTTGTCTTGCAACAAGGAATTATCCTTTCCTAGAGATGCTAAACTTGTTCTAAAGGTGTAAATAGTTGCAAGATATCACAATACGTGTAAACATGCAATTCATTACCCCTATGTACTATAAGGTTTGCAATAACCCTTTTCTTTTCCTGCTAAAGTCATTACGCATGATAATTTGGGAAATAACTTGCATGGAACCTACAAGGATTTACATCAAGGAACTATGCCTACAACCTTTAGTTTAATGCAATTGAATTTCATGCTTCCCTTTCAGGACACCTCTTAGTAGCCCATCGGGAAGAGAGTCTAGAAAGTGCCGCCCGGCACTCCCATGGAATGTTACGGGGTTTGTGATCTAGGTCCTCCCAAGTCTGCCACGAAGCAGAAGCATTCTGACCGACCCCACTTAGGACCGCCAACCTGAATCGGGGTTTTCCTAATGGTCAACTTCCTAGAATGGCAGCTAGCATCGAACCTCAAGCAAACTACTTTATGCAGAAACGTCAAGGTCGAAGCGGATTCATACTGCACTTGGTTCAAGGAGAATGGGAAACGAGAGGAATGCAAAGCTTGACCTCTCTACCCATAAGGCATAGTCCCATTCCATTCCCCTAAAACAGCATAAATCGAGGTTCTAGTATCCTAGACTCTAGGTCAATGTTCCTTGCTGTTCATTTCCTTCGAGAAAAGTTCCCGGCTCTTTCTCTCCCCATCAATAGTACATCATCTCCTCACTACAATACATTATCTCCCCATCAATAGTACATCATCTCCTCACTACAATACTCAAAAATCAATCATCATAATCCTTCTTTAGTTGTGGATACCTCTCCCAAGAGGTGTGTCTGATATGAAAGGTCATCATAGCCACTACAGTGACTCTTCACAGCTCATCACTGTAACTTCACTCTAGTCTTCGCTTGAGTCTTTAGCAACTTCTTCTTCCACTTCCTTGAGCTCTTTTGAATTTACATTCATCTCTTTCCAAGGCTAGAAAAATTTTCCAAATTCATACATACATTTCATAGAACACTTACAGAGACAGACAGAACATAACAGAAACAAAGGCTCTATAGAAGCTCAACAAAGGGTTACGCAAGGTCAACAGAAAACATCAGAACCTATCAGAACATCATGCAGAACCTCCTATCTTTATTGGAAATCATCTTGAGCTTTCAAAACATAATCAACCTCATCCAAAACACTCTTAAATACTCCCAAAATAATTAAACATCATTCAAAATCCATCAGAAATCAACCATTTAGTCCTCAAAACCAACAAAAATCAACCAAAAAACCAAGTCATTTGAACATTCAACACAAAGGAAGAGCTGCTATATGGTATCATGGCCTAGAGGCCAGAACCATAACTACTATTCATTTATTTTTTGAAGCCTTTCAAAGGGAGTTTCCCCTCGAAAGGGGTAGTCAATATTGGCTACGTGTGCTAAATGTGACACATCAAGAGCCACATGAGGATATCTGAGTATATGCCAATAAGTCAAAAGAGGTATTTTGCAAATTGCAAGCCTCTATGCCTATCCCAGCAGTTGCCCTATTGGAAGAGAGGGAGAGACAGAGAGTGGAGTAGAACCATGAGCTTCAGCTCTTCTTCTTCTTCTTCTTCACTATTCCATTCACTTAGTCTACTAACTGAAAAAGAGAGTATTGTACTAGGTTTGACTAACCATCATCTAACTATGGTTAGGTCCCAACTTATTAATGTCACACACATGTATAATAATCTTTAGCTGGTGTCAATCAGTCACACAGACATAAAGAGATATGGGTGGATATTGATTTCTAACACTCCCCCTCAAGCTCAAACCACCTACAACACTCCAAATAGTTGCCTAAAATAGATGAACTTTTCTTTACCAAGTGATTTGGTAAAGATATCCGCTACCTAGTTTTCAATCTTCACATGCATCAAGTCAATCTGCTCTGCTAGTACCATTTCTATGATGAAATGGTAATGTACTTCAATATGTTTAGATCTTGCATGGTAGAGGGGATTTCTTGCAAGCATCACATTGCTCATATTATCACAATGCAGCTTCACTTTGTTGTCCAAGTGTATCCCCAAGTCATTCAATAACTTCAACAACCAAATAGCTTCATAGGGTGCTAAGGCCACACCCCGTACTCAGCTTCTATACTAGACAATGAAATGATAGGCTATTTTTTACTTTGCTAACTGATCATGCTGCTGCCCAATCCAGATGCATATCCACTTGTTGACCTCCTGTCATAGGCACAACCAACCCAGTCAGCGTCAGTGTACCCTATCAAGTCAAGGGGTTTCCAATATGCATAAAATAGCCCATAATCTATCTTACCCTTTACATATCTCATGATTATCCTAACTGCATCTAAATGCGTCTTGCGAGGCTTCTGCATGAATTGACTAATTAGCCCCACAGCATAGCTCAAGTCAGGTCGCAAGTAGATCAAGCTGCCCACCATCTATCTATACATGGTAACATTCTCTATCTTAGTTCCAACATCAATCTCCAGCTTGACATTTTGGTCTAGGGGTGTATCCATAGCCTTACATTTAGCCATACCATACTTCTATAACATGTCATAAGCATACTGCTTTTGCAATAACCATATGCCTTGAGGGCATAGACACTACCTCAATTCCTAGAAAATATTTCAACTCACCAAGATCCTTGACTTTGAATTCAGCCTGCAATAATGACTTTATTTCAACAATCACTCTCTCATCATCTCCAGTAATGATTAAATCATCGACATAGACAACCACAAACACATAGCCATGATTTGTCTATCAAGATTGTGGGAGAGAAGGAAGGAGTCTCACTTGTAGCTTTCTTGCTTGCACAAAGGGGGAATACACACAGAGGTGGAGGCTGAAAACAGTTTTCCTCTTCTTAGTTGTGTAAGCCAAAAGGAACTCTAGTACAAGGAAATAGAAGAACCCTATATATGGGTCTCAAACCAAACTCAACTAACTAAGGTGGCATACTAACTGAGCCACGAACTAGAGTAGATAAGGATAGCTATCATGTAGCTATTATTCATGGGCGGTGTACCAACCGCATCTACAACTGACAAGTCGGTGACATAAATGCACAACGGTCACCCTGGCATATCACGAGTGGAGCTCGATATCTCAACACTCCCCCTCGAGTTCAATCCCAATTTTTGCACACCAAGCAGGTCTCTAAACTTGCGCAGCTTCTCTGCGCCCAATGCCTTCGTAAATATGTCAGCTATCTGATCCTCTGTGCTGACATAAACTAGATCAATAAGACCTAGTAAAACCCTCTCCCGCACATAGTGATAATGCACCTCAATGTGCTTTGTTCTAGCATGATAGACTGGGTTATTTGCCAAGTGTATACTGCTCATGTTGTCACAATAAATGACAACTGGCCCATCTGTAGGCTGATGCATATCATAAAGTAGCTTATGCAACCAAGCTACCTCACATGCAGCCATTGCTGCACCCCTGTACTCGGCCTCTGTGCTCGACAAGGCAACTGTAGGCTGTTTCTTGCTGCTCCAAGTGACTGTAGCACTCCCAAAAGAGAACACATATCCACTGGTAGATCGTCTATCAGAAATACTACCAGCCCAATCAGCATCAGTGTATCCATGCAGCTGTATCTGAACCCCAGTCTCATAAAATAGTCCATACTGCAATGTGGACTTCACATACCTGAGTATGCGTCTAGCCGTATCCAAATGCGGTTTCCTTGGAGCTTGCATAAACTGACTTACCAATCCAACAGCATAGCTCAAATATGGCCTGGTAATAGTCATATAAATCAAACTTCCTACTATGCGTCTGTACATAGTAGGGTCTTCCAGAAGCTCACCTGCATCTGTGCTCAGCTTCACATTTTGCTCCAAAGGAACTGAAATAGGCTTACAGCCTGTCATCCCATATTTGGACAGCATGTCCAATCCATACTGCCTCTGCAAGAGCTGTATCCCACTTGGTGATCTAATCACCTCAATGCCCAAGAAATAATGCAGCTCTCCAAATCCTTCATCTCAAACTTCTGCTTCAATAGCATTTTCACATGAAGGATATCTTCATCACTGTCACCTGTCATAATCAAATCATCAACATAAATGACAAGTAGCATAATACCTTTCTCTGTTTTTCTTACATAAAGTGAGAAATCTACCTTGGAAATCTGAAAGCCAATAGTAACAAGATACTATCCTATCTTGTCAGACCATGCTCTAGGTGCTTGCTTCAAGCCATACAAGGCTTTCTTCAACCTGCAAACAAACTCAAGATGAACAGCATGCACATAACCTGGTGGCTGCTCCATATATACCTCTTCTTGCAAATCACCATGCAAGAAGGCATTCTTTACATCCATCTGATGTAAAGACCATTCCTTTGATGCAGCCATAGCAATGACTGCTCTTACGGTTGCCATCCTTGCAACCGGACTGAATGTTTCTTCATAGTCAATGCCATATGTTTGTGCATGCCCCTTGACTACTAATCTTGCCTTGTATCTGTTCACAGAACCATCTGCATTGTGCTTCACCTTATAAACCCACTTACAGCCAATTGCATTCTTACCTTTAGGCAAATGTACTAACTCCCATGTAGCATTTGCTTCCAAGGCATCCATTTCTTCATCCATGGCTTTCTCCCATTTTTCTTTTCCCATGGCTTGCTCAAAAGAAGTGGGTTCTGGTTCCTGTATCACTTTGACCATATATGCATAGTGAATGGCTGTAAATCCATCATATTTCAGCCTATCCACAGGATACCTAGCTCTCGTAGACCTGCGCAAAATAGGTTCACTCCCAGGTGCTCTCAAAACATCCCTAGTCTTCCTTACTCCAGGTGTAATAATAGAAGGAATACCCAACTGATCATCAATGCTCTGTTCTGAGCCACTGGATTCACCATCCACATAAGAGTGACCTGCATTCACATCAAACATGGGCTGATCAACCTTCTCTTTTCCTTTTCGTGATACCTGCATACCACTATATGCATTGCTTTGAGAAGATTCTCCTGATCTCAATATGCCTCTCCATGGCAAAGAATGTGAACCACTGCTAGAGGACGCTCCAGGTCCACTAATATTTTGTGACTGCTGCTGTGAATTCTGTGTAGCATTACCATTTTGTGTATCTACATCATCAATCACATTTACTGGTTTATACCAGCTACTCATCTCATCAAAAACAACATCTCTGCTCACTGTAAACTTACGAGTAGAAGGGTTATAGCATCTATACCCTTTTTGCTGCAGAGAGTAACCAATAAAGATGCACTTCTCAGCTTTTGGATCCAACTTGGATCTCAACTCATCTGGCACATGTACATAGGCAATGCAACCAAAAATTTTCAAATAAGAAATATCTGGTTTCCTACCAGTATACCTCTCCTCTGGAGTCATTCCATGTATTGCTGCAGTGGGAGTCCTATTCATTATATAGACTGTTGTAGCAACTGCTTCAGCCCAGTTAAAATCTGGCAAGTCTTTTTCGTTGAGCATGGCACGAAATACCTCTCCAATATGCCTGTTTTTCCTTTCTGCAATTCCATTTTGTTGTGGGGTATGACTACATGAATATTGTTGTTTTATGCCATGCTCCTGCAGGAACCTTGCAAACTCATTTGAGAGGTACTCTCCCCCTCCATCTGACCTTAGGCATTTTATTTGCAAGCCTGTTTCTTTTTCAACCATAGCTTTAAGAGTTTTGAAATGCCCAAAAACTTCACTTTTCTTTTTCATAAAATACACCCAAACTTTTCTGCTACAGTCATCAATAAAAGTGACAAAATAATGACAGCCTCCAAGAGATGCAGCTTTAGTAGTCCACACATCAGAGTGGATTAATTCCAATGGCTTCTCACTCTCTTGAACATGTTTTAGGAAATGGTTTCCTTGCCTATTTTCCAAATTGACATGCTTCACATACCTTATGCATTTCTGCAACCTTGAATTTTGGCAATCCTGCAACAATATTTTGGTCTTGCATTGATTTAAGTCGTTGTACATTAACATGACCAATGCGTTTATGCCAGATATCAATATCTGCAACTACACCGGTCCCATGTGCAAACATTGCTGCACTCAATTCAGACATGTCTGCATCCAACGTAAACATTCTGCCCTTCTTCTTTCCTTTTGCTATCAATCGACCTTTATTTTTCATATCCTCAACAAAGCATCCATGAGGATTAAATCTGACCTGCAAGCCCTGCTCAACCATTTGACCAACAGAAACCAGATTCTTGGTGATATTCGGGACATGAAATACATCAGACAGGTATTTTTTTTTCCCATCCTGCATAGACAAAGGAATTTTTCCAATATGCACAATAGAATGTGCAGTATCATCACCAGCCTCCACAAATCCTGGTTTTTCCATTTTCCTTGCATCCTCCATCCATTTTGCATGACCTGTCATGTGGTTTGATGCACCTGAGTCAACATACCATACATCATTGCTTTCTTCTGCACTTGTCACAGAATTGTTCATGTGTTGCACCATAAAGAAATGCTCATTTCTGTCATCACCCTGTCTACTAGAAGATGCATAATTCCCTTGTTGCAGTTTTCCATTCATGATGTCATTCTGCTTTTTATAGCAGTCTTTAGCCATGACCCATTTTACCACAGTAGTAGCATTCAACATTACTGTTTGCATTTTGGCCTCTTTGCCATCCACCACGACCTCTTTGGCTCCCCTTGCCTCTAGAGTTACCACGTCCTCCTCCATAGGACTGGTTTTCTTGAGTTTGCTGCATATTCTGATTTCTACCATGGCCTCCAAATCGGCCTCCTCTGCCTCTGCCTCTACCTCTTCCAGCATTTGAGTAGAAGACAGCTTCTTTTGAAGTTCCTCCTGAAGAAGATGCACCACCATTTCTCTGCTCCTCAGAAATTAGAAGAGCAATCAACTCCTCAAAATCAGGAAATCTTTCACAAACTGAAATGGATGTCCGAAACTGTGCGTAATCCTTTCCTAGACCATTCAAGGTCACAGAAACTAAATCATCATCTTCCACTGGCGACCCAATGGAAGCAAGTGCATCTGCAATCTTCTTCACCTTCATCTGGTAGTCATTGATGCTCATACTTTCTCTTTGCACATTATGCAACTCTTTCTTGAGCTGCATTTTCCTGGCTTGCGTATTTGTGCTATACATTTTTGACAAAGTATCCCATGCCTCCTTTGGCGTACTTGCATCCTGAATATGCACAATCATAGAGTCTGAAATACTGATAAACAACCAGTACATAACTTTCCTGGCTCTCTCATGCCATGCTTTGAATGCCTGCATTTGCTGTTGATTGGGAACATCAGGAAGAACTGGTTCTTCTTCATTTCCTGCAACAAATTCCCAATATCCTTTTCCCATAAGGAAATTTGTCATTCTAAACTTCCATGCTTGGAAGTTGTTCTTGTCAAGCTTTTCAGTTACAATCTATGAAAGAGAATCAGACTCCATTACAGAATACTGCAAAAAATTCTGTCACTGCAGAGAACACAGCTTCAGCCTCACAAGGGCAAATCTGCAAAACTGACGAAAGTGGTATTTAACCACACAGTCACTTCCTAGTGACGATTTTGCATCAACAGGCAACAAGGATGATTCTGTAACTCCCAATGTCTCTGCGCACAGACATACGATGCAATTTCTACAGTAACTTTTCACCGACCTGTAGAACAGTGGCTGCACAGCATAAAACTGGGCCTTTTCCTGAGTGCGTGTAGAAAACTTCCACCTCCAAAACAGGCCCCGAAATGGCCTCAAATCAAAAAAACAGGGTCGCCAAGGGCTAAAGGCCTGACCCGCAGCATATACTGCCCTATTGCTTCACCGCGAAGGGCGTCTCAACCTGAGACAATTCACTCTTGCAATTTCCGATTGTGCTACCTGTAGAGATCTGCTCCCAAAACAGAAAATGAAAGCAACACTGCTCCTCTTACCAAAACACCGCGAGCTTGGCTTGCTTTCTTGAGCTCCTTACCACGAAAAAGGCTCTGATACCATGTCAAGATTGTGGGAGAGAAGGAAGGAGTCTCACTTGTAGCTTTCTTGCTTGCACAAAGGGGGAATACACATAGAGGTGGAGGCTGAAAACAGTTTTTCTCTTCTTAGTTGTGTAAGCCAAAAGGAACTCTAGTACAAGGAAATAGAAGGACCCTATATATGGGTCTCAAACCAAACTCAACTAACTAAGGTGGCATACTAACTGAGCCATGAACTAGAGTAGATAAGGATAGCTATCATGTAGCTATTATTCATGGGCGGTGTACCAACCGCATCTACAACTGACAAATCGGTGACATAAATGCACAACGGTCACCCTGGCATATCACGAGTGGAGCTCGATATCTCAACATTGTCTTCTTCATGAATAAACTATGATCTGCATTACGCAATCTAAATCCATGCTACTATAAATAACTGCTAGTTCAAGCATTCCAAGCTCTGAATGCCTATTTTAGCCCATATAATGCATTTTTTAGCTTGCATACATGTGTCAGAAAATTCGGATGCACATAGACTTCTAGCTGTTCCATATAAACTTCTTCCTGTAAGTCACCATTCAGAAAGGCATTTTTTACATCCATTTTCCATAACTTCTAGCCTTTAGATGTTGCCAATGCAATGATTATTTTGACTATTGCCATTTTAGCTACAAGGCTAAAAGTCTCCTCATAGTCAAGGCCATACTGTTGTGCATACCATTTTGTGATTAGTCTAGCCTTATAGCATTCCAATGACCCATCTGACTTGCATTTAACCTTGTACACCCATTTGCAGCCAATGGGGACTTTGCCTTTAGGCAACTGAACCAAATCCCATGTTCCATTTTCAACCAAAGCTGAATACTCTTCATCCATGGCAGCACATCAGTTTTCATCTACAAATGTCTCATAAAATTTAGTGGGTTCTTTGAAACCTATCACCTTAGTCATATAAGAATAATGACGGGCTGAATATCCAGTGTATGTAAGTCTTTCAACGAGTCTTCTAACCCTTTTAGATCTCCTCAACTATGGCTCACTCTGAGCTTGCCTCTCATGAGGCGGTACATACAGATTTTGCCTTGCACCAGGCGTCATAACAGAAGGAATCCCCAACTCATTGTCCAAGCTATCACTGCTAGACAACTCATAACCTGCAGTAAGTGGACCTGTTACATCCTCAAACAACTTTTATTTTCCCTTATCCAGTCTCCCCCTCACTAACATGTTCGTGTCAGTGGACATAGGAGTGTGATTCTGCAACCGTCCTGACCAAGGACTCACTGTAGATGACACATCACCTGTCAGACCACTCATAGATGTACTAACTGTAGGGTATTTTTAGCATTGCTTGTGCTGGCTAGTCCATCAGTAGGTATTGCAACTAGATTTCCATACCAAGAGGCCAGCTCATCAAAGACAATATCTCTGCTTATCAACGTCTCATGAGTAGATGGCACATAGCATTTATAGGCCTTCCTATCCTGTGCATAACCGAAAAACACACTCTTGACAGCCTTAGGATCCAATTTCTTCCTCTTTTCATTAGAAATATGCACATATGCAATGCATCCAAAGACCTTTAAGTGCCTAATGTCAGGTTTATGACCATACAACCTCTCATAAGGTGTTATATCATGAATTTGTGTTGTAGGGGTTCTATTTAGCACATATACAATAGTCACCACTGCTTCAGTAGCCTAGTAAGCATTAGTCAAACACTTTCATTTAGCATAGCTCTAGTTGACTCCATTAGTACCCTATTTTTCCTCTCTGCTACACCATTTTGTTGCGATGTATAGCTGTAAGTAAGCTATCTTCAAATCCTGTACTTTTCAAGATATCTGTCAAACTCTTTAGAGACATATTCTCCGCCTCCATCTGACCTAAGACAAGAGATATAGTAGCCCAACTCATTTTCAGCGTGCTTCTTGAATTCTTTGAATGCACCAAACACTTCATCTTTATGTTTCAATATGTACAGCCAAGTGTAGCTGTTGAAATCATCAATGAAAGATACATAGTAATGAGCACCTCCAAATGAAGCACCTCCAAGTGTGCCTACTTTCCAAACTGACATGCAGGACATACATGGCCAAAGTCATTATACTTGAATTTGGGCAATCCAATTGCCGCCTCCTCCTGTTGCATAGATTTTAGCTTTTGTACATTAACATGGCCAATCCTCTTATGCCAAATCTCAACATCCCATATAGCACCCTCATCATGTGCAAACATGGTTTCCTTAAGTTTTGGAATGGATGCATCCAAGGAAAACATTGAAAGGTGAGAAGGGTCAAAGCTTGCTTGGAAATGAGCTATGGCGGAGAGCAAGAGCAGGAAAAGAGAGAGGCACAAATGGGAACTCCAACCGTCACAATGTGTGACCGGGCCTTCCTTTATTCAAACTGTCACTAAAAGAATAAAGAATAAAGTGATGATGATGGGCGCCCGCCACCTGCAGTGTATAGTGGCAGGTACTATCAGTGTAGTAATACACGGGTGACTAGGCAGAGACGCCTTTACCCCCAACAACTTCCCACTTAAAGGTGAATCTGCCCAATGAGGAGTGAAAAGAAAAAGAAAAGACAGTACAATGTACACATGAACAACAAGATGAGGAAAAATGTCATCTCATCCAATGCCCATCAATCTCTTGAGGAAGGCAAAGCACTCAGTAGTGAGGCTTTTCATGAGCAGATCTACAAGATTTTTGCCTGTGGATCCGAATGCAGCATAGGTATAGCGCTCATAGAATCCGAATGCAGCATAGGTATAGTATCAATCCCAAGGTCATGAACCAAACGGCCCAACCATATGGCCTCCTTGCAAGCCTCAGTGGCCACAACATACTCAGCCTCAGTGGTAGAGATAGCCGTATACTTATGAACCCTAGATATCCAAGAAACAGCACCTCCAACATAGTTAAAGACATAGCCGAAAGTGGACTTCCTACTATCTGCATGTCCTACATAATCGAAGTCTATGTAGCCCACAAATCCTGTATCCTCGCTGCCATAGCAAATGCACTTACCCCTATCACTGACCAACTTAATGGGGCATCCAAACATGGTCATGATCTTTGTATACAAAAACTTGGCCACACTAATAGCTTTATTATCCTTCAAGGCTTGAGCTTCCACCCATTTTGTGGCATAATTAGTGCAAACCAAAATGTACCGATTATCTGTCCTTTTTGCAACTAGCTTAATGGGTCCAACAAAATCTATTTCCCATTTTTGAAATGGTTTAAGTGGTAACACATGATGATCCTACATTCTATCCCTGTCAAGAGGTTGACCCTCCTTCAAGCATTGCAAACACTCCTTAGCATATTGATGAGCATCCTTCAACACAATAGACCACCATAGACCTGCCTATAGAATTTTCATGCTTGTAATTTCTCCAGAAAAGTGACCTTTTGACAGTTTGGAATGAGCTTCATGAAGAACTGCTAGTTGCTCAAATTCAAGAACACGCCTTCGTAAAACATTATCAACTCCTCTTCTGTACAAAAGATTCATAATAACCTAAAATGACCGACTCTTCAATGCCAATCTTTTCCTTTGATCTGCTATAAAGTGTGCAAGCACCACTCCATCCTGTAAGAAATGCAACAACTGATCATAATAGGAGTCAGAATCTATTACCTAAACTTCAAAAAGTTCAGCATCAAGAAGCTCATCAGGAACTCTTGCCTCCATATCATCATTGTCTAGTTTGCTAAGATAATCAGCTATAGCATGCTCTTTCCCAGGAGTATGAATAACTTTGAAATCAAATTCCTACAGCAGCAGCAACATCCATCTGGCAAATCTTCTTGTTAACTGAGGTTTGTTGATCAAGAACAAGAGTGCCTGATGGTCCACATGAAATATGACTTGATTCTTAAGCAAATAATGTTTGAATTTCTGAACTAAATACACCATACCAAGTGCTTCTCTTTCAATTACTGAATAATTATTTTCAGCAGCACTCAATCTCCAACTTGCATAGTAAATAGGTCTATACCATCCACTCACTTTGTCTTGCATTAACACAGCTCCCACAACAAGATTAGAAGCATCAACAAAAATATGGAAAGGCAAATCCCATGCAAGAGGTTGCAATATAGGAGCTACTACAAGCATTTTCTTGAGGACACTGAAAGCTTTGTCATGATCTCCCCTCCAGAGAAACTACATCACCTTTTTTGTTAAAGTAGTAAGAGAAGCACAAATATGTGACAGATACCTTAAGTGCTTGCTATGCCACTTCACTTATCCAACAAACCTCATAACTTCTTGCACATTGGCTGGAGCTTTGGCTTTCTGAATAGCTGCAATATTTCTTGGATCTATGCGCATACCTTCCTCAGATAGGATATGGCCTAAGAGCACACCTCTCTTTGCTGCAAATACTGACTTGAAAGGATTTAAGGGCATACCAAATTTTGTGCATCTCTTAAAGCATAACCTAAGGTGTTGGAGATGCTTTTTTTGGCTGCCAAAAACACAGAAATTATCAATAAACACCCTCATAAAGGTTGTTAGATACGGCCCAAATGTCTTATGGGCGGTCCCTGAAACTTAGGAGGCCTATTTTTTAACCCAAAATTCATGACCGTACTAACATATGCTCCCCACTCAGTGATGAAGGCTATCTTATCCATATCTTCTGGATGCATCCTTATTTAATTGTAGCCTGAAAAACCATCGAGAAAACTATACATTTCATGGTCAACCACATCATCAAGAAGAGAATCGGCAAAAGGGATAGGGAAAGGATCAGTAATAATGGTTGCATTCAATTTCCTATAATCCACGCAAACCCTGATCTTTCCATTATTTTTAGGCACCACCACTATAGGGGATAACCAAGTGACCTCATTTACTGGTTTGATGAATCCAACCCTCAAGAGCTTGTCGATTTCTTCTTGACCTACTTGGAATAATTCGGATTCATCCTATAACTTTTCTGAATAATTGGCTTGGCATCTTTTTTAAGATTTATTCTATGTTGACAAACAACTGGATCAAATCCCTTCATATCTATGTAATCCCAAGCAAAGATATCCTTAAATTCTTTGCACGACTGGATGAGGTTTTGCTTGAATTCTTCCACAAAGATACTGACCTTAATGGGTTTAACCTCCCCTTCAAGATTCAAGTTGACTTCCTGAACCTCATCTTCAACTACCCTTGCAGATGTTCTCATGTTATCCACATATCTCAACTCAACCTGAATAATTGGTTTTTGATCCTATGCATCCTGTACTTCAGGACTATCCCTATAGTTATCCACATCAATAAGTTGATTTCCAAGTATTTCTTGTTGAAATTCTTCAGGATAACTGTTATCCCGGTCCTAAACCCTTTTATGGGTCTCATTTTCTTATCTCTCCTGAACATCAGGGTGCTCCTAACCTTCAGGACAACCACCCTAATGCCAAGCCTATGAGGTAAAGAAAAACACGCATGAATCCAAATTACTCTACCCTAGTAAAAGTCAATTTGTTGAAGCTCCTTGAAGCTAAGTTTATCTATCTAGTGGCCAATAGTGAATGGGTTTCACCCATTGTGGTAGTACCCAAGAAGAATGGAAAGCTATGAATATGTGTGGACTTCCGAAAGATAAATTCCAAGACCAAGAAGGATCATTTCCCTATCCCTTTCATAGACCAATAGTTTGGACACAGTGGTAGGCCATGAACTCTATTCCCTCTTGGATGGATTTAGTGGATATAATCAAGTCTAGGTTGTTGTCCTGTAGTTATGGAAGAATCTTGATACTTCTGAATAATATTGTCCACATCAATTTCAAACACTGGAACTACATAAGGATTTGCTCGAAGTAACATTTCCTCCTCATCAGCTTCCACTTCATTTGCCAAATTAATAGTCTGAGCTACCACATGTCAAGAGAAGAACTCTTCAGGATTACCTTATTAACTGTTGATAATCTGAACTCTTTCAATCCCCTTGGTATACATACATAATCATTCCCCCAATCCTGCTTCAATTTGGCCAACTTAAACCACGGTCTACCCAAAAGCATCTTATAGGAATCTCCAATCTCTGACATTCTTAACACAACAAAACTTACCCTGAACTTCAGACCATCTACTTTAATTTCCTGATTCCTGAGAATTCACAGAGGTTGTAACCTCCTCTGGTCTGCCATCCTGACCTAAAACGGAGCTGGTAGCAACTCATCATGCTTGGTTGCTATATATGTATGTTCAAGGAGTATATTAACTCCGAAACCCACATCCAACATGACATCAGCATGCTTCCTTCCTACATATTCAACTTGAATAATGGGCACTTGATAATCCACAACTTCTTGTTGGGTTGGTATAATTGCTTGGCAGTCAAGAACTGCCTGATCCTGAACCGGTGTACTTGCCAATCAAGCTTCAAGCCTGGTTGGCTTCTGGTAACCACTAATACCATAGCTTCATCAGGACAATCCTCTACTTTAATGCAATTAGAACAATCACATTCAACATGCATACTTGTAGCATTTGAGTTACCTGGCACCCCCTCTCACCATTCTTGAAGCTCTTCTTGCTAAATTTTCCTACAATTAGCAACTCTTGTACCATCTGAAATTTTCCTTTTCTCATCTTGGTCAGATAACTCTATGAGGACTACTGCAATTGGGGCAACTGGATGTTGTAGATGAGATGCTCCTATAGGTCTTCCGTCGTTGTAGGTCCTTGCTACTGGCATTCCTCTCTCAGCCCTATGTCTTGCCCAAAGTTCACACTTTGGTCCAATAAAGTGTCCTTGACCTCCACAATAGTGGCATGATGCTTCGGTTTGAGTAGTTTGCTACTATGTTCTTAAATTTCCCCAAGGTTGTCTTCCATGCATTCTTCTAGATCCCCTAAAAGATCTTTGAGGCATTGTGTCAGTAATAACCTAATTTAATGCAATTGGTTGCATAGGTCTTGGCCTAGGCTACCCCATTGGTATCTCTTATGCCATCCTAACATTAGGATTGTACCAACATGTCTTGTTTTCATGGCTATTTCTTTAGCATATCTCACAATACTTTTCCTTCCTCTTAGTGTCCAACAGACCTAAATCTTTCAGCTTCTGCTTAATCTTCATATCGAGTTTACTTTCCTCTACTTTTCTTTTACTTCGGTCTTTTGTTTTCTTGTTTTTAGACTTGGCTTATCCTAATTTCTTATTATTCTTCCTATGTTTCTTCCTACTAGACTCCTCATCATCAAAGTCCTTGGAATCAATGCCAAGTCTTTGTCCATGGGAGAATACCTACTACCTCAACTCAAAGTGTGATGGACCTAAAAACGGGCCGGCACTGGCTCATGCACTAGCCGGACCTCGTCACTATGCACAAGACAACCCCTCGGCCTCGCGGCCAGGAGCGTCTATCAAAATCTCTGCCTTCCTAAACATTGCGTTTGTAATACGTTGTAGTCCAACTGATCCTAACCCAATATTGCTCCTCAAAGGGAGTCCCTTTCACATAGCCAAAAGGCTCGAATCACATACACATGGGGTTCCTCCTACGGCTGAATGCCGTCAACCCTCTGCGACTCTCCTACACCTTGGGGATTGGCCCCTCGATGCGTCGCTCAACATTTAGACATTTCGCACAAACGTCGCTCAAGGTACCAAATAAACGTATCCAGGAATGTACCATTTCCTCACTTGACTTCCCCTTTATGATCCCACGACTAGCCTACGACATAGGAACCTCACTGCCTCTCAACGTAGGTCATATCCCAAAAACAATTGCAATGCATATCCAGGAGCTAACTCTGATACTTTTAATTTCCTCTAAATGATCATGCAAAGAGGTGGATGCCTAGTGCTCAAACATCTTAAAAATCAGCAGCGTGCAAGTGCAAATCATCTCTTTCATGCTTTTCTTTCTAACCGCTTTGTGCTTCGTTGCAACACCTAGCACCGAAGTGATCTTCGTGCTACTAGGTTTTAATTCTTATCATTATTATTCCGTCCTAGATGCAATGCATATAAAATCAGCAAATTATTCCTCATGCTCAACGGCATTTAACCATTTTTCCACAACTCTACCCTTCCCCGTTGATAGTGCATCATTATATTCATTTCTTTTAGGGTTTCCTTGTCATTTTATGTGGAGAAAGGAATGAAACACGCACCAAAACATATAAACAAGGCTGAACTGAAGCATAACTTCATGCCCCAACCTTGCTATACATCAACAAACATAAATCCTATTTTTCTATATTTTTCGTAGCCCCAAATGTATTTTTCCCCTATTTTTCATGGTGTTTTTATCATTTTTCCCCATTTTCTTCATTTTCTTGTATTTTTTAAATTGCTGAAAATGAAAACCAGTTTGTGGGCTGTGGCCCTTAGTTCATTTGCAACAAAATTGAAAGATTAGTTGATGTGTATCGACGGTTTTCCCCATTTATATGCCCAAAACCCTTGTTTTTCCCCATTTTTATGGTTTTTCGTGTCTCGGTTCCCTATTTTCTGCTATCCCACACATGTTTTCCAGATTTTTAAATGATGAACAGCTAGAAACCAACTCAAAGCACGACATACTCAAAACTCAATCCATATGAACACATTTTTATCAACCAAATTTGCATCAAAAGACCATTTTCCTTGAAAAAACAATTATTACCGTGTCTTGCGGGTTTTTCCATTAAATTTGGCACGACCCACGATTGATTTCCAGCCATGAATTCTGCTTGGAATCAGCAATCTACAATGGTTTTGCATTGCTCTTTCATCCCGTCAAGAATCGGCATCCATCCGGCCGTCCATCTTCATCCTATTCCTTCAAGCACGAACGGGGGCTAAGAGGAGAGAGAGAGAGGAGAGAGAAAGACTGGTTTTCTCTCTCTTCAACCAGTCCACCATTGCGGGAGCGGAGACCGGCGAATTGATCGGCACATCATCTTCATCAGGCCTGGAGGTCCATAACCATGGCTTCTTTGTGAGCCAGCAATCGATTGTGGGGGGGGGGGTCGCGTTTTTTCGGCGGCTGTTTTCAGCCGCCGCCCCCCCTCCATATCCACGATTTTTTGAGGGGGGGGTGCCAAAGGTCACCCCCCCTCCTTCACACCTTTTCAAATTTCCATTTTGGACCCCCTCTTGGGCACCCCGGCCGGTTTCGGGCCATCTTCCGCACCCGGACTCGGAACTTCGATCTGAAAATTCCTATGAGCTCGTCTCAACATCCCGGACAGGCCTGCAGCTTCACTGACTGGCACAGGCGCACGGAAAAATTATGAAAATTCACGGAGTGTCGCACGGGCGCCCGTCAAGCACTTAATGCTTAAAATCGTCCTAGGTCGAGCTGCCGCCTTCGTGGTTGAGCATTTTCCCCCGCATTTCCATATTTTTCCCCTATTTTTAGGCATGTTCCGGGGCCTAAAATCCATCCTTCATTGGCGACCACGGGATAGGACGACTCAGTCCGTCGAACCCACGAACATATCTGCACATAAACAACCAAAGAAGCATCAAACTGATACAAAACAATTATCATCATAAAACTCAGCACAATGCTCCCCCTACCCCTGGACAGAACCAAGGCATGACATCCACAAGGAATAGGCCTAGCATCATCTAATAGAAGATCCGAAGTGAGTCACTAACCAGCTGCTCCAACACAGCCAAACTAAAAAGAACTGCCAAAGAGGTTGCCCTAAGTGGTAGTCTGAACTACTGACCAACTAAAGACAACGCAACTAGGAGCTCCTACAAGGCGAGGACTCCTATAGCCTGAGCAAAGGATATTTTCTTTCAGTATATCTCTTCTTTGAGGGTTTTGATTGGATGAACATACTTGGGCATGTAAAAAGGAGGGAGCTGAGCGTAGTGACCCAAGGAGAACAGGGCATCGGTCTCAGGACTTGTCTCGGCACCCAAGAACCTACCAAGCCCTCGCAAGGCGACACTTAATCCTTTTCTAACGCTCACTTTTATTTTCGCTCCAACCTTCCTTGTTTTGATATTATTTTTCCATCAAGAAGCCACCCCGAGGAAGACAAGGTATCGGCCCCGGGTCTGACTCGTCCCCAGGAACCTACCAGGCCTTCGCAAGGCGATGATCAACTGCTTATATATTTTCATTTCTTTTCTTTTCATTGATAGGGGTTAGAACCCCTTTTTACACACCTTCGTATTTATATTCATCTTTTAGGATATTCAGGATTTCTTGGCATCATTATTATTATCTTCTAGCAGGCTTCTCTAACTGCCTCACTACTAACAAGAACTCCTAGAACGGCTGCCTAGCAGGTTAGCAGAACAGAGCCACTAGGACTTCCTTCTAAAACAGATCTTTCAATGTCTAACAATGTCTTTACAGGAGGCAATGACTACTCCGACCTCCCTCAAACATACGTAGCCTAAACCTGGGACTTCATGCCTTGGTCGCCGGTCCCCAACAAAAAGTATCCCCTCAACAAGTACAAATACACATATAACAGGAAAGAAAGGTACTTGTAAAGGAGAAATATCACCTGGAGTGGCCACAAGAAGCTTCCATCGCAGCAAAGGCTCCTCCAGGCTCCACCAAATTCCACGAACCACGAAACCTGTCCAGCACAACACTCAACAAAAACCCAATTAAACGCACCCGCACTAGACAGGAAAATGGCCCTCTTGGCCTAATGAAATCAGACATGACTTTGCTACAAAACTGAATCGGCCCTCTTGGCCTAATGAAATAAACCAATATTATGCAGAACATCCACCTGGGAACAACCATGATAGACATCAAAGCATACCATTCCCAGGGAAACAAAGGCTCGTAGCCCTAAACTAGGTGCATTAAATTATGACCTATCCCCCCTGCGTATATCGCAAGAGGTGTTCGCATCACATGGCGTCGAATCAGTCTATGGGTCCCCGATAATAAAGGTAGATGAGTCTCGCTTACCCTCTGCATCACCCAAATCAACCATCGTCTGCCAAAGAGGGCATGTTCAGAAAGCATACCCCACAAACGACCAGGTCCTGTCTCACCATCAATAGATATATCGGGACAAGGGCCACAATTAAAGAAGAGGTCCTCTTCATACGCAAGATTAGCCAATGAATCGGCAAACTGATTCCAATTCCGTGGAATCAGCTGAAAAGACACTCTATCGAATTCGTCTAGCAGGGCTATGGCAGTATGATGGTACATACAAAGGATGGGGTTCCGTACCATGTACGTCCCATTGAGTTGATTTAAAACCAACTGAGAGTCCCCTTTCACCAACAACTGGCGGATACCACCCTTCTTTGCAATATTCAAACCCATAATCAGGGCTTTGTATTCTGCCATATTATTGGTAAAATTCGCCCCGAGATAAGCAGCTAACTTCATGACAATGCGTCGTCGGGGGTCTCGGATGACAACTCCTACACTTCCTTTTTTGCATGCACCCCTGGACGCCCCATCAAAGTACAAGGTGTACGTCCATAAAGGGTTTACATATCCCGCCATCCAGAACTCTACTCGTAATTATGGTAATCGAAATTCAGCATTTTCAACGGGTGGACTGTAGGCTCCATCCCTCCATCATCATTGAATTCAACAGGGATGCTCGTCAAAAGTTGTAGGCAGTGATGGCAGAAGACCTTGATTTCCCAAATGAATGTCCCGCCTTCTTGCTCAATCACCTTGTATCCTTTGCTCCACCAAATGAGCTTTCCCTGATGATATCTTTGTTCCAAATATGGGTGTTCTAAATAAGGGATCAGACGACCCATCAACCTCTATCACGATTTCCTTGCAGATGTTTGATCGATCTTGCCTAGACCTGCAAGGCAGTCATAGCATTAGTGCAATCAGAAATAATAAGGTTTAATCTTGTTAAGATTAACCTTATTTTTAAATTCTATCCCCTCAAGGTCAACTAACAACACTGTAGATTTATTCTTTCCTATCCTAACGATCTTATAAGGCCCATCCCATTTGGGTTCTAGCTTGCCTGGGAATAATTCACGTCGTGCGTCATAATACAGAACAAGCTGTCCTTTCTTGAAGGTGTATTTCTTGGCTTTGAGGTCGTGTAGCTGCTTCATTCGGCGCTTCGCCACTTCTTGGTGCAATAAGCTCTGCAGCTTAAGCTCATCTAAATGTGCCAGTGTCGTCAAGCGCTCAAAAAGAGCGTCTTCATCGCTCAAAGAATGATTGATGGCAAACCGAATAGTCGGCAGCTCAATTTCTAAAGGCAAGACACACTCCTCCCCATATACTAACTTGAACGGGGTATGGCCAGTGGCTCGTTTGAAAGTCGTATTATAGGCCCACACTGCCACGTATAACTTTTTATCCCAATCCCGTTTCTTTTCCGACACAGTTTTGGACAGGATGCCCACAAGCTGCTTGTTGGTGCTTTCAACTTGCCCATTGGCTTGCGGATTATATGGGGTTGTCTTGTTATGCTTGATGTTCCACAACTCTGTCAAACCTTTGATCACCTTATTCAGGAAATGGGTTCCGCGGTCCGACACTAATTCTTTCGGCGGACCAAACCGGCATATTATCTGCTCTAAAAGGAAACTAGCAGTTTCTTTAGCATCATCTTTCCTTGTTGCACGTGCTTCTGACCACTTTGTGAAGTAGTCAGTTGCTACAATGATGTACCTCTTTTGCGTAGTCGATGACGGAGTAATAGGACCCACAAAGTCTATTCCCCACTTCTCAAATGGAAGTATCGCCATAATAGGGGTGAGTGGTCGTTTCCTATTCTCTCGATTATCATGTCGTTGGCAAATATCGCATCGCTTAACATACGCAAACGAATCCTGGAAGATGGCAGGCCACCAATAACCTGCTCTTAAAGCCTTTTGTGCTGTAAGCCGTCCAGCAAAATGGCCACCGCAAGCAGAATCATGGCACTCCTCCAAAATGAATGGCACCTCGTCAGGCATCACACATCGGCGATAGATATCATCAACCCCTTGCCGATATAATGTACCTGCGATCAAAGCAAACTTTAACGCTTGCTGCTTAATTTTCCTTTTCTCAGCCTTAGATAATTCGGATCCCGCCTCTCCTGTTGATAAATAATGCGTTATTGCAGCATACCAGGAGGGAATAGATGCCGTATCTATTTTAAATATCATCTCCATGTCACTACCTTCAGCCACAGATTCTTTCGGCTCCCCAAAGTCCACTAGACATTCCACGATGCCTTGCAACCTTGGTGGCTTACTCTTGATTTCATAATCAAATTCCTGCAAAGTGATCAACCACTTCGCTAAACGATCAGGCGGCTGTAACTTATTCATCAATAGTCGAAGTCCCTCCGCCTTCGTATAAAGTACAACTTTCTCATAGAGAATGTAATGCCTGAACTTCTTGGCCCCAAAGACCATCGCTAGACACAGCTTCTCCATGTAGGTGTAATTGATTTCGGATACCCCCAGCTTCCGACTAGCAAAAGCAATCGGGTGGTACCACTTCTCTTCCCAAATTTGGGCTAAACAGCAGCTGATACTATACATGGTGGCTGCTGAGAATATATAGAACACCTCACCTCTTTTAGGTGCTTTTAAAACGGGCGCTCTTGCTAGCTCTTGTTTCACGTCCTCAAATGCTACCTTACAAGGGTCACCCCATACAAACGAACAGCTAAAGGACAATAAATTTGTAAGTGGCAACGTTCTTTCTGCTAAGGCGTTAATGAATCTACGGTAGTAACCAACCGAAGACAGAAAGCTATGAACTTCTTTCGGAGTGCGTGGTGGACCCATGGCAATTATAACTTTGACCTTTTCGGGGTCTGTCGCAATTCCTACCGAACTAACCACATGACCCAACAATAGCCCATAAGGTACTCCAAAAACGCACTTCCGTGGGTTTAGGGCGATGCAAAATTGTCTACAGCGCTCAAAGCATTTTCTCAAAATGATCAACTGCCTTTCTCTCACGGTGGCGGCCCCTAAGTCATCAATAAACACCCTCAACTCTTCAGGGGATATGTCACCGAATGTCTTATCGGCTGTTCGTTGCCACGAACCAGGCGCATTGCATAAACCAAAAGCCATCACGTGGTAAGCAAAAGTGCCAAATACAGTGATAAAAGTTGTTTTCAACTTGTCCTCTTCTGCAATTGCCATTTGGTTGTATCCTGCAAAGCAATCCATAAACGAATATATCTCCCTACCCGCTAATTGATCCAAAATCTGGTCAATAAATGGTAATGGGTAGTAGTCCTTAACTGTCTGCTTATTCAGCTCCCTAAAGTCTACACATAAACGGATCTGATTATTCTTCTTCTTTCTAATCACAACTGGCGAACACCATTCTGTGTGTTGCACAGGAAAAATCAAACCCGCTTTTCGAAGCTTCTGTAACTCTTCAAACAGCCCGTCCCTCAATTCGAAAGGCATACGCCTTACTTTCTGCCGTACAGGACGACTGCCCTCTTTCAACGGAATTGTATGAACAGCAAGACTGGGAGGGATGCCTCTCAACTCATCATAACTCCAGGCAAAGATATCACGGAATTCCTGGATCAAGGCCACATAGTCCTCCCTTTCTACTGTGCTGAGCATGGACCCTAATTTGATTGGCCGCGAATCATCAAGCGTACCAAGGTCTAGCTCGATAACATCTGCATCTCTTATACGATCTTGGGCCTCTATCGGCTCGTTCAAAGTGATCTGATAGATGTCCTCCGTGGTGGATCCCTCTTTGGACTCATCACTCGATGATGTCTCACTAGCAGATAAATCTTCTAATGTCTCCAATTCTGTAGAAGATAGAGGAGCTCTCTCACTCTGCGGGGACTCAGGATAAGCATCAACCACCACACGCTGGGCACCTCTGCCGAATAACAATCGACCGGCGGGTATATCCACTTGGCAATCCGCTTGCAAGATCCAAGGTCGTCCAAGTAATACTTGGTAACTTGGCCGCCCTGCAAAACGAATCACCCTAAAGTCCAACAGGCATTCTACATTTGCAACAGTGACATGGACCTTAGTAATGCAGCCTTCCGGCTGTCTCAAACTGTCATCTGCCATTCTGAGAATTGTGGAAGTATCTTTCTGAATCGCAAGACCCAACCTTTCCATCAGTTCAGAACTCATAATGTTAACAGATGATCCCGTGTCGACAATGGCATAATCTACTAATATCCCATCGACATAGGCTGCAACCCTTGGGCAATGCTTCTCAGCATGCTCGAACCAGTCATCACCAACTCGCGCAATACCCAAAGGTTCTACAATATACCCGGTACGTAGGATCTTTCTAAATTCCTTACGTACTCCTGGGGAAAGCTTAATAAGCTGCAAAAGGTTCACATCCGGCTTGACTTCGCAAAGAGAGCCCGCCAAATCGAATTCATGATAGTTCGATAGGGCTCGCTTTTCACGCCAAACCATCCGCTCTTTAGGTCGCTGAACTGGCTTCATTGCCTCTTTCCTAACTTTCACCTTCTTCTTTGGTGCTTCCTTATCGGCTTTACTCTCTACGGGCTTCAAAGGTCCCCCTTCTAGGGCAGGATCCAAAACTTGCGTTCCTTTGTCGCCTTGTTTAGGGTTTCCGTCGACAGGCTTATCCATGTCGGCTTCTCTACCCTTTTTACCTCTTGTAAGGACAGCTCGTAGATTAGAGGTTTCAGCATCATTAACGCGTACAGCCTCAATCAAACTAACCCCACTACCACTTGGTAGTTCTTCCACCGTCGTCTTTGGTCGTTGAAGTATTTGTTTAGGCCCATTTTCTGGCTGGGAATCATTTCCTTGGGCACGATGATTAACAGGCCCTGGTTGCCGACTACCCCGCTGGAGGGAACTGATCTTACTCCAGCAAGTAGCTGCTAGATGGCCGGATTTTCCACAAATGTCGCACTTAACATTTGGGCAATTTCTTGGATAGTGCTGCCCGCCACACCATTTGCAACTAAACCTCGACGGTGCACCCTCCTCCGGGTATCTACTTCCTATCAAATTTTGTTGTTTTTTAAGGAAGTTGACATCAACAGCTATTTGTCGATACTGCTCCGTAATCATGTCGGTATAATGCTTCATCATGTCCTTAACCTCGCCAAGAACATTGGAAGAACTCGACTCATAGCCTTGGTCATTACCATGTCGCTCCATCGGCCTAACAATTCGATTAGGCACTGGTTGTTGAACCACAGGCATGGGATTAGAATTGACCGCCTGGCCTCCACCACTTGGAGCCATTTGACTGCCCGTAGGCATCGACATGCTAGGGGGAGCTGGTAATAAAGGCACATTCTGCATCATGTTCCCTCTCCCATTAGGGTTAGCCATCGCTATCCCTTGGCCACTACTGCCATTGGCTATTGCCATATTGTTTCCCAATACTAAACCCATGTTCGAATTGCCGCGAGAAGCATAGGCTGCTTGTAGTCGGGATTCCACCTCTTGTGCTCGTGTAATGGCAGTATCTATATCCCCCAAGGGAACACTACTCAACTGCAATTGGATATTAAAGTCCAAACCATGTAGGAAATATTGCAATTGGGCAGCTGCGGGGATAGGGATAGAGGTGTCCAACTTACGGAAGACCTCTTTTATCTTCTTCGCATAAGCACGAATATCCTCGTGTGGATCTTGGCGGGTCACGTTGAGTACACGCAACCAATATTGCCCACCCCTTTCAGGGGCAAACTCCCTTCGAAAAGCTCCATAAAATGCATCAATGTTCAATATGGTTCCGGCTTCTAAACCATGATACCATATAGCGGCTCTTCCTTTGAGAGTCATGTTGAAGAACATCATTAAATGCCCTTCTTCTTGAATGCGACAGTTAAACATCAGCTTTTGAAACTCCCTAATGTGGAGTTCCGCATCTTCCTCAACTAACCCATTAAAAATGGGTAGCGGGTAGCCTAGAGCCGGCAAATCCGTCGTTCCTGCTGGAATTGCAATAGGCTGCGCCATGACGAGGATTGGATTTGCACTAGGAATAGGGAACGGTGGGGTTACACCTCCCGCAATTGACGTGGATTGGCTTATGGCAGGAAGGGGAGCACTAGAGCTTCCACCTTCTCCTAACTTACTGCTTGGGGTCCTAAGACCACTAGATCCACTCCCTCGTAAGGGTTCAGCACCGCTCCGCTTAGGGGAATATCTCCTAAAGATTTCAGCACGTCGCCTAGCTCTCTCGTCTCTTTCTTGCTTTTGGATTTCTGCTAGACGATGCTTATCACTAAATAACGGATCAAGCTCAGTATCCTTTGGCATAAACTGCTAGTTGGTCCCTAGAAAACCAGGATTCGAGAACCGCCACTTTTAAGCAGCTCCCGGCAGACGCACCACTGATGGACCTAAAAACGGGCCGGCACTGGCTCATGCACTAGCCGGACCTCGTCACTATGCACAAGACAACCCCTCGGCCTCGCGGCCAGGAGCGTCTATCAAAATCTCTGCCTTCCTAAACATTGCGTTTGTAATACGTTGTAGTCCAACTGATCCTAACCCAATATTGCTCCTCAAAGGGAGTCCCTTTCACATAGCCAAAAGGCTCGAATCACATACACATGGGGTTCCTCCTACGGCTGAATGCCGTCAACCCTCTGCGACTCTCCTACACCTTGGGGATTGGCCCCTCGATGCGTCGCTCAACATTTAGACATTTCGCACAAACGTCGCTCAAGGTACCAAATAAACGTATCCAGGAATGTACCATTTCCTCACTTGACTTCCCCTTTATGATCCCACGACTAGCCTACGACATAGGAACCTCACTGCCTCTCAACGTAGGTCATATCCCAAAAACAATTGCAATGCATATCCAGGAGCTAACTCTGATACTTTTAATTTCCTCTAAATGATCATGCAAAGAGGTGGATGCCTAGTGCTCAAACATCTTAAAAATCAGCAGCGTGCAAGTGCAAATCATCTCTTTCATGCTTTTCTTTCTAACCGCTTTGTGCTTCGTTGCAACACCTAGCACCGAAGTGATCTTCGTGCTACTAGGTTTTAATTCTTATCATTATTATTCCGTCCTAGATGCAATGCATATAAAATCAGCAAATTATTCCTCATGCTCAACGGCATTTAACCATTTTTCCACAACTCTACCCTTCCCCGTTGATAGTGCATCATTATATTCATTTCTTTTAGGGTTTCCTTGTCATTTTATGTGGAGAAAGGAATGAAACACGCACCAAAACATATAAACAAGGCTGAACTGAAGCATAACTTCATGCCCCAACCTTGCTATACATCAACAAACATAAATCCTATTTTTCTATATTTTTCGTAGCCCCAAATGTATTTTTCCCCTATTTTTCATGGTGTTTTTATCATTTTTCCCCATTTTCTTCATTTTCTTGTATTTTTTAAATTGCTGAAAATGAAAACCAGTTTGTGGGCTGTGGCCCTTAGTTCATTTGCAACAAAATTGAAAGATTAGTTGATGTGTATCGACGGTTTTCCCCATTTATATGCCCAAAACCCTTGTTTTTCCCCATTTTTATGGTTTTTCGTGTCTCGGTTCCCTATTTTCTGCTATCCCACACATGTTTTCCAGATTTTTAAATGATGAACAGCTAGAAACCAACTCAAAGCACGACATACTCAAAACTCAATCCATATGAACACATTTTTATCAACCAAATTTGCATCAAAAGACCATTTTCCTTGAAAAAACAATTATTACCGTGTCTTGCGGGTTTTTCCATTAAATTTGGCACGACCCACGATTGATTTCCAGCCATGAATTCTGCTTGGAATCAGCAATCTACAATGGTTTTGCATTGCTCTTTCATCCCGTCAAGAATCGGCATCCATCCGGCCGTCCATCTTCATCCTATTCCTTCAAGCACGAACGGGGGCTAAGAGGAGAGAGAGAGAGGAGAGAGAAAGACTGGTTTTCTCTCTCTTCAACCAGTCCACCATTGCGGGAGCGGAGACCGGCGAATTGATCGGCACATCATCTTCATCAGGCCTGGAGGTCCATAACCATGGCTTCTTTGTGAGCCAGCAATCGATTGTGGGGGGGGGGGTCGCGTTTTTTTCGGCGGCTGTTTTCAGCCGCCGCCCCCCCTCCATATCCACGATTTTTTGAGGGGGGGGTGCCAAAGGTCACCCCCCCTCCTTCACACCTTTTCAAATTTCCATTTTGGACCCCCTCTTGGGCACCCCGGCCGGTTTCGGGCCATCTTCCGCACCCGGACTCGGAACTTCGATCTGAAAATTCCTATGAGCTCGTCTCAACATCCCGGACAGGCCTGCAGCTTCACTGACTGGCACAGGCGCACGGAAAAATTATGAAAATTCACGGAGTGTCGCACGGGCGCCCGTCAAGCACTTAATGCTTAAAATCGTCCTAGGTCGAGCTGCCGCCTTCGTGGTTGAGCATTTTCCCCCGCATTTCCATATTTTTCCCCTATTTTTAGGCATGTTCCGGGGCCTAAAATCCATCCTTCAAAGTGACTATTGAAATCACCTCTGACAACGAGATAGAAACATGGATGTACTATTCTCCCTGTTACATGGCAGTCGCAGAGAGTCAGAAGCAGAGACAGAAGTAGAGCCAGAGACAGAGACGGAGGCAGAAGCAGAAGCAGACACAAAGCTGAAGGAACTATTCTTCTCCTACAGAGCCTCTACATAAGCAGAGATAGAGCCTCCAGAGGAAGAGGATGAAAATGATGAGGAAGAAAATGAAGTAGGTTATGAAAGTGCAGATGAAGAAGTTCCTCTGATAGCAGACGATCTTGTTGATATCCCTACAAAGACCTTAGAGGCCGAAGATCTCAGGGTGTTGGATGGAATGACCATGGTTCCATTTGGGTTGACCAATGGACCACAAAGTATGCAAAATCTACATAAGCAATGGATCAAAGGTATAAAAATTAAGTTCACCAGTGGCTCCTATCGCCCTAACCATTCATTCTAGAGAAAAGATAATGATGATGCCCCTTATTAACAGAAGCCAAAGCCATCAGAGCCACGGCTTTTAGAAGGTCCATGCTATGTGGCATTCCTGAACGCATCCTCTGAAGATGAATCCCTAAGTCCAGAAGAAATCACCACTCACACAAAAGCAAAAAAAGCTCTGATACCATTCCAACAATCTCAACAGACAAATGAGTCATCTGTTCAAAAGGAGGACACTAGCCCTAGTGGAATATCAGACGATGACACTACTCCCTTGAAAGAGTCAGACCTCTATCCAGAAGCAATCTGTGGGACATTTATCCGCGAAGTGGAAGGTGAAAGGCAAGTGACGTTCTTGGATACTGACGATACTGAACGTCACTTGAAAGTGGGTCTCAATCTTCCAGAAGAAGAACTAGTGGTCCTATGAGAGCTACTGAAGGAGAACTTAGATATGTTTGCTTGGTCATACAAAGACCTAAAGGGAATTGATCCTACAGTATGCCAACATCACATTGACCTAGAGCCTGATGCCGAACATGTGAGGCAGAGACAAAGGCATATGAATCCTAATTATTCTACTCTGGTGAAGGCTGAAATATTGAAGCTCCTTAAAGCAGAGTTCATTTATCCCGTGGCTAACAGTGAATGGGTTTCTCCCATTGTAGTAGTACCCAAGAAGAATAGGAAACTTTGAATATTTGTGGACTTTCAAAAGCTAAACTCGAAGACGAAGAAGGATCATTTCCCTATCCCTTTCACAGACCAATTGTTGGACACAGTGGCAGGCCATGAGGTCTATTCCCTCTTGGATGGATTCAACGGATATAATCAAGTCCAAATCACAAAAGAGAACCAATCCAAAACAACCTTCACCATAGAATGGGGGATCTATGCCTATAGAGTGATGCCGTTTGGGCTCTATAATGCTCCTACCACCTTCCAATGAGTAACGATGGCTACCTTCTAGAATCATCTACATGGTTTCATTGAGGTGTATCTCAATGACTTCTGTGTCTATAGCTTAATCCGTGAGCATTGGGGACACCTAGAGCAATGCTTTGACAGATGTTGAGAGTATGGGATCTCTCTCAACCCTGACAAATGTGTCTTTGGCATCTCATTGTGAGTTCTTTTGGATATTGTCTCTGCACAAGAGATTGCAACAAACCCGGCAAAGATTGAGAAGATTGCTGCCTTGAGAGCACCAACAAACCTCAAGAAATTGAGAGGATTTCTTGGCCATGTGGGCTACTACAGAAGATTTATTGCACACTTTGCAACCAAGGCAGCCCCTCTGCATAAGCGTCTAAGGAAAGATGTGAATTTCCTTTGGACTGATGATTGCGAAGACGCCTTTAATACCCTAAAATAGTGCCTTATCCAAGCACCTATTTTGTAGCCTCCTAACTAGATGAAGAAGTTCCATGTGCACATAGATGCATCAATTGAAGGGCTAGGTACTGTCCTATGTCAAAAGGGCCCCTCTAAATTAGATCAACCAATATATTATGCAAGCTGAAAGGTCACTGATAGAGAGAGAAACTACACTGACAGAGCTTGAGTGCTTGGCAATGGTGTTTGCACTAGAGAAGTTTCGACATTATCTACTATCAACGCATTTCAAGTTCTACGTAAATCATGAAGCCCTATCCTTCTTGATGAACAAAGCAGATGTTAAAGGATGACTAATGAGATGGTTTCTCCTATTCCAAGAGTTTGATTTTGAAGTGGTCACTAATCCTGGGTGTTCCCCTGTCCTAGCCAATCATCTAACACGGATCCCTCAAACTACAGAAGAGGAACAAGATGATCCAGACCTTCCTAATGCTTCCTTGTTTCTAGTTGAAACAGTTACTCCCTGGTATGCAAACATAGCCAACCTCCTAGCTACTCAACAGTATCCTCCTTGCATCTCAAGCCGTGAGAAGAAGAAGTTTTTGTTAAAATCATCCCCCTACACCTTGCTAAGCAGTGCACTGTACAAGAGAGGCAAAGATGAAGTATTGCAAAGATGTGTTGCAGGAGACAAAATCGGCATCGTGTTGAAAGCATGCCATGACGAACCATGTGGTGGACACTTTGCAGGAGAAGCAACAGCCAAAAAGGCTCTATTAGCAGGATACTGGTGGCCAACCCTCCACAAGGATGCATATGACTATTGTAAGAGATGTGATGCTTGTTAGCCGAATGGGCAAACCCACCAAAACAAGTGCCATGTGTTGAGATATCGAGCTCCACTCGTGATATGCCAGGGTGACCGTTGTGCATTTATGTCACCGATTTGTCAGTTGTAGATGCGGTTGGTACACCGCCCATGAATAATAGCTACATGATAGCTATCCTTATCTACTCTAGTTCGTGGCTCAGTTAGTATGCCACCTTAGTTAGTTGAGTTTGGTTTGAGACCCATATATAGGGTTCTTCTATTTCCTTGTACTAGAGTTCTTTTGGCTTACACAACTAAGAAGAGGAAAACTCTTTTCAGCCTCCACCTGTGTGTGTATTCCCCCATTGTGCAAGCAAGAAAGCTACAAGTGAGGCTCCTTCCTTCTCTCCCACAATCTTGACATCATGCCACTGCAACCTATTCCTCCCCTAAAGCCATTCGAGAAGTGGGGGATTGATTTATGGGTCCCATTGATCCACCTACCAACAAACAAAAGCAGAACAGATATATCCTGGTATGTACGGATTATGTCACAAAGTGATGTGAAGTTAAAGCTCTGAAGCAGGACAATGGTAACAGCGTATCCCTGTTCATGTACGAGAATATTATCACCCGTTTTGGCAGTCCCCTTGAGCTAGTAAGTGACAAAGGTACTCATTTCCTTAACAAAATCATGGAGGAGCTAATAGAGCTATATAAGATCCGCCATCGCAAGTCCACTTCTTACTACAAACCAAACAAAACAACACCACAAACTTTTCACACATTGATATTTGAACCCCAACATGTTTTCTCATTTGGTTTGTTGTTTCAATACACATTAACATGAACCACCATATGGCCCTTCATTTTATTTTTTGTATTTTTATCCTTTAAACAAAAAAATTTTAAAAAAACAAACAAACAACAAATCCATAACAATAGAACCCAACCAAAACAAAATCCCAACATATCCATCATTTTATTTTATTTTGTTCATATGTCACATTTGTTTCATTATTTGTTTTGGTCAATGTATTAGTTGTTTTTTTCGTTTTTCTATACGATAGGACGACTAGTTTTAGTCGCGACCTTATGTCCGTTTTGTGGAATATTTGTGGATTGCGCCTTTCCTTTTTTGAGGACGTGGTCTCAGACTTTACAGATAGACCTACACATTTCTAGGTTTTTTCTCTTTTTTCCTCTCTCACGTTGCACCATAACACACCTTTCATTGTAATAAAAATCAACTGACCATTGCACACACCAAATTAACAAAATGCACATCATAACATTGTAAATAAAATGAACCAGATGTTAATTGTAAAAAGGAACCCCGTCGTTGCACAAGCACTTTGGCACAATAACCCACCTAATTTTCTAAAAATTAATTCACAAGTGCATGCACACACGCATTACAGACACATCAAATTGTAATTAAAATAAATCCCCCTGAAGTCACGCATGCATGCACTCAAGTGCCACACATCATGTAATTGTAACAATGAACTGCATCAGTAGAGACCCAGTCATGTTAAGTCATATCAAATCTGAGAGGGGATGGGCTACGCTTTCGACTCACCCTGCATTAACAGATTGAATTAACAATGAATTGTGCTTAATTGATCATCTAATCAAAATGAGTCGTTAGTTTCACCCATCCACTTCACCACACTGTAGGACGTTGAACGTTACGTGGGATTTGGGATTCTTAGTCTGACATTGGTTTGATCGGTGCTCATTATATTTTTAGTTAGAGTCTTTGGTTCAATCATGATTTTTTTAGTCCATGTCTGGGATATGGTGTGGTTGAGTTTTATTCTTTTTGAGTGCCTGATACAGGGATACAGGGTGCCTGTTTATTGCATAGCATGAAGCTTTTGGTCGCATATGTGCGTAGGTCATGTCGAATTTTCCGTAGGATGTGGTTTTCTTGGGATGGTTTGGTCCAGTCAGTCTGGTTCTCAATCTATTTCCTATCAATGGTCTCAATGGTGGTTTCATTTGTGGGTTTTGCAGGTTTTCACTTTGTCTTCCTGGTTTTGTGTTGTGGGTTTTTGCTATAGTCTGAATGGCACCTACTTCTACCCCTCCGATTGTGGTACAGCATGTTCCCCTCGCGTCCATGATTATTCCCTCCTTTTAGAGGCGGATTGCGCAGGCCTCCGACCATTTGTTGCCCTCACATTGCCGCCTGTGGATGAGAAACTTTGTTACTCCTTCTTGGCTTCTTACAAAAACTAGTCTGGTCTGGTTTATAACCACACCTTCTATTTATCTGTAGTTAATATCAGTGAAGCGTTGTGCTTGCCCATTTCTGCTTCATTTGTGCCCAACGATAACCAGTTACTCACTGCTGAAGAGATTGTTACACTAATGAAGAAGGAAACTTCTACCCCCTTGCTCCTTAACCAGCTCATTAACAGTTTAGGGGTATCTATTGCCCATATCTCTTCTCCCATACGGAAGCAGCTATGTCAATTCCTCCAGGACCGGTTTATGTCAAAAGCAAGTCTGTATCCAAGTATCTGTCCAAAGAACTATTCACAGCTTCTATCAAGATTCTAGAGGGTGCTAAGCTCAATTGGGCGGGCTTTCTATTATCCAAGATGGATCAATATTTCCAGCGGTACGGAAGGGTCAAAATAATAATGTCTCCTATGGTGCCTTATTATAGAGAATCCTCACTTTTGCACCTCCTCCTAGTGGTGTTCCAATGCCTGATCCTGCTCCTTTACCAGTGCATCATACATCTTCAGTTCCTTCTGCTCGGCCTATGCAACCTAATTCAGAAGATGAAGAGTCCCCTGTTGTGTTTTCTTGCAAGAAACGCCTTTGCACAAAGGGTCCTTCCAATCCTCATGTACTAGATTCCCTAGTACAAGTATCCACTCATGGTGTTTCTAGTAGTGTCCTTCCTTCTTTCCTCTCCTGTCCTAATTTATTTTCAGCCCAAAAGAAAGGCCAGTTCGATTTGCAGATTCCTTCATCTTTACAAACCATATTATCTGGGCCCATGCTTCCATAGATGGTTTCAAATGTCTAGGCTACTCTGGAAACCTCCCGTACTTCTTGTCTTCAAACACTATACACAAGTGTTTACACTTCCATGCAAGACAAGGTGGATTCCTTAACCAGTCAGTTGAGTAAGGCACTGGAGGATCTATTTTCTAAAAGGGCTACACTCAGTGATATCCATAACCAAATGACTACTACCACAACCTTAATGGGTTCACAGAAGGTAATTATTCAAGAGCTGGAATCTAAAACTGCTAAATTGGAGGAGGAGAATACATCTCTAATTATTGAGAAAAATTTTGCCCTTGAGGAAATGGTCACTTTGGCTAGTAAACTTGCTACTATTGAGGAACAATTGTAGTACTCTTAGGCAACTGTAGAGTCCCAAAAGAAACTTATTGAAGAACTTAACCAAAGACTGGCTGTTTTTTTAGTTTCTTCTCATGCTCCCGTATCTTCTACTTTGTTTTCCAAAGAGGAGCTTGATCAGTTGCAACAAAAAGCTAAACTATGTGATGGGTTCTCAGCTAAGGTTGAATGCCTTCAGTAGAGTATGGATTGCATGCAGAATGATTTTGTCCGTTATACTGAATTGGTGTCACCTCTTCCTTCCTTTTGGGTGAAATATAACCAGCAGAGATTTGCTTTATATATCTCCTTAAGCAATGTGGATTTGGAGCCTCCATAGGATGGATGGTCAAGTCTCTGGCCTGCGGATCTCTTGAGAGCTGTAGTTCATAGATTTGTGGATGACTTGATTTCCCATGAGGTCCACTTACTATCTTTCATGTATCTTACATGCCATCTGCAAATTCCTGATGAGGAGGACTTGAATCTTTATGTGGGGGATATGATTTTACAGGCGGTGATGTATGTGCACTCAGTTGAGCTCAATCTCAGTTATTGAGCTTTATTACTAATCACCCGTTATCTAAGAGTCCTTTTTTCAAGACCTTAATTTTTGTTGTTCTATTTATCCCTTAGATCCTGCACATCTTCTTTCTTATTCCCTCATGTCTTATCGTTTCCCTCTTTATGTTTCTCTTCTTTCATCTAGTTCTGACACTATTCCTCTCTTATCCTTTACCCCTTCAGGATTTCTTCATATTCATGTTTTTACTACATGTCCTTTCATTGTTGATCCTACATTATCTCCTACTCCTTCTGAACCTCCACCTACCATTCCTCTTATTCCTTCTATTTTTCCAGTAGAATCCCTTCATACCCTTTTTATGTATTCTCCATCTTTTCCACCTTCTTTATCCCTTCATTTACCTTCCTTTTATGATTTACCCTATCCTCCATTACAATGTTCTCCTTTTATTCCATTGCCCTCTCCATCCGATTACATTAACCTTCCTCCCCAAGCAGTGTTAGATACACCAGGGTATGATAGTGACATACTTCATTGACGACAATGGAAGCTCCATGATTCTCTGACAGGACTGGTGTTTAACTGGCCTTTTATTCCAGGGTCCTGGGATACCTCTGCAGCATGTTCAACCTCTTACCTCCATTTTGCTAGAGTACATGTTACTTCTGGGGATACCATTGTTCGCCTTGCAGCTCATATTTGCTGGTATCTTGCTTTCATGCATCAGCAGTCCACCTTGAATACTTAAAAGAGTATCCCACATTTGCTGATTAATCCAAATGAAGATGTAGTTGTTGCTCACATGGATGTTCTCTATTACTTTGCACAGGCCTTCCCTACCAGGTTCATAATTTTACTGGAAATGATGTGTTGTCTACAGTTCCTTCAAAATGTGCCTCAGTACTTTGTAGATGAGAAGAAAGCCTTAGATCGTCTTAAATTTAGTATGCAATTTAAGAAGAAATACCTTCATCCTACTTTGTAGGAGGATTTTTATGATTGTATCATTCCTCCTTTCTTAATGGAAACTTCTTTTTACTCTCCATTTTTTGGGGATTTGTGCCATTCAAACTATATTTGTATATGGGTATTTTTTGTGTTGGGTTTTTTTTTTTTTTTTTTGTGAGGAGCTAATGAAGATGAAGCTGTGAAGATTGTTGATGATGGTTATATCATGGTTGCAGTTGAAGATTTGGATGTTGAACTCTTATATCCTTTAATAGTTTGAATTGTTTTGGTTTTATGGTATTGGAATGGTTTTTGGTATTATTGGTTTTCCTTTCATATGTGTTTTAGATACAGGTTCTATGAAGCTTATATGTTGGGGTCGTGATAGTAGCTAGTGATTTGAGTTGGATTGAAGATTCTTTTTAGTAGATATTGAGCTTTTATTCATTTTTTTTCTGAGGTTGCGAGGATGCTTCCTTTCTAAGTGTGGGGATATATGTTGTTGAGTGCTGAAATGATATGTTTTTGGGCTGATTTTTTATTATTTTTGTTGCTGAATAGTTGTTTTTGGTGATGGATTGTTTGAATTTGAAGATGTTTTGAAGTGTTTGGAATGGTTTGAGTATGTTTGAAGGGTTTATGTTAGTTTTTGATGAGGATATGATTTTCTGAAGGGTTCTGTGATTCTCTCTGTTTGGTTCTGTAAGGTCTGATTTTATTCTGTTTTGTTCTGTTTTGGTAGTTGAGATGGTTGAATGGATGTTTTGAGAGATGGTTAAGGTTGTGTTAAAAGATTGATGAAAGATTGAATTGGTTTTGGTTTGGTTTTTGTGGTTTTTATAGTTTTTATTGATCTTTTGTAAGGTTCTGTAGCTTCTGTAGTCCTATTCTTCTGTTGTCCTGTTGCTCTGTGGTCTATTCTGTTTGTTTCTGTTGAGTGTTATGTTGAATGTATGGATGTTTTGGGAAGTGTTTTTGTCTTGGGAAAATGATGAATGGAAGCTCTATTCAAGCTAATTTAAGTGAAAAAGTAGCTGATGAAGATTCACAGAAGGTTACAGAGGACAGTGATAGAAGCCAGATCTCACAGGACACTATGATGTCTCTGGTGTCTCTTCACATCTAACATACCTTTTAGGAGGTGTATCCACAACCTAAGAAGGATTATTGAGTGCCATTCTTGAGTATTGTAGTGAGGAGATAATGTACCATTAATAGAGAGATTCAGAGATATTCAATTCTATCAAAACAATGTATCTTTCTATGAGAGATTGAGAGAGAAAACTATGAAGATAATAAAGATGAATACTATGTGATTTATTTCCATTCAAAAGTGGTGTATTCCTTTGTATTCTTGCTTGTTATGATGGATTCTATGAAGAAATTGAAGATTATGGTTGATTCTATCAAATCCGTGGGAGATATCTACTATGATGTTGCGTGAAGATTTATTATTTTCCTTATTTTGGTCATCAAAAGGATGAAATAAAAGCTTGTTGATGTTACAAGATAGATTTTATTGCAGTAGAATCCCCTTTTCCTTGGTGTCTCTCTTGGGGCTCCACATCACCTATTTTGACAATCCCCTAGAGCTAGTGAGTGACAAAGATACACACTTTCTTAACAAGATCATGGAGGAATTGACAGAGCTGTACAAGATCCACCATCGAAAGTCCACACCTTATTATCCCAAAGAGCCGATGGCCAAGTCAAAGTTACCAATCGCATCCTTTGCTCGATTCTAATAAGGAAAATTATTGCGCATCATTGTGATTGGGATGATCGACTTATAGAGACCCTCTAGGCATATAGAACCTCCCATAAGGTTGCTTCAAGACAGACCCTTTCTTGCTGGTGTATGGTACAGAAGCGGTTTTCCTTGTTGAGCTAGAGCTACCCTCTCTACACATGGCTATCAAAGAATGCCTAGGCAATGATGAGTCGCTGCAGCAATGTCTCTTGCATCTAGAATATCTGGATGAGACTTGTAGGATAGCCCTACAATGTATGGAAGCCACGCAAGCTTGAAGAAAGGCCTATCATGATAGCTTTATCAAGCAAAAGGAGTTTAAGGAGGGCGACTTAGTCCTTGCTTCTAACTCCAAATTTTGCAAGTTTTCAGGTAAGCTTCAACAACGTTGTTGGATGGGCCCCTATAAGGTACCTGCTATCAACCGTAATGGCTTCGTCCAAGTACAGACAGTCAATGCTTCTGATGATCCTTTCCTGATTAATGTCTATCATCTCAAGGAGTACTTCCCTCCTTGGGGATCTTGACAATCACCATGAATAGTCCCTTCATTCCTTGTGCATCAATCATTAAAACTTTACCTATTGCTCCTGATAGTCCTCCTGCTTATCCTAATGTCTTCTAGCCCTTCACAGCCATCTTTCACCCCAACTTTGGTCCATTTCCGTCTGATCCAGTATAGCAGAGCTAGTGAGGATGGTTCTGATACTACATGGTATTCATGCCATTCCTCTTTTTTAAGAAAAAATAAGAGAAACAAAGTATATATGGGAGAAAATGACTTCGGTCCTCATGCCAACCTATTCTTCGAGAAAATGTGGAAACACCCTCGAGAATAGGGACAAAAAAAAGAGAGAAATTTTAAAAAATGAAGAAAAACAAAATCCAACAATTATGGGAGGAAAGGAAGAAATTCCATGTCATAACAGGCCTCGTTCCAAGAAAAAGTGGAAAACACCCTTGGACAGGAAGCTGGTTGTGAAAAGGTGGCAACACCCCGCAGTCCAAGACAGTTGAATCATTAGTAGCAGAACTCTTCCAAAAGCAATTCCAATGCCACCTCCCTTGGTGTGTGGACTTTTGTAACTCCATCAGTGCTTTTGATTCCTACAAGAGACAATATTTCCAATGTGCAATCCAAGTACTCGACTTGTTGGCTACCTCTCTGCGTATGCCTCTTCATCAACCAATCCAAGTTGACATCATTAACCAAACGAATCTGATCTTCATCAACAAACATTGAGCGAGGTGAGCTTTCATCCTAACGGGATGGGGATGTGAGTATGGATTGCCCTCTATATTCATCAATAGAGTGTGAGACAAAGGGTGAGTGACCAGTCTTTGCCCTTTATATCCAACAAAGAGGTGAGATGTGTGAATGGAGTGTTGCACATACCTCTCAATGCACAATGCATAAATTGTTCCAGTAGTGCATGGCACTATAAGGCTCCTTGACCTTCCTTCTCGCACCGTATGCTGGCACAGGGCAGGATGTGAGACAATCATTCTCTTCGAGTGATGTGAGTCATGGGATGCATGATTAATCTAACATTCCAACGAGTGACTATCGAGATGAGTGTTGTATACCTCACCATCGAAAATTAAACCAACTCTTCATCGACAATGCTACCTCCCTAGGTGCTGTTGCATGGTCCCTGCCATGCTAAACGAGTGTGATATGGCGAGTCGTGGTACCCCCTGTCATTGCCATGCGAATGGGTCTTATCCCTATTAGAATTGTGTTCTGATATAACATGCCTCTCTGCCATATCATTTTGGATATTTTTCCTTTTGTTTGCCCTTTATTTTGGCCAATGGATTTTCCGTTATTAATTTCCATGTGTTTTTGCAAGCCCAATTTTCTTCTTTTTCCCATACGAATGCCCTTCATTGTCCCCAGACATCCTGTTTCACTTTTCCGCCTTCTTCCTCTTGTCTCTAGCTTCTTTTTTTTTGTCCGTTCATCAGGTGCTTTGTTTATTTTTTATTTTATTTTTTTTACTTGTTATTTTATCGTTTTGCATGTTTTCGCACGAACGCATGCACTTTCGTCATTTTCTGTGCGTTGCCACATCCAAGACGTCGTCCTTCCCTTGTGCATCCATTCCATCCATCGTGTCGGCCCCACCATCGCAAATTTTTTTATCATGCTGCCTTCGTTCGTGCATGAGACAAGGGGGAGGGAGCCTCAATTTTTTTTACACAAGCAAACAATATATTAAGGAAATTTATTTAAAAAACCAAAAAATTCCAAATTCCCTTTCCCCCCACCCAATTGTTCCCCCCTAACACCCCTTCTCCCTCTCCCTCTCCCTGCCCCTGCGATTGTGCATCCCCCTCCAATCTCCTCCCCCCCCCCCCCCTCCCCTTCCCTCCTCTATCACCTTCCCCTTCCTCCCCCTCTTCTTCTTCTTCCTCCTCCCCTCCTCCTCCCTTCCTCCTCCATACCTCCTCCCCCTTTCTCCTTCATTTTCTCCCTATTCCTCCCTTCCCTTTTCCCTCTCTCTGCCAAGCTTTGCCCACCACCACCCTCTGAAGACCCATGCCTCCTCGTCTTGTCGTTGCCTGTGGCCGCCAGAGACGCCCACGCCACCTAGCATTGTCACCAACGCTCCATTTGTCGATGCTCGCTTGCCACTAGCAACCGTCGTGCCGCCCATGGAGTTCCGTCGCCCGCCTGCTCGTCCATGTCCGCTCGCAAGAAGATCGCCCGCCACATCAAGCTGGCACCGCCCCACCCCACCAAAGAGGCACCCGCGCTGCCGCTTGTCCTCTCTCCTCCTCAGTCTCTCTCCTCCAACAACCACCGCCGCTTGCACCACCTCCCGTGGTCGCCGCTCCTGACTCCATCCGCCCCCCCTTCCTTCGCACAGCCCTACTCCTTGTCGCCCCGCCCACCCCACCAAATGGTCCTCCCCCTTCCCCCCTCGGCCCAACTGTGAACCCGCCCATCCTAACACCCGGTCACCCTCTAAACGACACCCTCTCCCTCTTATTTTTTAAATTAATAAAAACAAAAAAATCTAATTAAATAATAAAATTCAAATTTCAACTGAAAATTAAAGCCCACTTAGAAACTTACAAATAACAATTACAAAAAAACACACAATTAATTTTTTTATCCAAAAATAATAAAAACACCCATCCCTACCCACACACACACACACACACACACACATATATATATAAAGGTGGGGATGTAGGGGCTGTAGGTGTTTTGGGGGTTTCTTCCTCCATTTGTTGTTTTTTCTTTTCATTTGTGTGTTTTGGTGTGATATACATGTGTGTGTGTGTGTTTTGGTGTGATATTCAACCTCAATGCACGCATTCATGATTACGATCATTCACGAGCGAGAATGCGTGGGTAGTTTTGTTCGCGCAGTGGAGAGCTTGCAGTTGTTCACACACAGTCGTCGGATACCATTTTTCCTCTTTTTTAATTTTTGAACAAAAAAATAAAAAATACATTTAAACATTATGTAAAAATCATAAAAATTTAAATAAATAAGGAAAATCACCCCAAAAATTTACACTTTTCTAAAAAATTAGATTATTTTTTATGTCAATAAAAAATATTATAATATAAAAAATAATTTTAAAACATTAAAATTCACAAAACTTCAACATGTACTAAAAAATCAATACAATTTTTAAAAAATCATAAAAAAAAAACCTTAAAATTTTCAAATAAATTTTCATTATGATTCTAACTCATTAGAAATAATAAAAATTAGAAAATATATTGAAAATGATTTATTTGAAAAACAAACTTCAACAATGAAACATTGCGGAAATTTTCAAAAATAGTTGTTTTAATGTTTAATTAAAAAAAATTCCACAAAATTCTTTTCATATTCCTAATATTTGTCACCATGTGAGTACTCACATTCATCTATTTATTCATTCATAAAAAAAGAAACATCAAAATCAACAAATTAACATTAAAAAATAAAACAAAACCAAACACAACTTAAAACACATACACACAAATCTATTAAAAAAATTAAAATATAAAATATAAAAAAATAAAAATAAAAACCCCAACACATAATTACCCAAGTGCCAAACCCTTTTTTGTCCTCGTTCTTTTTATATTAGTATTTGGTTTTTCGTAGCTTCTAAGAGATCGACTGCCACTTGGTTGCCCTCTTACTTATGTATGAGGATTTTCCTATTTTTTTGAAGTGGGATTTTGCGCATCAAACCTTGCGAGTATTCACACCCCGCCAGCTTTTTCTCTTTCCCTCCTTCACATGCACTATAACACACAAGTAATTGTAATTAAAAAACAACCAGCCATTACACCCACGAAATAAACATAATGCACATCCTAAATTTTTTTATTAAAAAGAAAAGGTTATTAATTTATAAAAGGAATCCACCGTTGCACAAGCACGTAGCACCATAATCCACTTAATTTGGTAATTTAAAAACTACTCACAAGTACACGTGCACACGCATTATACACACAATTATTTTGTACATAATAATGAGCTCCCCAAAGTCACTCATACATGTGCTTTGCGCCACAAATCATATAACTTTTTAAAAACGAATTGCATTTGTAGAGACCCCGAATCCACTCAAGTCAATATAAGTAGGGATTGGGATGCAAATACGATGCAACATGCATTAACAGAATAATTTAATAATGAACTATGATTAATTGATCATTTACCCACTTTACCACACTCTCAGTATATGCCATACAATTATGGGAATTGGGATTTTTCTTGGTCGAAGACAAAGATCTTGTTTGTCTATATTTATTGTGATGGTCGGAGTCTCTAGTTTAGTCTTGATTTATGTATTGTACTTGGGAGACAGTATGCATGGAATTTTATTTTCTTTTTAGTGTTTGATTATGGGATTTGTAGGTACGTGTATGTATGCATCGCATGAAGCTTTCGATCACATGTGTGCGTAGGTCATTTTGAATTTTTCATAAGATGTGGAATGCCTGGGGAGGTTTGGTCTAGCCCAATCAATGTGTTTTTGTTGCTTTTTTTTTTTCTCCTATTATTTATCTCACTGGTGGTATGTGTGGGTTTTGCAGGGAATCCTACCTCTTTTTCTTGGTTTTGTGTGTATGTGGATACTCTAAGTGTGGTCTAAATGGCATGTTCTTCCACTCCCTCACTTATGATCCAGCATGTGATGTTACAGGTTCATGATTATTGAAAAAGAGTCAAATGATCCGGTATTTCTATTCTCTTGGATAATAACTGTATTCGAAAGGCTGGCCTTCATCTCTTTTTGGCCTTGATCTTCCCTCTAGTGGATGCAAAGCTCTATTACTCTTTTTTGGAGACTTACAATGGAGCCCCAAGAGGAACACCAAGAAAACGGGGAATCTATTGCAAGAAAATCTATCTTGTATCATCAACAATCATGTTCTTCTTATTTTATGTGACCACATCACGGAAAAGAACACCAAAAACAAGCAATCTTCACTCAACTTCATAGAAACAATATCCCACGGCTTTAACTTGAATAAAATTGATTATGCTTTTCATATTCTTCATAGAATTCATACCACAAAGACACAAGAGAATATACTACTTTGAATGAAAATCATCACATAGTATTCCTCTTCAAAGGTTCCATAGCTTTCTCTCACAATCTCTCACTCATAGATACATTGTTTTGCATAGATTTTGCTATCTCTCACTCGCACTCTCTCTCATGCATGCTCTCTCTCAAATGTGCAATGAGATAATCAAGAATAATCCTTCATAACCCCTCTTTGGTTGTGGATACCCCCTCCAAGAGGTATGTCTAATATAAAAGGTCACCAAATCCACTACAATGTCCCTTCATAGCTCAACACTATCACTATCACTTTAGTCTTTACTTGAGTCTTTAGCAACTACTTCTTTGAGCTAATTTGAACCTATATTCATCTCTTCCCAAGATTGAAAAACTTCCCCAAGCTATATATTCATCCATCATCACACTTATAGAGGCATTCAAAACAGAATAGAACAAAGACAAAGACAGATGCTCTACAGAAGCTCAACAAAGGGACTACAAAACCATACAGAAGGTTATCAAAAAAACCTTTAGCTCAACTTAGATCATTCAAACCCATCAAGAATAAATCAATAAGCTTTCAAACATTCTTAAACTTCATTAATCATTATTCTAATCTCTCATATAGAAGAAAAATAGAACAAAACAGAAGCTCAACAAACTCAATCAGAACCAATCAGACACTATCAAGACATCAACAGAATATCATATATCCACTAGAAACCATCATGAGCTTCTCAAACCTAATCAACCTCATCCAAAACACTCCCAAACACTTTGAAACAATTAATCATTATACAAAATCCATCAAAAATCAACCATTCAGTCCACAAAAACAACGAAAATCAGCCAAAAAATCAAGTCATCTCAATCCTCAACATATCCGCACACTTAATTAGGGAGCATCCTCGCGACCTAGGAAAAAGAGAATATAAGCTCAAAATATAGCTCAACTTGATTTTCTTCAGCATCTTCAATAAACATCATTCAAGCACGACCTTTAACCATTCAAAATATAAACTTAATCGAATAAATAATTACAACAAAAGGAAAACACCTTTATCCATTATCACAACTTTGAAATATAAAAGAATGAAAAACTTTAAAAAGATATAAGAGGTTCGGCATCTTTGGTATCTTGAGCTATCCATCCATCATCATCACCACGAATCTTTGAAAATATAACTTTTTAAACAGTGTTAAATCTCCAACTACCACAACCCTATCATAGAACAAAATAACCATTACACACACATTTAACATAGAAAAACCATCTGAATGGCACCTCCAAAAGAGAGATATCATTATGAATCATCAAAAATTACATTTATGGGTATCAATGAAGATGATCCCTATTGAAGGCTTGGTGATTATGGAAGCAATCCATAGATAAAGATTCATCTACAAAATTCTTGGGAGGATTTTGGAAAATTTGCAAACAACACATCCTCTCCACCAAGACAAGATACTTGTTGGGCAAATAAAGGACATGAAAGCATAGAATATCCAACTATTGAGGATCAATAGTCACATTCATGGACAACTTTGGTATCGACTTCTGATCATTACGCAAATGCCGATGCATGTACATCAAATACCAAGCAAAGTGAGCAGTTAATATCATTGAAGGATCTGAAGACTGTGAATGCTACTAAGCAAAATATAGATAGTTCTGAAAAGCTTGGCCAACAATCTCCTAGAATCAACAGCCAATTGATCTAAGGTCATGTAAATTAATCTCTTGAACTCCATTCTCGTCGTCTAGGAATCTTCTAATCAAAACCTGTATAGCCACTAACCAACTAGGAGGGATGAGGAATAGAAGTGGTAGGAGAGGAAAGAGAAACCAATGAAACAGGATGAAGGGATGGGTAAGCAAAATCATAAAAATGAAGAATGAGCTAAAGAGGGATTAGCTCAGAACTTAGGGGAATCTGTTAAAAAAGTTGTTAATAAATAGACTAGAAAAGTGGAAGGAATAGTTATGGATGGGAAAGGACAAGACGGAGGAGGGAAAAATACATGATCCTCAATAAAAGAACATTGCGTGAAAATAGGAATTAAAGGACCACCTTGAGGTTGAAATAAAAGAGGTAAAATAACTAGTGAGTTAGATTCATAAAGGGAAAGATAAGCGTCAATATGTGGGCCATCTGTTGATAATAAGATAAACCAAGAACTGAGGGAACCTAAGATGGCATATCTACGATGGTAAGCATCAAAGAAAGATGAATCAAAAGGAGGTTGTTTTGAAAGATGGGCTAAAAGGTCCACTCTCAGTTGGTTAGTGTTCTACACATGAACAAAGGCTTTGTTTTGACATTGATTCAGGATCACAGAGTCAATCATGGTATACTAAGAAGTTTCATGGCAATCAACCAATTTAGAGGAATATGTTTGAAACATTTGATCAATATGCAACTCCAAACATACAATGTAGCTTGTAATTCCACATCTCCTAAATACCAAACCAGGTCTTCATCATCTAGAATTAATAAATCACCTCGCAAGTACATATAAGACATCAGCATGGTGTTTGTAGTCACAGAGTCTTTAAAAACCATTGTACCCACTTCAACCAACAAATCAACAGACCAAGATCCACTCCAACCATCCTTTGGAAGATGCAAATCCATCGTTGAAAGCTTGATATAGAATGCTAGCTTGTGTTGCTGATAATGAACAAAAAAGAGTGGTCTTGAGGAACAAACTCCTGAAACTGCTCAAATGAAGACCACAATAAATCCATTCTGGACTGAAGCCTTTCCACCTTGGCTTGAAATAAGGAACATAAGGTAGCATTCCTTTGAAGGACCGCTAAATCTGCACGGGATAAGGAATTGGTTGCACAATAGGATTCTATAAAGTAGAACGGGACTAAGCCAATTGTTTCTTAAGTTATAGAATCTGAGTGTTGCTCTATTCTAGGATGGTATTAGCTTATTGAAGCTCTTCTATGTGGGTAGCTATCAAAGCTTTTAGCTCTTGAGACTCTGCAACAATCTATCCCTCTCCTCAGTCACAATAATCACTTGGGATTTAGTTTCTGCCAACTGAGTTTGCAAACTAAAAATCTCCACTTTCTAGGCATCAATGATCTTAGTATACTACTCCATCTAGGTACAAAGGTAATAAAATCTTTCTTGAGCAGAAGCTAGCTCATTATTCACTTTATTCAACTCCTCTTTGGATTGCTGAACTTCTTCATAACAAGAAGAATAAAGCTGCTAGATACATGTAGTAACCGAGAGTTTAATAGAACTTTGGATGTCTTTGCATAAGAAAGGAATTGCGTCTCTCGTTACTAGGCATTGCATAGAGGGAATGGAAATCTCTAGAGTACCATCTCGATGTGCTCTGAAAAGATTCGATGTTGTGAGAAAAGCTGGTAACTAATTGCTAGACTAAACAGGAATGGAGAGTGGAGGAGGAGGAGCTGGGGCGACTGATTCAGCCACTCGTTTAAGTCACTTCCTCTGAATCACCACATGAGGGAGGGGATCAATATCCTCAATGACAACATCAGTGCGTTCAGTTTAGCAGGAGGAGGAACCTCTAAAGGATCAATTGGTAATGTAGAAACTTCCTTTACATGGGCAATATACGCCAAGAAAACAAAAAGATAGGGACCAAATGTGACATTGGTCACATTACCCCTTATAGCTCTGTTGATCCATCTTTGCCCGGTGATAGGAACTCCAATCAATAGTAATTCCTTTCAACACCATTCGGGAAGTTGCGAATAACTTCTTCGAAAGGTACTTAGAAGGAGTTTTGGCAGGCATAAACCTATCCTGAAGAAATTGGCATAATTGCTTCCAGACAGGATTGGAAATCATGGAGACACTAATGCCTGAAGTAGTAATAACCCTCTTAGGGTCTAACACATCATGGGTCTGCTTCTGCAACAACTTCAAAATATCCTCATTAGAGAATAGTTGTCGAGTAGTAGAAAAAGGTTCTCCTCGATAAGATAAGGACAGAAATTTGCCCAGGCTCTTAGGCGTCATATGGATAAGAGTTCCCCTAACAAGACCAGACCTCTTATTGTAAAAGGCTAAAAATTGATTCACAGACATCAGAATCCTTTGGGATAAGCGGCAATGAAAGTGCCACAAACTTGGATAATCACACCTTACTGATAATGTCAAAATCCAGCAACAATAAATAGTCATGAGACATTAAAGGAACATACTAGACCGAGGGAGGAGTATGAGGAGCCATTTAGATGGTTTAAACACACCACACTCACACACAAACAATCACAAAGAATGCTTGCAAAACAACCAAATAATAGGAGATAAGATATCAACCACAAAAACTCGCACAGACTTAACCGGCTGACTGACCACCCCACGCAATCCACATCCTTAAAAATTTCGACATGACCTCTGCACTTATGCGATCGAAAGCATCATGCAATGCATATATACAAGCACCCAATATCCCCTATATCAAAAGGCAGAAAAGAAATAGAAATACACACTATATCCCTAACTCCAATCAAATAACCAACAAAAGTTCCAAACCAAAATCAAAATCGAATGTTGACCAAACTTCAGCACTTTTTATTTAGTGCGTACACTTGTGACAGTGAGTTTATTTTATTATAAATTTAAAAGTATGTTTAATGCACGAAGTATATACTACGTGAACATTTGGTTTTTTTAATTAATTAAAATATATGTTTAGTGCAAATACACATGGAAAATGTGATTAAGTAATTTTTTTGTTAAATAATTATTTGTGGTGTTTAGTGTAAAACGAGAAATAAGGAGGAAAATAAATACAACCACAATGGAATCCAAAAAGAAAATCCAACAAGCTGGAAAATTTTGTCAATATAAGCCAAATAGTCCAAACACCATAGCGAATATATTTCAATAAATTGTGATGTGTTTTTTTTTTTGTCATGTTATCATTCAATTATATCCATGAAATAAGTTGGATTTGACTTTTACTATGTGTGTTTTGGTTTGTTTGTGTGATTTTATGTTTGATGTTGTTTTTTTAAACAAATAAATACAATCCCATGGATAAATAGTGACAAATGTTTACATTTTGCCCCATTTGATAGTATGGAAAATTTTCTAGTTGGCTTCCATTTTGTTTTCATGTTTATGTTTATCAAACTAGGGTTTTTGGTTTTTTTTTTTGTGTTTCTTCTTAATTAGTTTTGATATGGATGTATGATTAGTATTTTTCTCTTTTGTCTATTCAACAACATGTAGGTTGAAAACTAAGTACAAAAGGCCAATAGATTTTTTAGATTTTTTCAAAAAATTTCTAGCCATTTTTCAGATTTGAAATATATTTTTATCAAAAAAATCACATTTAATAAGAGTTTATTATTCAAATAATTGCTTCTCAATTAATTTTGATAATTTTAGCACATGTGATTGATCCAAAATAATAATAATAAGTTAGTATCATTTTTTGACTTTTTTTAAATAATTTTTAAATAATTTCTAATAAATTTTCATGAAATTAAAGGTTTTTTCTATTTTTCTATTGCCATTTTCAGCTAAGAAAGATTCTTGAAATTTGTAAAAGGTGTAAAATTATATTAATAACTTTTTCAAATTTTATCCATATTTATTTGGATTTTTTATACTTTTTAATGTGTTTTTAAAGTTTTTTTATTTTGAAAGATTAAAAATTCATGAAAATTCAAAAATATGTACCCAAAAATGGATTGCTTATCAACAGTGTATGAACAACAAGAAGCTCTCCGCCCCATGAAAAAAGCTACATGCGCATCCTCGCGCGTGAACAACCATGATCACAAACGCATGCAACGAGGTCCAAAACCCTACACACGAGCAAGACCTTGAGGGGGCACATGCACAAGACGACGAAAAAGGAGGCGATCACACACGAAAAAAGAGACAAGGAAACAGGAATAGGGGAAGAAAAGGGTTTATTGGGGCTAGTATTAAGGTTTGTTTGGGTTGGCATGTCAGTTTTCTATTTGGTATTGTGTCGTGTTTTAATTTAACCTTGTGTGGCGAAAAAGGAGGCGATCACACGCAAAAGAAGAGACAAGGAAACAGGGGTAGGGGAAAAAAAGGGTTTATTGGGGCTAGTATTAAGGTTTGTTTGGGTTGGCATGTCGGTTTTATGTTTGGTATTGTGTTGTGTTTTAATTTAAATTAATAAAGCATATAAATATATACTGATATAGAAAAAGGAGGGGGTGTGGGGGCCTTGGAGTTTTATAGTTTTTTGTTTTGAATTTTTTTTCTTTTGTGTCTTGTGAAAGAAATTTTAAAAATCCATAGACATATCAATAGATTTATGAGGTTTGTATTATTAATATTTTTTAATTTGTTTTGGGGATTAAATTGTTAATTTTTAAGGTGGGTGTAATTAGTAAATGAAAATTTAATGCAAGTTTTTTTTTAAAGGGGGGGATATCTTAAAGGGGCAGGCGGCCTTTGGTGGGGGGTAGGGGTGAGGTAGGCGGGCGGGTTCACACGTGGGCTAGTGGATTTAGGGAAGGGGACGGTGGTTTGGGCAAAGTACGAGGTGGGGGTAGGGGGCTAAGGGTTGGGCAGGAAGGCGATCGAAAACGCCACGCACATCGCTAGCAGCGGGGGAGCGTCTCCCATCGCGGGTCGACAGCGTCGAGCAAGTCCACCAGCGATGGCGGTAGCGCGGCGAGCAGAGGGAGCACAAAGTGGCTCTCCTCGGTGAGGCAGGGCACTCCTCAGGCGACGGCGTCGAGCACAAGGAGCGATGCAGAGCAGCTCCTCAGTGAGGCAAGGCTCTCCTCAGGTGACGATGGTGTCGGGCACAGGCCGGTAGCAGTTGTGGCTGGCGATGGGCTCTGCAATGGGGCGCTGGGTTGTTGAAGGCGCTGATAGCCGGCAAAAAGGGGGAAGAAGGGGAGATGGAGGAGGAAGAGGGGAAGGGGAAGGGCAGGAGGAGAGGAGGACAAGTGGAGGAGGGGGAGAGGAAGGAGGGAGGGGATGTGGAGAAGGTAGAGAGAAGATGGAGGAAGGAGATAGAGGAGGCAGGGGATATGTGGGTGGAGGGGAAGGAAGAGGGAGAAGGGGTGTCACGAGATGAAAAGGGTTAGTTCTTTTTTTTTTACTTGTTCAGTTAATGTTTAAATTTTATTTAAGATAGGTTTGTCTTTATTGTTTAATTGCACGAACATGGGAAAATGTGAAAAAAGGCATTCGTGCGAAAACATGTGAAACATCAAAATGCAAATTACAAAAAAATTAATAATAATTAAATCAAGCACCAAATAAACAAACAGCTAAAAGAAAAAATATATCGAATGACATGAAAATGGGAAAGAGTGAAACAGAATGTCCGGTGACAATTAAGAGAGCAGTCGTATGGGAAAAATGTAAAAATCGAGCCTACAAACACACATGAAAATTAATCTCAAAAAATCCGTCAGTCAAACTGAAGGGTAGACAAAATGAAAAATATCCAAGATGATGTGGCGGACTGGCTTGTCACATTAGAACATAGTTTTGGTAGGGATAAGACCCACTCCCACCGAAAAAACGGTAAAAACACATCTAAAAATGGAGATAAAAATTAATATGAAAAAATCAAGCAGTCAAAACAAGGAAGAATGAAAACAAAAAATGTTCGTAGGAAAGTGACAGACAGGATGGGTAAGGTAAAACGCAGTTATGGGGCGATAGGGCACGTTCACATGGAAAAAATGGTAAAAATACCAACAAAAACAGTGTTAGATATTAATAGGAGAAAATATGTGTATCGGAAAGAATTACAACGAAAAGAAAAAATGTTAGGGAAACCTGTGGAATAGGGCTATCAAGTCAGAATGCATTTTTGGTGGCGTTAAGGAGTGCTCACATGGAAAAAATAGGAAAGACAGGCACGAAAACTCACGAGAAAATTAATATCATAAAATCGGTGGGCTAAAATAGGATGGGGAAAAAGAAAAATTGTGCAAGGAAGTAAGCTAGATAAGGCCATTGAATCAAAATTGACTTCCAAGGTGTTTAGGGTAGGTTAGCATTGCCAAGAGGTTGGCTATGTTTGCATACCATGGGGTCGCAGTTTTTACTAGAAAAAGAGAAGCATCCTGAAGGTTTGGATCATCCTACTCTACTTCATCGCATTGAGGGATTCACGATAAATGATTAGCTAGGACATAGGAGCAACCTGGTTTAGTAACCACTTCAAAGTTGAACTCTAAAACAGAAGGAGCCATCTCATCATTCTTCCCTTCACATCTACTTTGTTCATTAAGAAGGATAGGGTTTCATGGTCCACATAGAATTTAAAGTGTGTCGACAGTATAGGTAGTGTTGAAACTTCTCCAAAGCAAACACCATTGCCAAGCATTCAAGCTCTGTCACTATATAGTTTCTTTCTTTGTCGATTACTTTTTGGCTTACATAATAGATGGATTGATCTAACTTTGAGGAGCCTTTTTGGCATAAGACTACACTTAGGCCTTTAGTCGATGCATGAGTGTGCACATGGGACTCCTTCATCCAATCAGAAGGTTGCAATATGGGTGCTTCAATCAGACACTATTTTAGAGTGTTGAACGCTTCATCACACTCAGCAGTCCACATAAACTTTGCATCTTTCCTCAAGAGCTTATGCAAGGGGCTGCCTTTGTTGCAAAGTGTGAAATGAACCATCTGTAATAACCCACATGGCCAAGGAATCCCCTCAACTATTTGAGGTTAGTTGGTGTTGTTAAAGCTCCAATCTTCTTAATCTTTGAGGGGTCTATTGCTATCCCCTGTGTAGACACGATGTGGCCCAGAAGAACTTTGACAAGACTCCGAAGACGCATTTGTCGGGGTTGAGAGAGATCCCATACTCTTGACATCTGTCAAAGCACTGCTTTAGGTGTCCCCAATGCTCACACAGATTAGGCTATAGACATAGAAGTCATCTAGGTATACCTCAATGAAATCATGTAGATGGTTTTGGAATGCGTCCATCATCACTCATTGGAATGTAGTAGGAGTGTTACAAAGCCCAAATGGCATCACTCTGTAAGCATAGGTTCCCCATTTTGTTGTAAAGGTTATTTTGGATTGATCTTCTTTTGCGATCTGGACTTGTTTAGATCCACTGAATCCATCCAAGAGGGAATAGAGTTCATGGCTTGCCACTGTATCCAATAGTTGTTGTGTAAAAGGGATAGGAAAATGATCCTTCTTGGTCTTGGAGTTTAGTTTTCAAAAGTCCACACATATTCGCAGCTTTCCATTCTTCTTGGGTACTATCATGATGGACCAAACCCATTCACTATTGGCCACTTGATAGATACTCGGTTTCAAGGAGTTTCAGCAATTTGGCTTTCACTAAGGCAAAGTAATTTGGATTCATGCACCTCTATCTTTGCCTCATAGGCTTGGCATCAGGCTCTAGGTCAATGTGATGTTGACACGCCGTAGGATCAATCCCCTTCCCCGTCAGATCTTTGTATGACCATGCAAACATATCCAAGTTCTCCTTCAGTAGGTCATGCAGGACTGATAGTTCTTCTTCAGGAAGACCAATACCCACCTTCAAGTGATGTTCCGTACCATCAGCATCCAGGAATGTTAATTGCTTTTCACCTTCCACTTCATGGATGAAGGTCCCATGGACTGCTTCTTCTTGGTACTCTTTCAAGGGAGTGGTCTCCTCTTCTGAGGTTCCACTGGAATCAACTTCCTCTTTCACTAGGAACTGAATTTTCTCCTTGGGAAGCTAAAAGAGTATCATTGCTATTTTGAGTTTTATAGGAGGTTTATTCATCTCCTAACTCGAAGATTCATCTTCCAAGGATGCATCCAAGAACATCACATAACAAGAACCTTCTGAGTTCTGTTTAAGCTGCCACACTAGTGGTTGTTAGCACAGTGCATCATCATGATCCTCTCTTGAGAAGGGTAATTTCAGGTGGCAAGAGCTGCCATCTGTTACTTCGTTGGAAGAGTCTATTAAGACTTCAATGGAAGTGGATCCCTTACCTTTTTGCGATCCATATAACTTCAGCACCACTTTGTTAGGTCCTCTACCTAAGGTTAGGGTTCCCTTGAACCAATCTATCCATTTCCTTGCTTCAAAAAGCCAAGGTCTTCCCAACAATAAAGGGTATGAGATCCCATTGGAATTTGGTTTAACCACCGAATAAGTCAATCAATAGTCTCTTCCTACAAGGGTTGTCTTTACATATGGGAGAATGCCCAAAGGCTTAATTCTTCTTGGTCTACTAGTCTGATAAGCCACTGCATAGGCAACATTCTTTGCAACCCTAGATGCTTCATTGTCACATCCATCATGATGTTCACTTATGATCCTCCATCAATCAATGCATATGCTATAAAGCATCCTTCAATCCACACACTAATCTCTAGGGTACCAAGATCCAAGAAGGCATTAGCCACATCCACTTCTTTCATAGGCTCTAGGGCTTTGTTAAACTCGGTTGTCATTGAGAGAGCAATTCTTAGGCCTCTTCTTCTTGAATGTATCTAGATCTTTGACCAAGTCATATTCTTTGATAGGATCCATGGGCTTTTCCATTCGGCTAGGAAATGGGACCACTCCCACTTTTATCTTCTCTTTTTCTTCTAGGAGTGGCAACCTCTAATTTCTTCCGGGGTTCTGGCACTGTTAGCCTTGCACGCTACCATGAACTCTGCTACATGAAGATCAAGGTCTTCATTGTACTCTCCCTTAAAGATGGGCAATGGGACTATATTTGTTGGCTTGTCATCAATATTTCCAAGACAGATCTAACTAGGAAGGGGACCTTGAGTCGTGTGTCAAATAAGGATAAAGGAAATGTATGAGAATTCTCTTGTTAATATTAGTATTAACAAATTAGTTACAATCTACCAAAACTAAATAACATGGGACAAATTATAATTGAAAATTTAAATATAAAATTTCACAAACAAAACTGAAATTCACAATTAGTTAATGTGATGGCATGAGGGTAAGCCTCAGCATCAAGTTGAAATTCTATATTCTAATTCATAGACATCATTTGGATGCTTGAGCTTAATAAAGAGAGGAGGGCCAATAGTAAATTTACTAACTGGGGGAAATTTTGGGTTTCAAAAGAAAATGAATTTTGTGTGTGAATACGCTTGAGTAGGAAAGGAAATTGTATTCATCTGTTTGCTACTCAATTTTAGAAGAAAGGAAAGAAGGACATGTTTATCGGATTTGAAATGAATAAATTATTTAAATGTTTTAAAGCACGATGATGAATTTTAGCTAACAGGGAGAGGGGTTACATATTAAAAACAAGATTAAGGTTTGTGGGTTTTAAGGAACGTTAGACTAATTTCTTTTGAATGTTTTCATTTTAACCATAAATAATAATAATAATTTATAAAAAGTTAGAGAAAAATATAATAAGAAATGTAAATGAAGTATAACTATAGATCATGAAAATCTATGTTCCGAAAAAAACTTCTTCAAAGTTCAACAAGCTATAACTTCTAGATAAACCGCGACAAGTATGGCATTAGAATTCTAGTGCCCAATCTAGAGACCTACCCATGAACAGTTATTAAAAAGAGAAATAAAAGAATTGAGTGGGCTTACTTAGTTCTTATACATTGAATGATATTAGTTGGACTACTACTGCAAGAGTGTCATAAGCACTTGGAAGGCTAGACAAAGTTATCAAAATTAGTGACAAATATCAATCATCTAGTGCAAAAACTCTTATGAGCTGGCTTGGAAACATGGCTAAAGGGGACTTGGTCTTTGGCCGATCATTTTTTGGTGTGTTTGTTGGGAGCCAAGTGCACTTGAATGGGTGGTGGTGCAACTCCCTAGGACGTTTAAATCCTGGGTATATATGAGTGAATAAGAGGTCTCTTTTCTAAGGGACTATGTTTCGAATTTGCCCCAGGATTGCCAAAGGTAAGTATTAGATTGGGCAAGGGTAAATTATGAGGATCCACCCCTAAAAGATGGGAGGGAACCATAGTTATCCTAGGATTAGAATTCTAGTGCCCAATCTAGAGACCTACCCATGAACAGTTATTAAAAAGAGAAATGAAAGAATTGAGTGGTCTTACTTAGTTCTTATACATTGAATGATATTAGTTGGACTACTACTACTACAAGAGTATCATAAGCACTTGGAAGGCTAGACAAAGTTATCAAAATTAGTGACAAATATCATCCATCTAGTGCAAAAACTCTTATGAGTTGGCTTGGAAACACGGCTAAAGGTGACTTGGTCTTTGGCTCATTTTTTGGTGTGTTTGTTGGGAGCCAAGTGCACTCGAATGGGTGGTGGTGCAACTCCCTAGGACATTTAAATCCTAGGTATATATGAGTGAATACGAGGTCTCTTTTCTAAGGGACTATGTTTCAAATTTGCCCCAGGATTGCCAAAGGTAAGTATTAGATTGGGCAAGAGATACAGAGTTAGTTGAGGGGGGGAAATATTTTGGTCCACAACTAACTATAGACATTGAACAACTATCCTCCTAGAGTTAGGGATATAATGACTCCATGCAAGCCATCACTTTCTTAGCGGCACATTTTGGGTTAGTAGATACAATAGAAACAAATACAATCGATGTCTCATACCACTTTCATTGGTATTATTAGACTACCTATTGGAGTTGTGTGAAACAATGTATTGCCTTGGATTCGTGTATCCAAAGGTTTGAAAATCACTTTTGATACAAAAGATGTGAGTGAGGTTGCATAAATTTTAGGTTTAATTCCTAAGCAAGAAGAGAAAATGCCTTAGGGAGAAGTCGACCCAAAATTATTGAATATTCTCAAACTATTAAGTGTGCATGCAGTTACAAAAACCCTGACTTTAGAGCTTTAGAAAAGTTGCATTAATTGAAAGAAATTGCAAAGTATGACAATAGTAGGTATTACATCAATTGTGGATGAATCCTGGAGGAGAGGCGAAAACAGCAAAATGAAGTCCAAGATAAACGAGCTAGGGAGAACGAGCAGCTCGAGAGGAGGCTTGATAGTAGTAAGTATTACATCAATTGTGGATGAATCCTGAGGAGAGGCAAAAACAGATAAATGAAGACCGAGATAAACGAGCTGAGGAACAAGCAACTTGGCAGGAGGCTTAGCTGCTAGAGAGGCTGGCAAGGGTGAACACACTATTGAACCTAGGGATAGATGCTACATCAAGCTCAAATGAGGAGCCTTTTGGGCCTAACATATCACTTGACAAAACACCATCAAAATCAAGCAAAGTAGATTTGTATCAATGGGACCGAGTGGTTTCAAGCACTGAAAGTCCCACCAAGGAAAGGAGTAGGCAAAGTAAGAGTGTATAAAGTGAAGCTAATGCTATGATAGGGAGTAATGAATCTTCATTTAGTTGGGATTCATAATATACTTTTGGGTTAAACCACTTATTTAAAGAGCCAAAAGAACCTTTGTGGATAGACCAAGTGACAGATTTGGGATTATGGTCCTTGTTTCGTATTCCCCATCAGAGAGAGCAATTGAGGGATGTATGCGATTTGGGATTGAGAATCCTATTCAAAGAGCCCAAGGAATCGGTGTGGTTTGACCTTACTCTAGATTCTGGGCTAGGGATATTATTTAAAAAAGCAATGGCTTGCAACCCAATCAAACTAGCTAATTTTACACAATTTGGGGGACTATGGGACAAAGATCCCGATGTGCATTTGCAAAGGTTTGAGGTGACTTGTTTAGCCAATGAGATAGTAGACAATGATCAAAAGGTGTTTTTTTTCCTGCAACGCTAAAATATGAAGTAGCAAGGTGGTATGGTAATCTAGCCACTCAACATAAGGGGACTTATGCTGCCTTATCAAAAGGGTTCTTAGAAAAATTTTAGCGAGAACAATTCTAAGATCGATTAGCTCTTCAATTGGACTATTTATCCCAAGGAGCAAACAAAAGTGTCGAGCATTATATTGAGTGTATGGAGACAATTATTCGAAAGATGAATCTAGCTCTTGATGAGCTTGTACAAAAGTGTAAATTTATCAATGGGTTTAATCTTAAAGTCCATCAACATGTTAGCCTAAAAAGGCCAACTACACTGGCATATGCTAAAACACAAGAAAGATGGTGCGAAGAGATGCAACTTAGCCAACAACGCCAAAGGGATTTATTCAATGAATCTCGGATGGAATATCCAAGCACTTCAAGTGGGATACCTAGGAATGTGTCTTATGTTAACTTTCCCTTAAATACATTTGTAACTTGTAATATTTCCATGCAATTAAAAGTTAGTTGGTTAGTTTAAAAGTTAGTTAGTCAATTAATGAGTTGGTAAGGTTACTAACTAAAGACTAACTAAGGTAAAAACTAACTAACATTAATAACTAATAATTTTAATTTAATTAAAAATATTTTATTAAGAAAAATCAAGAGTCATAAATCTGATATTTTTCTCAGATTGACAAGGATCGTAGCCACCCTTCAACGTGAACGAGACTTATGAGCTATATTAATCACTAGTATTAATGTGTATAGTTTGGATGGTCCAAAAATATTAGATTTTGGGCAAAACTAGTATATTTTAGACATTTTAGATATTATCCTAAAAAGATATAGAGATTTCTAGAACTAGATGTCATTTAAAAGAAAAGACAAGTGATGTTTTAGTTAGTTTTGGAGATTTTATCAAAAGAAAAAATAAAGACAGGGATTTGCAAAATCGTGTGCCCTGCAATCGCAGTCTATAGATAGAAAATAGCACTTCAAACAAAGAAAAGAAGGAGTAAACTGAGAGCTTTCAAATCAAGTGTCTTGGGATTTTACCCCCCTTTTGAAGCCAATGGAACTATCAAATTTATGATCTGAGCATCAGATCTCTGATTTTTCCAAGATCCCCCTCCACAAAGAGCTCCTCTTCTCAGCCACAAGCCTCTTCTCTAATTCACTATAAATATGAGGCATTGGGAGGCACAAGAAAGGATAAGGAGACCCCGAGCGGTTGCGAGAGAGAGGTAGAGAGAAGGATACCCCTCCAAGAGATTACGAGAAGGAGCTTGAGAGAGAGAGAGAGAGAGAGAGAGGCTACAAGGGAGAGAGAAATTTCAATTTTTTCCTATCTCGATCCTCGACTTAGCCATCTTCTCTTACACTCTCCCATCTCGAATCTATTCCCCTACTTTATGTCTTGAATCTACTTGCGCACGATGGCCTCCAAGTGAAGAATGTTGCATATGGATGGTAATCCCACAATCAAAAATGAAGCTTGAGGCAAAGGTATCACTGTCAATCCAACTATGGTTCCATTCGTAAGTAATGTATTTCCAAATTGATAGATGCTTGTTTTGATTCTCGTATGAAATACATTAGGCCCCATACTATGACGCACGAGTATAGGTCATCGGAAGGGATAAATTTCATCTCACATATTCAAAAGATCAAGCTTGCAAAGTGCATAGCACCTAGTTGCATACGGCTTGTTCATTGATAGAGTAATTACAAGGAGGAATCGGTCAAGGGTTATGAATGGCATAATCATGACATTAAAAATTGTGCATACAAGTGTTAAGTAGGTTTTACATAGAATTGCTCTTTGATCCCAAGGGAAAGAGCATGCATGCGATGGAAATGTTATCGCGACTATTCTTGCATTGTTTGGCAAGAATACAATTGTTTTTTTTTGTTGGTTGATCTAACAACATCCTAAATGATTCTACATTCAACTGGTTTTTAGTTTGTTGTTTGGGTGATGCCCAAGTGCTTGTGATTTATGGTAAATGCATGGTAAGGGTTTGTGATGACAAGTTGCCATGGGGATAAAGGAATGTTTTCCTAGAAAATGATATTAGGACTGAATGCCCTGTTGTGCTGGATTCTTAAAGGATTTAATTAAGGAAGGATATATTGCATGGGTGGATCACCTCCATCATCGCATCGCAGATTAACCCAAGAGGGCAGTGCTCAATTCATGGGCCGAAGGTCAAGTGGTGAAAAGGCCAACCACGGGAATGATGTTTTGCTCCTAGACAGCTTGCGGGTCAAGTAGAGCTCTGGACACCCCTTACTAGGTCTAGAATGGAGTTGAAGACCTACGTGGCCCCCAATATCTCGGCATGGTGGGAGATCCTATTCTAGATAAAGGATTGAATTTGTGGTGCCATGTGATTTGGACCAGTTACTTCTACAGGGCAGAAGGGATACTTTTGTTGGACAAAAGGGATACATAATTTCTCCTGTATGGGCGGGAGACAAAGATTAACTTGAAGATAAGTTAAGGAACTTGTTTGTCAATAGATTGCTTTGCTCTATTTTCATGTCTGTGATGTAAGTTATGTGAACGACCCTTGTTCCCTAAAAGGCTTAATTAATGAATCTGACTTTAAGTATCACACATAAATGTGGTAGGACCTAATTAGAAAACTAAAGCTATTAAGGGAAGCAGGTGGGCGGAACCCCTGACGGATCTGTCCTATGGCAGGGTGGTCCTAGAGAACTGGGAGGCTTCTCACAAGATTTTACCGTCATTTGACCTTTAGGTATTGTTAGGTTAGAACCTAATTCATGTTGTTTTGGGGGACTAGAATGGGACTATGCCCTACGAGCAAAGAGGTTGAGCAGCGCATCCCTCTCGTTTCTCATTCTCTTTGAACCAAGTGCGGCATGGGTCTGCTTCGGCTTGGGTATCTCTACGTAAAGTAGGATGTCCAGGATCCGACACTAGAATGCTGTTAGGAGACCTTGGCCACTAGGAGCCCAAATTTCAGGTCGATCTTAGTGGGTTCGTTAGCCATGAGTGTTTCATTGCGAGATGGATTCGGGGAACCCTAGGTGACAAAACTCGGAACATTCCATGGGAGTACCAGGCAACGATGCTAGGATTCGTTTCTTGATAGACCGATAAAAGCGTGCTTGGACAGCCGGTGGGTGGGCACCTTACAGGTTGTATTAGAGCGAAACTTCATAATGATGCGTGATTGATTAATGTATGGTTCATAGACATATCCTAAACAGAATAACCTAAATGGTATGGCTTGATTGTTAGACACCTCCTACACCCACAAATGCTTACATGCAAGAGAAAAAATTTCTCCTCAAGCAAATTAAGGCAGTTGAGTTTGATGGAGAAGGAATAGACGTCACAACTGAGGGGCGAAGATATGGATTGAGTCGATGGATGATTATTTCTCTGCTTTGGAAACTGCTTCTACCAATGAAGCAATGATAGCCAAACTTAAGCTAGTTGGCCAAGCCCGGTTATGGTGGAAGCAATGGTGCAAGGATCAATGTATTTTCAAAGCCGCTGTCACTTGGGCTCAGCTAAAAGATGTTGTACGTGGACGATACCTTCCTCCAACCTACCAGACTTTGAGGATGAATGAATTTTTCAAGCTCAAGCAGCTGGAATTAACCTTGGAAGCTTACTACTCAAAGTTTGTAACCCTACTAAAATATGCACCACCTATGGATATTGTGCAACAAGTATCCAAGTTTTGTCATGGCCTAAACACTCCTCTAAATCATTGTCTTAAAGCAATGCATCCAACGGACTTGCAAGATGCATTACTCCGAGCGAATCCAATCGTCCAAGAACTTAAATTGGGCAATTGTAGCAAAGATGACTCCCGAGATCTAGGTAAGAGATGCCATACATGTGGAGAGTTAGGGCACATCCATAGGAGATGTCTCTACTGTCAATGCTTCCATTGTAATGAGTTAGGACACATCCAAGCAGACTACCCTGATCTAAGTCTCCTCCAAGAAAACAAAGCTACACATGTGCAGTCTATGGATATATAGAGGAATCTGATGAAGACGAAGACCTAGAACCGACAACACCTCTTTAGGATGACTAAAAATCCTAGAAATTTTGTCGACATGAAATATAACTTGTATTGGAATAAACTTTACCCTTGTAACTATAGTTAACCTGAGTAATATGAGTTGCATCTATTTTGAGCCTAGAACTTGTAAATGATTAGAGATACAATGGCAAGGAATGACATTTCTAAATTGCAATGAATTTTTATTTAGTCATTCCTTCTCAACTAATATAGATTGGGTCTTACCAGAATGTCGAAGCTTGGAAGTATTCTTTAGTATTACAAGCAAAGCCAATTGTCCAAGGAGTTCAATCCCGAACTAAGAGGAGGACAATCTGGGAACATAGTTTCCGAGATAAAGGACCACTCCAATCTACTAAAAGGATCCTATGGCAATTTGGTCTAAATACGAAAATCCTACCAAGGACAACCAAGAATCTTGTGACCACAAGTGATAAAGTTCCTCGATGTTTCTATTGCAGGGAGTTAGGTCATTTCAAAAGGGAATGTCCAAAGCACCCTAAACATCAATGCTCCGAGTGCCACAACATTGGACATAACTACATCAATTGTCCCAACGGAACTCGAAGAGAACTTGAGCTTACAAGAAATGATGTTGTACAAGCTCCAGTGATCTAGAATATACCAGGTGCTTAGGAAAAACCTAGAAGATATCCATGAGATGTAACTACAATAAATTTTCTATTGTAATCAAGACTCCAATATATCAAATACAACAGGTTGTTGTTTCAAAAGACTGCATGCCTGTGAGTGATCAAAGTAGCGCAGCGAAAGCATGGTGGACCCATAACCCACATGTTTCCAAAATGATACCCCCTGTTTCTCTTGAGATGAGGACATCTCGATTTCTCTAAGGGGAGGAGGATGTAATATTTCCATGCAAATAAAAGTTAGTTGGTTAGTTCAAAAGTTAGTTAGTCAATTAATGAGTTAGTCAGGTTACTAACTAAGGTAAAAACTAACTAACATTAATAACTAATAATTTAAATTTAATTAAAAATATTTTATTTAGAGAAATCAAGATTCGTAAATTCAATTTTTTTCTCGGATTGACAAGGACCGTAGCCACCCTTCACGGAAGTTACAACGTGAAGGAGACTTATAAGCTATATTAATCACTAGTATTAATGTGTATAGTTTGGATGGTCCAAAAATATTAGATTTTGGGCAAAACTAGTATATTTTAGATATTATCCTGAAAAGATATGGAGATTTCTAGAACTGGATGTCATTTAAAAGAAAAGACAAGTAATGTTTTAGTTAGTCTTGGAGATTTTATCAAAAGAAAAAATAAAGAGAGGGATTTGTAAACTCATGCATGCCGCGATCGCAGTCTGTAGACAGAAAACTACACTTCGAACATATGAAAGAAGAAGAAGTAAACTGAGAGCTTTCTAATCAAGTGTCTTAGGGTTTTACTCCCCTTTTGGAGTCAATGGAACCATCAGATTTATGATCTAAGCATCAAATCACTGATTTTTCCAAGATCCCCCTCCACAAAGAGCTCCTCTTCTCAGCCCCACAAGCCTCTTCTCTAATTCACTATAAATATGAGGCATGGGGAGGTGCAAGAAAGGATAAGGAGACCCCGAGAGGCTGCGAGAGAGAGGTAGAGAGAAGGAAACCCCTCCAAGAGATTATGAGAAGGAGCTTGAGAGAGAGAGAGAGAGAGAGAGAGAGAGAGAGAGAGAGAGGCTACAAGGGAGAGAGAAATTTCAATTTTTTCATATCTCGATCCTCGACTTAGCCATCTTCTCTTACACTATTCCATCTCGAATCTATTCCCCTTCTTTATCTCTTGAATCTACTTGCGAACAATGGCCTCCAAGCGAGGAATGTTGCATGCGGATGGCAATCCCACAACTAGAAACGAAGCTTTGGGCAAAGGCATCACTGTCAATCCGACTGCAATTCTGATCGTAAGTAATGTATTTCCAAATTGATAGATTCTTGATTTGATTCTCGTATGAGATACGTTAGGCCCCATACTATGACGCACGAGTATAGGTCATCGGAAGGGATAAATTTCATCTCACATATTCAAAAGATCAAGCTTGCAAAGTGCATAGCACCTAGTTGCATATGGCTTGTTCATTGATAGAGTAACTACAAGGAGGAATCGGTCAAGGGTTATGAATGGCATAATCATGACATTAAAAATTGTGCATACAAGTGTTAAGTAAGTTTTACATAGAATTGCTCTTTGATCCCAAGGGAAAGAGCATACATGTGATGGAAATGTTATCGCAACTATTCTTGCATTGTTTGGCAAGAATACAATTGTTTTTTTTGTTGGTTGATCTAACAACATCCTAAATGATTCTACATTCAACTGGTTGTTAGTTTGTTGTTTGGATGATGCCCAAGTGCTTGTGATTTATGGTAAATGCATGGTAAGGGTTTGTGATGACAAGTTGCCATGGGGATAAAGGAATGTTTTCCTAGAAAATGATATTAGGACTGAATGCCTTGTTGTGCTGGATTCTTAAAGGATTTAATTAAGGAAGGATATATTGCATGGGTGGATCACCTCCATCATCGCATCGCAAATTAACTTGAGAGGACAGTGCTCAATTCATGGGCCGAAGGTCGAGTGGTGAAAAGGCCAACCATGGGAATGATGTTTTGCTCCTAGACAGCTTGTGGGTCAGGTGGAGCTCTGGACACCCCTTACTAGGTCTAAAATGGAGTTGAAGACCTACGTGGCCCCCAACATCTCGACATGTTGGGAGATGCTATTCTAGATAAAGGATTGAATTTGTGGTGCCATGTGATTTGGACCAGTTACTTCTACAGGGCAAAAGGGATACTTCTGTTGGACAAAAGGGATACATAATTTCTCCTGTATGGGCGGGAGACAAAGACTAACTTGAAGATAAGTTAAGGAACTTGTTTGTCAATAGATTGCTTTGCTCTGTTTTTGTGTCTGTGATGTAAGTTATGCCAACGAACCCTATTCCCTAAAAGGCTTAATTAATGAAGCTGACTTTGGCACACATAAATGTGGTAGGACCTAACTAGAAAGCTGAAGTTATTAAGGGAAGCAGGTGGGCAGAACCCCTAACGGGTCTGTCCTATGGCAAGGTTGTCCTGGAGAACTAGGAGGTTTCTCACAAGATTTTACCATCATTTGACCTTTAGGTATTGTTATGTTAGAACCCAATTCATGCCGTTTGAGGGGACCGGAATGGGACTATGCTCTATAGGCAAAGAGGTTGAGCGGTGCATCCCTCTCGTTTCCTATTCCCTTTGAGCCAAGTGCGGCATGGGTCTGCTTCGGCTTGGGTATCTCTGCGTAAAGTAGGATGTCCAAGATCCAATGCTAGAATGCTGTTAGGAGACCTTGGCCACTAGGAGCCCAAATTTCAAGTTGATCCTAGTGGGTTCATCGGCCATGAGCATTCCATTGCAAGCCGAATTCGAGGAACCCTAGGCAACAAAACTCAGAACATTCCATGGGAGTGCCGGGCAGTGACGCTTAGATTGGTTTCTCGATAGACCTCTAAAAGCATGCCTGGACAGTCGGGCACCTTACATAACTGTAAGTTCCAATGTGTCGAGTGTACCATTAAATCCATACACTTCAATTCTAGCCTATATGATGCAAACATGCATGCCATCTATGCCCCCAACCTCAGTCCCCTCTTGAAAAAGCTAAAGTAGCAAATATCATTGCAAAGTCCCTAGGAAAGCTAAAAGACGAAATCATGGGTGCATTTCAAGCACCCTTGAAAGAAATTTATTCGATAACAACACAAGCTACTAGCGCACAACAACCTTCGAGCAGCTCGACTTCAAACCCACCTAGATCCAATATCTAGTGTGGTAAGTGTCATGGTTATATACATATGGCTAATTGAGTGTCTGATGCCTTCAAGATTAATGCCTAACCATCCACTGTTTTGCTCTTTTTGCCTTAAGACTAGGCATTTGGATGCAAACTCTTAGCATAAAATAGGCCAAGAGAAACAACAAGCTCATTCGATGCAAACAAATGATAATTATATGGATCACAATAACACGACTTATGAGATCGAACCGCCCAATCAACCTTTTAAGCCGTGTGGATTACCAACCCAAGGTAGACCTCCAATACCCTGAAATAATTATAACATTGATGAGGCAATCGAGGGAGAAATTCTCCTTTTAGGAGAAATAATGGTAATTTTTGCAATATCATGAGGCAAAGTGGACAACAAAGGCCTCAAGGACCAATAATTTGTTATTGATGCCAACAAGAAGGTCATATAGCTACGTATTGTATGAATGCATGCAAAAATCAAGACTATACTCCTCTTTGTAGGAGGTCTAGTGGCGAGGGACGTTACGAAGAGAATTGTCCCAAGAGAAATGAGGACAAGAGTACTGACAAAGGTAAACAAGTCTCTAATGACCCTTTAACTTCGTGTGCAAATTTAGTCAAAGGAGAAACAGAAAGGCGAGAGATTGGAGTTAAGTCCAAATTCATACCCTACAAGGTGGCATTTAAGGCTGACCCCATGATTGGTGTCATTACTAGGGCACAAAAGTAGCAACAAATAGAGCAAGGTCTAAAGGAAGGGACTCCACAATCAAAACGAGCAGTGAAGAATAAATCTAAGGATGTAGATCCTAATTAGAGCTACCTAAGTTGGATTCTCCTCACATTTCTCTAAAAACCCATTATTACATGTGCCTTTGGCAAACCCTAAGATTCAAGTGCAGGTAGCTCCTTTTCTTGAAAGATTAGTCCCTCCAAAGAAAGGGAGCAAAGAGCAAGCGGAAGCAGTGAACAAGACCTATCATCTTTGGGCTTCATTAGAGGAAATATATTTGGCCATTAACCTTAGGCAATTGTTGGAAATAGTGGCTATATACCAAAGGTAGCTTTATCCTAAACTAGTTTGGCATAGAAGAAAAAGGATTGAGACTAATGCTTCTAAAGTAAGCACAAATGCATCCAAAAGGAAAACAACTAGGGAAGTAAAAATAGTAGACTCATTTGTGGATCTAGGAGTTCCAATCATAGATACTAATATTAATGGCCACTTGTTGAATGAAGTGCAATTGGATGGTGGCTTAGCAATCAATTTGATGACTGAACAAATGATGCAAGAATTAGGGTTGAAGAATCTAGAGCCTACCCATATAGTTTTATGTGTGGCTGATCAGAGGAAAGTGACTCCTTTGGGTTTACTCCATAATGTGAAATGTGTAGTAGCTAGATTAGAATTTCATGTAAACTATTTGATAGTCCGCTCATCCACAAATATCTCTTCATATTCTATGTTGCTGGGACGACCTTGGTTATACCAAGCAAGATGCATTCAAAATTGGTACAAAGATTCAATTGTAATTGGTCCTTGAAATAATAGGGTTAAAATACAAGTAATCTCAAAAGGATTTTTGAAGGAGTTGGGAGATGGTGTTAGTGAAATGGATGAGAAATCCAATAGTGAGTTCTATGATTCTAAACTAGAGAGGACTGATAATGAAGGACCTTATGCCTAGTTATTTAAAACACAGTGACCAACAAGAGCAAACAAGGTAGAGGTAAATACGATATATCGGTCTCACAAGGTAGAACAAGCGGGTATTGGCGGATACACTATAACATTTTCTTCTAATAGTGATATTACAACTAGTTATCCACGTCAGAAGATACAACCCTAGATTGCTTAATGCTTTCTACTGGGGAAGATAAATAGCTTGATGATTCAATTGAAACACATTCAGATTATCTACAAAAAAGAGAGAAAATGATCAAGAGGATGCATTTTTTATGTGTAGCAGGTTAGAACATTTTCTACTAACAAGTTAGAAAAAGAGGAGATGACTGAGATAATGACATCTAATGTAGAAGAAATCTTAACAACCTCTTTGGAAAATATGCAAGAACTTTATGTTATTGAGAATAATGACAAGCCCGAGAGTAGAGTCTTTGTTGCTTTTTCTTGTGAGATAGATGTTCTACCCTTTGGATTTGAACAATTGCTAGATGCAACTAAAAGGACTTATTATCATTAGTTGGAAAGGAAGGAAAGAGAAAGGATAAATAGGGATAGTTGTAAACGTGTACAACAACCAATATTACATGATGATAGGGATGACCCATCTCCGGTTGTAAATAGATTTTCACAAAAATTTAATGAATATCATGGTAATTATGATAGGATAATCAAAGAATTAAACAAGGCATTGGAAATAAAACGCGAGGTAACATTGACTGTTGTGAATGAAGCGATGAAGAAAATTCTTGAATTACAAAAGAAAAGTCAAAATCCCAATTTACGAAAAGGCAATATCTAGAAGAAATTTCACTTCTAGAGTGGTATTTAGAAGAACATAGATCTAAATTAAATAGTGGGGTGCTACAGATGGAACATGCCTTACCCATAGATAAGGCGAACTAGGTTGGACATACACAACTTGATATATTTAGGAAAGAATATAAATCTATGTATACTCTTGAAACAAACACTCAAGTGAAAAACCCTGCTAGTGTTCCTTGGTTGTATCATTCCTTTAAATGCTTTAATGGAAATACACAAAGGATGTATCATTATTTTAAGGGACCGCTAGTTGGTTATCAACGAACCCAATGGAACCAGCTAAGATCCACATGCAAAATATGCAAGAGGTGGTGTTGCCTCATCCAAAAGAAAGAGTGATGGATTTAACTATCTATGGGGATGGGATGGAACCACAACTTAAATGGTATGAACCCTTGACACCTAAGGTTTTTATAGAACTTAAACAGGTCATTCATTATCTAGGATATCGATGGACTCAAGGCAAGGAAGATGAGGATCTGCATTCATTAATCCTCAACTTTAAATGTAACCAATGGTCCTCTGAAATTCAAATGGCCGATAATATTTGGAAAAGCATAATAGAATTTTATGTTGTTATCATTGAATGTTACATGCTCAATATCCATGTGATCTAGAGCAAATTCTTTGTGTAATTGGTTCTATAAAATCCTCATTTATAGTGAAGTCTAGCAAGAATTTAAAAGCTACTAATGGCTGCTTAAGTAAAAACTAGGGGAGATATATTGGAAAATCCTTTCATGAGGTAGTAAGTGTCTATAAGATAGAAGCTGATGGTGATACTCAAGATAACCTTTGCGATTATTCCTTATAGGGTTCTACCATTGGTACATTTTGTGAATGCTAGGGAAGAAGTACCAAAACCAAGTACAAGGCATAATCTACTTGAAAATGTTTCAATAGAGACATTGGAAGATATACCTAGGGTTAAACCCTAAAAAATAACTTCCTTACATGTCACGGAGCTTGAAGCAGAAATAGTTAAAATCAAAATGGCGGAAGGAAAATATTTAAATCTAGGAGCTCAATTGGAATCCCAAGATCGAGAGTTGAGGAAGTTTTACGAGTGTAAGTTGAGGGTTTTGCTTGGTCTTATATTGACCTTAAGGACATTAAAGTTGAACTTTGGCAGCACTACATTGATCTAAAACCAGGCACAAAACCCATATGCCAACATCAACAATGGAAAATTCATGTGTATACAAAGTTGGTGAAGGCTGAGATTACTAAGCTTTTAGATAGTGGATTCATATATCTTGTTGCATATAGTGAATTGGTATCCCCTATTGTGGTAGTACCTAAGAAGAACAGTAAGAAAATTTGCATCTATGTTGATTATAGAAAGCTTAATAGAAAAACATACAAAGATCATTTTACTTTGCCATTTTATAGATCAAGTATTAGATAAGGTTGCATGTCATGAGCTATATTCTTTTATGGATGGGTTGAGCGGCTACAATCAAGTGTTGATTCATCTTGAAGATCAATCTAAAACTACTTTTACTACTGAATGGGGTACATTTGCTTATGAAGTAATGCCTTTTGGTTTGTGCGATGCACTTGCAACATTTCAAAGAGTTATGATTGTAGCCTATCAAGATTTTCTACGACAGTGAATGGAAGTTTTTCTAGATGAATTTTGCGTATATGGGACGACAAAAGAAATGCCTTAGCTATTGTCACAAGTATTTGAATGCAGAGATGAAGTGGGTATCTCATTAAACCCTCACAAATGTGTTTTTAGAGTGCTAAAAGGAACGTTCTTGGGACATGTTATTTCTAATGAAGGCATTGCTATGGATCCAACTAAAATTGCTAAGATTTCTGCACATTCACCACCAACAAATCTTAAGAAATTGCAAGGATTTTTAGGGAATCTAAATTACTATCGACAATTTATTTTGAACTTTGCTAAGGTGGCATCACCTTTAACAAATTTGCTATGAAAGGATAATCCTTTTAATTGGGATGATGCTTGTCAGAAAGCGTTTGAATTCCTTAAGCAAAATTTAATAGAAGGACCAATATTAGCACTGCTCTATTGAACAAAACAGCTCCACATCAATGCAGATGCATCTATGTATGTTGTGGAAGCTGTTTTATGCTAGGTAGATGACAATAAGGTGGATCATCCAATTTTTTATGCAAGTCGGAATTTAAGTGATGCAAGTCAGAATTTGCTATGAAAGGATAATCCTTTTAATTGGGATGATGCTTGTCAGAAAGTGTTTGAATTCCTTAAACAAAAGTTAATAGAAGGACCAATATTAGCACTGCTCGATTGAACAAAACAGCTCCACATCAATGCAGATGCATCTATGTATGCTGTGGGAGCTGTTTTATGCTAGGTAGATGACAATAAGGTGGATCATCCAATTTTTTATGCAAGTCAAAATTTAAGTGATGTAGAGTGAAATTATACCACTACTGAGAAAGAATGCTTATCAATGGTATTCGTGCGGTGGAAAAATTTCGTCATTGTTTACTAGGGAATAAATTTACCATTTATGTTGATCATGAGGCGTTAAAGTACTTTCTTAATAAAGCAAAACTTTCAAAATTTGTGATTCATTGGATGTTATTATTGCAAGAATTTGATTTTCAAATAGTTACTTGTCTTAGTAGAGCTCATATTCTAGCAAATCATCTCTCACGATTATTAACATCTGATAAAGAAGAGAGTATGGAAAATGATCTACTGGATGTGTCACTTTTTACTATGGAGATGCAAATTCCATGATATGTTGATATTGCTAATTTTCTTAGCACAGCTTGGTATCCACTTGGTGCAGATAAACAAAAAAAGAGACAAATATTGATGCAAGTACGCTCCTACATACTATTAAGGGGTTATTTATATAAATTTTTCCCACGAGAGGGTATCTATCATCAATGTGTAAGGGAAGACTAAGTCCCTGTAGTTCTTAAGGCATTACACAATGAGCCTTGTGGTGACCATGTTGCTAGTGAACTAACAACAATGAAAGTTCTATTAGTCGGTTATTAGTGGACTACCCTATTTAAGGATGGTCATTATTATTGTAGAAAATGTGATGTATGTCAAAGGACTAGTCATGCTTCTAAGAGTTTTGCTATGCTTTTGACACCTATATTGGCACTACCACATTTTGAGAAATGGGGAATTGATTTTGTAAGCCCAATTGATCTGCCTACCAGATATCGATCTAATCGTTATATCTTGGTTTGTATCGATTATATTACGAAGTGGGTGGAAGCAAAAGCACCTAAGACAAATAAAGCTATTGAAGTGTCTAAGTTTATGTATAAAAATATCATAACATGTTTTGGTTGCCCATTAGATTTAGTAAGTGATTGAGGTTCCCATTTCTTAAAAGGTCTCATTAGTGAGCTCATGGAATTATATAAAATTAAGCATCGCAAATCAACACCTTATTACCCTAGAGCTAATGGCCAAGTAGAAGTAACTAATCGCATTATTTGCGGGAATTTAACTAAAACGGTTGCTTTTATTATGCACAATTGGGATGAGCATCTATATGAGGCATTATGGGCCTAGAGAACCACCTATAAGGTGACGATGCAAAATACACCATTCAACTTACTTTATGGAACTAATATTATTTTTCCAATTGAGCAAGAGTTGCCTACTTTGTGAGTAGCCCTATCATTACAGTTAGGAGAAGTTGACTCATTGAAGCAAAGGATTTTACCATTATTAAAGTTAGATGAGGAAAGGTTATTAACTTTACAAAGCTTACAAGCAATGCAGAAATGACGAAAAGCTTGGCATGATCAAAATATCAAAGTAAGAGAGTTTAAGAAAGTGGATTTAGTTTTACTTTATGATAGCCATTATTATAAATTTCCAAGAAAAGTTAAAATTCACTGGCTCGAATCTTTTAAGGTTATTAAAGTTTATGATAATGACTCTATAGATGTACAAGATATTAAGGCTAAAAATGAGATCTTTAGGGTTAATGGCCTTTTGTCTTAAACATTTTGTGGCTTAGGGTATCTAGGTACAATTAGGTTAGTGGAATTTCTTTTTGATGTTGTGAAGCAGTGCTCATGGTAGCAATGTTATTGATGCTAAATGTTCGTGATGTTCGTGATATAGTTATGCTCTTGAGGACACTTCACAATTAAGTAGGGAAGGAATGACAACACCTAGAAACATGCAAAAAATTTACAACCATTTCAAACGAATTGTATCTACGTAACACACTATTACCATACTTTTGAATGAATTCTATGTAGATGCGATCGTAGTTTCTCTTCTTGAAGGATGCACCTTTGCAGTCTGGCAAGGAAGGAAGATGAAGGGGAATAAGAATAGTGCTATAGGCAAATTTAGTGATGTAATCCTAGAAATATTGAGATTGAGGGAAGTGCCTCTACGGAGAGGTCTAGTAAATTTTTTCCTTAAAAATCATTTCTACTTGGCCACTTCAGAGAGGGAGATCTCCTTGTGCAAATACATGAGGCATAAGCATATATTGCAGGATACATTGACATGAACAAAGATGAAATATCAAGATGCCTTTATATATTCTTAGAATATGTTTTTGGGGGATCTATCCAAAGCATGTTGAAAAGATTTGGAAGATTTATTGAGCCATTGGTTAGAGTTTATACAAGGTAACTACTCTTAGGTATGGAGTACTTGCACAAAAAAACAGGATTGTCCATAGGGATATTAAACGTGGAAATGTGCTAGTGGATTCTGATGGTGTTGTTAAGCTAGCTGATTTTGGAGCATGTAAAGCATTTCATGAGGCAATAGTAACTTATGCTTGTAGATCAATTCAAGGGTCCATTTTTAAGACGGCATTTGATGTTATCAATGGGAAAATTGTATTGTAAGGTAATGTGAAGGTTAAGGATTTTTGAGAAAAGAAAATGAAGAGAATAAAAAACATGTCTTCATGGGAAGCTATTGGGGACGAGACGTCATGAGGATCTTGGGGGCACCAATTTTGGGCAGAGATGAAGAGAGAGAGAAGGCATGATTTTGAGGACACCTGATAGGGAAGAATTAGAGGAAAGGGAAGAGAGGATAGTCAAGATGCTTGCCTTGAACCATCTTATGCTTATGACAATCCAGACCATCAGGAGGATCATCGTCACCTTCATCATTCTTGCCATGGCTAGCCATCACCTTCTCTTCATCGTCATCATAATCTTCATTTCCTCTTTTATTCGTACCATTTTCCATCTCTCATCATCACATTTGTTGTCATCAACTCTCATTGCAAGCATGGTGGCTCATGACAACATATTTCACGTTGGCCATTGGATCAAACAATGGAGAGAGAGGCATAATATTTATGTTCTTTTAAACCTTTAACATTAAAGGTTAATTAAAAGCACTTGTAAGGTCAAGTTCATACGCACAAGAGGGACAGAAGCTACTTGGCAAGATGCGGGCTTGAGTTAGAGTGGAGGGATCAAAGAAATATTGTTGAGCAAACAAGACATAGTAGACCGAATTTCCTTTGTTGGACTGCGAAGACGTGAGTGTCTCATTTTGTTTAATAGAAATAAACGATGTAACATTAAAATTGTCTTAGTTTAAAATTTTGGCACAATGCTTCAAAGCCTTATTTCTCACTTTAAATGGGTGTTGATATTTATTTATCTCTAGTCTAATTTTTTAAAATAAAAATGATTAAAAATACTTTAAAATGGTTCTCAAACTACCTATGAAAATTATTATAAAACTTGTGAGTAAATATTTAACAAATGTGATACTTTTTGGTAAATTTTATATCATGAAAGCCTACTTAAAAGTTTTTAGAATTTTTAGAGAAGGCTAGTATATTTTAAAATTTAAAAAGTGATTATTTTAAGTAAAATAAGAGTTTTTACTGATAGAAAATTCTATTTCCATATCAAAAAATTATGATATTTCATGGAGAATTTAAGAATAATAATTTTTATTTTTAATTAATGTTATAACATTTTAAAGAAAGAAAAATAAAATTAAATAAGTTTTCTAAAGAAATATTCACATGAGAAAATTGTGTTTATGATTTTATACAAAATAAGGACATATGTGCTACACTCAATTTGTGTCAAATATGTGCTACGTTTTCTGAAGAAATATTCACATGAGAACATTGTGTTTACGATTTTACACAAAATAAGAACATATGTGCTACGCTCAATTTGTGTCAAATAGGGATAAAGAAAATATATGAGAATTCTCTTGTTAATATTAATATTGACAAATTTGTTATGATCTATCAAAAATAAATAACATTGAACAAATTACAACTAAATAATTAAATGTAAAAGTTCACAAACAAAACTGAAATTCATAGTTAGTTAATGTGACGGCATGAGGGTAAGCCTTAGCATCAAGTTGAAATTCTATATTCTATTTCATAAACATCATTTGGATGCTTGAGCTTAATCGAGAGAGGAGGGCCAATAGTAAATTTACTAACTAGGGGAAATTTTGGATTTATAAAGAAAATGAATTTTGTGTGTGAATACGCTAGAGTGGGAAAGGAATTTGGCACCAAAAAATAACTGCCAAAGACCAAGCCACTTTTAGCCAAGTTTCCAAGCCAACTCCTAAGAGTTGTTGCACTAGATGGGTGATATTTGTCACTAATTTTGATAACTATGTCTAGCTTTCCAGGTATTTATGACACTCTTTTGCCATAGTCGTCCAACTAGTATCACTCAATGTCTAAGAACCAAGTAATCCCTCTCAGTTTTTTTATTTCTCTTTTTAAGAATCGCTCATGGGTAGGTCTCTAGATTGGGCACTAATATTCTAATCCTAGGATAAATATGGTTCCCCCCCCCCCCCCCCCCCCCCGGGACCTTTCAGGGGTGGCTCCTTATAATTTACCTATGCCATACTTGTGGCGATTTATCCAAAAGTTATAGCTTGTTGAACTTTAAAGAAAATCGTATCTGAACATAGATTTTTCTAATATATAGTTATACTCCATTTAAATTCCTTATTATGTTTTTTTTCACCTTTTTATAAATTAATTCTTTTTATTTGTGATTAAGATGAAAACATTCAAAAGAAATCAGTCTAGCATTCCTTAAAACCGACAAATCTTAATCATGTTTTCAATATGTAACCCCTCTCCCTATTAGCTAAAATTCATCATTGTGCTTTAAAACATTTAAATAATTTATTTATTTCAAATTCGATAAACATGTCCTTCTTTCCTTTCTTCAAAAATTGAGTAGCAAACAAGATGAATACAATTTCCTTTCCTACTCAAGTGTATTCACACACAAAATTCATTTTCTTTAGAAACCTGAAATTTTTCCTAGTTAGTAAATTTACTATTGGCCCTCCTCTCTTTATTAAGCTCAAGCATCCAAATGATGTTTATGAAATAGAATATAGAATTTCAACTTGATGTTGAGGCTTACCCTCATGCCATCACATTAACTAATTGTGAATTTCATTTTTGTTTGTGAATTTTTATATTTAATTTTTCAATTATAATTTGTCCCATGTTATTTACTTTTGGTAGATTATATCTAATTTTTCAATATTAATATTAACAAGAGAATTCTCATACATTTCCTTTATCCCTACTTAACATAAATTCAGTGTAGCGCATATGTTTTTATTTTGTATAAAATCATAAACACAATATTCTCATGTGAAAATTTCCTTAGAAAATGTATTTTAATTTAATTTTTCCTTCTCTAAAATTTTATAAAATTAAATAAAAATAAAAAATGATATTATTAACTTCTCCATGAAATATCATAATTTTTTTATGTGGAAATATAATTTTCTATATATAAAAACTTTTACTTTTACCTAGAATAACCACTTTTTAAATTTAAAATATACCAAACCTTATCAAAAAAATTCAACAAACTTTTCGTGATATTTTTTTAATATCATATTTGTTAAATATTTACTCACAATTTTTATAATAATTTTCATAAATAGTTTTCAAGTATTTTTTTATTTCTAAAAATTATATCAAAGATCAATAAATATTAGCACCCATTCAAAGTGAGATATTGAGCTTTGAAGCATTGTGTAAAAATTTTAAACTGAGAAAATTTTAACATTACACCATTTATTTTTGTTAAACAAAATGAGACACTTAGAGATGCACAGATCATAATCATGTCCTTGGAAGCACGTCTTCGTAGTCCAGCAAAGGAAATTCGGTCTACTACATCTTCTTTGCTTAACAATCTTTCTTTGATCCCTCCACTCTAATTCAAGCCCGCATCTTTCCAAGTAGCTTCCGTCCCTTGTGCGTATGAACTTGGCCTTACAAGTGCTTTTAATCAACCTTTAATGTTAAAGGTTTAAAAGAACATAAATGTCATGCCTCTCAGTGTAATCCAATGTCCAACATCAAATACAACGTCATGAGCTGCCATGCTTGCAATGGGAGATGATGACAACAAATGCGATGATGAGAGATGGAAAATGGTAGGAATAAAAGAGAAAATGAAGATTATGATGATGATGAAGAGAAGAGGTAATGGGGCTAGCCATGGCGAGAATGATGAAGGTGATGATGATTCTCCTGATGACCTAGATTATTGCAAGCATAAGATGGTTCAAGGCAAGTATCTCGGTTGTCCTCTCTTCCCTCTCCTTTGATCCCTCATTGCTAGGTGTCCCCAAAATCATGCTTTCTCTCTCTCTTTATCTCCGCACAAAATTGGTGCCCCCAAGATCCTCATGATGTCTCTTCCCACAACAACTTCCCATGAAGCCTTTTTTTTTTCTCTTCATTTTCTTTTCTCAAAAATCATTAACCTTCACATTACCTTACAATAAAATTTTCCCATTGATAACATCAAGTGCCATCTTAAAAATGGGCCCTCAAATTGATCTGCAAGCATTACTTTTTGTAGCTTCATGAAATGCTTTAGATGCTCCAAAATCAGCTAGCTTAACAACACCATCAGAATCCACTAGCATTTTTCCACATTTAACATCCCTACGAACAATCCCATTTTTTGTGCAAGTACTCTAGACATAAGAGTAGTTATCCGATATAAACTCAAACTAATGGCTCACTGAATCTTCCAAATCTTTCCAACATGCTCTAGATAGATCCCCCATAAACATATTCTAAGAATATATAAAGGTATCTTGATATTTCGTCTTTGTCCACATTAATGTATCGTACCATATGCTTATGCCTCATGTATTTGTACAAGGAGATCTCCCTCTCTAACCAAGTAGAAAGATTTTTTAAAGAAAAAATTACTAGACCTCTCCATAGGCACTTCCCTCAATCTCAATATTCCTAGGATTACATCACTAAATTTTCCAATAGCACTACTATTATTCCCCTTCATCTTCCTTCATTGCCAGACTACGAAGATGCATCCTCCAAGAAGAGAAACTATGACCGCATCTACATAGAATTCATTCAAAAATACAGTAATACTATGTCAAGTAGATACAATTTGTTTGAAATAGTTGCAATTTTTTTGCATATTTCTAGGTGTTGTCAATCATGGCTACCATGCCTACCACCACACAAAAACCACAGAAGCCACAGTGAACCAAAGCAATGTGATGGCTTGGGTGCAGTACCTAGTCAACACAATGCAACAGCTTGGCCCAGCGCCAACAAGTGGAGGAGCCCTAGTGCCAAGGACGAAGAGGCTGATTATGCTATAGATGCAAAGTCAAGAAAAGACTCGAAGAAGCCCAAAATAGAAGCCTCAATGACATTTATACCCTCGATTATGCCAATGCAAACAGATTATGATAAATACATAAAAGAGCTATATAGCCCAACTGGAAAAGGTGAAGAAAGAGAGGAAAGCAATGTTGACATAGCTGGAGGTGGAAAGAGATGCATTCTCAACTTATCAACTTGAAAAGAAGCGACAAATAGCCATCCAATATAGATAAATAAATGACCTAAAGAAGGAGTTGGAAGCAGAGAAGAAAGTGGAGGCAAAGAAGGAACAAGAGAGCACAAAAGAGCCCCATGATGCGAAGGCAAGGGAGGAGATAGGGCTGGAGATGGATTTCTCAATCCTCTTACAACAAAATAAGAACACGGAGGAGCACCTCCATCGACTAAAGAAAATCAAAGATTAGCTCATCGAGGAGCTGGAAAGAGTGAAGATTCAAGCCTATACATAGTTCCATAAGGAGAAACAACAAAATGAACAGCTGCTCAAAGAACTACACAATGCCAAGGCATAGAAAGACAAGGCATCAGCCAAAAAGCTGGCAGAGGTGCAAAAGTGACTCTATGTGACCCTCCAAGAGCAAGAACGACTGGAAGAGTAGATGAACTGCCATAAATAGTATAAGGAGAAGATGCTTGAGATTTGGAAGGAGCATGAACAGATGGTAATGATACTGTCTCAACACCAAACTTAGGGCATAGAAAAGATACAGAAGAAGGCCAAGGCTTGGGAAGGAAAGAGTGCTAAAAGGCTCAGGGACCTTGCCAAACGCCTTGCCTTAGCGGAAAGTGAGTGAATCATGGCACTAGCAAGGGCAGAAGCAGTGGAGGCAAGTATAGAAGTCTAGTAGTAAGCCTTTCTTAATACCGCCATGCTGCATATAACCCAAGTTGAAGGCGAGGACACAATAGAGGGACTAAAAAGAAATCTAAAAATTATAAGAAGAGCCAACAATCTCCAAGAGTGCACCCTGGTAGTATAGGCACAAAGCAACAACAATAGTACTTAAGGCAAGTTGGGCTCTCAACAAAGAAGGTGGAGGAGTTAGGGTTTGGAAAGTAGGAACAACAAATGTAGTGCCCTACTAAAAAGCCAAGAGAGCTACTGCAGGAAGAGGGGCCAAACTTTGAGCAAGGCCAAGATGAGGAAGAGCAACCACATGAACCTAACTCACCATGGCATGAGATGCCACCTGAAGATCCCGAGGGAAGCATAGTTCCAGAAAGGGTGATGGAAGCAAAAAGGAAAGACCATTTCAAATTTGACAATAAATCCTCATGAGAATGTGACTATTGCTCAAATGGATGTGCTCTACTACTTTGCATAAGTGTTTCCTACTAGATTGATTATCTTGTTGGAAAGGATGTGTTGTCTACAGTTCCTTTAGAACATACCTCTCCATTTCGTGGATGAAAGCAAAACCCAAGAACACCTCAAGCTTAGCATGGAGTTTAAGAAGAAATATATTTATCTTGCATAGTAGTGGTATAGTCATTTGATGTACCATATTTTTAATGAAAATTCTCCTTATTTTTAGTTCTCCATTTTTGGGGACTAGTACCATTCAGACTATATTTTGTTGTGTCCTATGATATGTGATGTGTGTGGTATATATAATATCCTTGTCATGAGGAGACAATGAAGTTGCTATTGAAGAAGATTGAAGTTGAAGTTGACTAAAGCTGGTTGGAGGTTGAAGTTAAAGACTGTCTGGATGACTATGTGCTACAATGCAAAAACTCTTATATCATTTACTAATTTGTTTAGTTCTAATTTGGCATATTAAGGATTGTTCTACACTTTAAGGTGTTTTCCATATCAATCTATTTGTTAAATCCAATTTTATTTTAAGGTTGATGTGGTCGATGTTGGTTCCTAAATGTTGCTTGATTTGCTGATGAAGATAAAATGATGGGCTAGTATGTTGAACTTATATTCTCCTTTTCTAAGGTCACAATGACGCTCCCTGACTAAGTGTAGGGATATGTTGAGTGCTGAAATGACTGTATTTTTCATTGTTTTTTGTTGCTTTTTTTATGGTTTTTGGTTGATAAGAGGGTGTGTTGATTGAATTTTGGATGACTTTAGAAGTGTTTTGGGATAGTCTGAGTATGTTGGAGAGTCGTGATGGTTTTTGGTTGAGATATGATGTTTTGATAGGTTTTGTGTGAGTCTGTTTGGTTTTGTTATGTCTGTTTTGCCTCTGTTTTGATCTATTTTATTTCTATTAATGAGGTTGGGATTGTGAATAAGTCTTCTGAGGATTGATTAAGAGTGTATTGAATGGTTTTGGATGGTTTGAAATAGTTTTGGTTAAAACTGTATGGTTTTTATACTTTCTGTTGACCCTTGGTTGAGCTTTTGTAGAGCCTCTGTCTCTGTTCTATTTTTGTTTTGTGTTTGCTCTATGAATGTTCTATGGGATGGATATTTTCTAATCTTGGAAGAGGAAGAATGCAAGCTCAAAGTAGCTCAAAGAAGTCAAAGAAGTAGTTGAATAAGACTTAAAGTGAAGATTGTAGCGATAGTGACAATAGTGAGCTCTCAAAGGACACTATAGTGGCTCTAGTGACTCTTCATATCAGATATACCTCTTGGGAGGGGCATCCACAACTAAGAGAGGGTTATTGAGGATTATTAATTGTAATTTCATTGTACTATTGAGTGAGGATATGTGTGAGAGAGATCAAGTATGAGAGACAGTCATTTCTATACTAAAAAACATTGTATCTACATGAGAGATTGAGAGAAGCCTATGAAGACATTGAATATGAATACTATGAGATGAAATTCCATTCAAAGGGTGCATTCTAAAAGGTGAGAAGGATCGAAGTTTGCACAGGAGAGCTATGGCAGGAGAGTAAGAGCAAGAGAGAGAGAGAGACTCACAATGTGGGAACTCCAACAGTCACAATGTGTGACTGGTCTTCCCTTTATTCATCTGTCACTAAAAGAATAAAGAATAAAGTGACAGTGAGGCGCTCGTCGCTTGCAATGTGCAGGCGCGGGTACTATCAGTATAGTAATACACGAGCGGCTAGGCAGAGGCACCTTTACCCCCAACAACCTTCCACTTAAAGGTGAATCCACCCAGTGAGGAGTGAAAAAGAAAAAGAAAGACAGTACAGCACGTACACATATACAACAGGATGAGGAAATACATCATCCCATCCCATGCCCATCAATCTCCTAAGGAAGGCAAAGCCCTCCATAGAGAGGCTTTTGGTGAGCAGATCTGTAGGATTTTGGTCAGTCGAAGAGATCTTGACAAGGTCAACAGACTTGTCCTCAACAACCCCACGTATGAAGTGATACTTCACCTCAATGTGTTTCGTCTTCACATGGAAGACTGAATTCTTGACTAACTGAATAGCACTCATAGAATTCGAATGTAGTGTAGAGATAGCATCAATACCAAGGTCATGAACCAAACGACCTAACCATATGGCCTCCTTGCAAGCCTCAGTGGCTACAACATACTCGGCCTCGATGGTGGAAAGAGTCGTACACTTTTACACCATGGACATCCAAGAGACAGCACCTCCAACATAGGTGAACACATAGCTAGAAGTGGACTTCCTACTATCTGTATCTCCTACATAATCAGAATCAGTGTACCCGACGACTCATGTATCCTAGCTGTCATAGCATATGCACATCTGCAATGCCCTTCAGGTACCTCATGATACCCTTCACGACATCCCAATGCTTCTTGCCATGAGTCACCATATAACGTGCCACAACACCAACTGCAAAGGCAATACCTAGACAAGTGGCTAGCATGGAATACATAAGACTGTCCACTGCGGATGCATAGGGAATCTTGGCTATCTCAGCCCTTTGCTCATTTGTATGTGGGCAATCAGCATGTGATACCTTCACATAAGAATGCAATGGACAGCCAATAGGCTTCATGTCCTACATGCGAAAGCACTCAAGGACTTTATGAATGTACTCCCTCTATGACAAGTAGAGGAGTCCCTAATGCCTATCACATCTAATGCGCATACCAAGTATATGAGAGGCATGTCCCAGATCCTTCATCTCAAAGCTCTTCTTGAGCTGAGCCTTAAGGGCATCTAGATCATTGTGAGATTTTCTTGCTAATAGCATGTCATCCACATAGAGTTTCAAAATAAATAAAGATCCATCACATACTTTCTTCATCTAGAAGCACACATCCATAGCACTACGAATATAGCCTTGTGACTGCATAAAAGCATTGAACTTATGGTACCATTCCCTAGGTGCCTACTTCAAGCCATAAAGACTTTTCTTTAACTTGCACACTAGGTGCTCCTTGTCAGGCTCTACAAAGCCCTTAGGCTACTCCATGTAAATCTCATCATCCAAATCCCCATGTAAAAATGTCGTGTTGACATCCATTTGATACAAGTCCAAGTTAAGCTACACGAGTAAGGCCAAAAACAAGCAGAGGGTCTTAACCATAGGAGAAAAGACTTCATCAAAGTCAACTCCATGCTCCTGTTTAAAACCCTTAGCAACAAGTCTTGCCTTATAAGCCGGCTTGGGGTGTCCAGGGGTACTCTTCAACTTGTACACCCATTTGCATGGTAGAGCCTTCTTGTCACTAGGCAAGGAAACCAAATCCCAAGCCTCATTCTTATACAAGGAGTCTATCTTAGACTACATAGCCCTCTCTCAGGAGTGACTGTCACCCCTACGCATAGCCTCATTATAAGTGAAAGGCTCTCCTGCATCTGTAACCAAGACATAATGCACCGAGGGTTGAAATCTATCAGGGAGTGTCTATCTCTAGTAGGGCGCCACACTGTAGGCTTTGAAAGGTGAGAAGGATCGAAGCTTTCTTGGAAGTGAGCTATGGCAAAGAGCAAGAGCAAGAAGAGAGAGAGACACAAATGGGAACTCCAATCGTCATAATGTGTGACTGGGCCTTCCTTTATTCAAATTGTCACTAAAAGAATAAAGAATAAAGTGATGGTGACGAGTGCCCGCCACCTGCAGTGTGCAGTGGCGAGTACTATCAGTGTCAGTATAGTAATACACAGGCGGCTAGGTAGAGGCGCCTTTACCCCCAATAACCTCCTAACTATGCTGCAAGCTATCCAACTGGCTATACAAGAGCACGTGGCTCCTCTTGGAATATAACCCTGCATCTCTACCACCTTCTCAGGTTGCCTATGCATCTTGTCTTCATGGAAGGCTACATCATGGCTTAGGATGACTTTCCGTGCTTACGGATCCTAGAGGCAGTAACCCATCTCGCCTACATCCCCATAGCCAAGGAAAATGCATTTGACACTCTTAGGATCCAACTTAGTACTCTTATCTTTGGGCACATGGCAGAATGCCTGACATCCAAAGACACGTAGATGCACATAAGATGGAGGTTTCCTAGTCCATACCTCCTCTACAACCCGAAAATCCAAACCACTAGAAGGTGATCTATTTATGACAAGCACATTTGTACTGACTGCCTCAGCCCAAAATCTCTGTGGTAAGCCTACATGGCTAAGCATATTGTGTACACACTCCCGGATAGTTCTATTCATCCACTCAGCCAAACCATTCTAGGGTGGGGTATACGGGACGGTCAACTGACGCTTAATACCCCTCTCATCACATAGTTGCTCAAAAGCACGTGACAAATATTCTCCCCCATTATCAGTCCTAAAGCATGCCCATTTTGGCTCTCAACCAATGCAAGCAATCTCTGAAACACATCCAAGACTTATGACTTAAGCTTAATGGGGTAAGCCCAGACTTTATGCAAAAAATCGTCAATGAACGTCTCAAAATACTTTGCACCATCCATAGACTGGCAGGGCATGGATCCACAGACATTCAAATGTAACAATGCCAAGGGCTCACTCATGCGTGTCCTACCAAACTTCTTATGCATATTTCTAGTCTATCTACCATAAAGACAATGTTCACATGAATTAAAACATGCGTAGTCATCAAGAGGTGGTAAGTATTGTAAACCAAATAGAATTTTCATTCCCTTCAAGGACATATAGCCCAAACAGGCATGCCAAAGAGATACATGTGGGATGGAACCCACTAACAAAACATGGTCAACAGAGGACCCATCAACTACAAGAGGATAGAGGTTGCCAGCTTTGGCACCTCTAGCAAGCACAAGCCTGCCACGAATGATCTCCCAGTAGGCAGAATCCCCAAATGAAACATGAAACCCAACATCATCAAGCTACCCTCTGCAGACATAAGATTGTGTGTAAGCACAGGTACACGACGTACATCCAGTAACAGAAAAGTACTGCCGATAGAGAACTGCAGTCGTACATCCCCAATGCCAAGAATAGCAAGTGACGTTTCATCACCCAAGAGAACTAAACCAAAGACAGTGCGGTAGGAGTGGAACCACTCATGGCATGGTGTAACATGAAATGAAGCACCAAAATCCAAAAGCTAGCACTGTGCATACATAGAGTGAACATCGCTCAATGACATAGCATCACAAGAACTAGCTGCAAGTATGTACTCCCCATCGGAGTCATCAATCTGCATGACATTTATCTCCTCGATTTTCACACTGGATTTTGCAAGCATAATGTTGCAATCAAAGGACTTTTCCTGTACTTTGTCTTTTCCCTTCTCTTTGAGCTTCTCATTGCGCAACTCATGACAATGTGGGCATCTATGACCCTTCTTGCCACAATGATGACATGTCACATTAGCATTTCTCTCGCAAGACTTGCTGAGCGACTTATCACGTGACTTGGACCTAGACTTTTATGAGTCTCTGCCACGGCCATTCCCACAGTCATTCTAGCCATTACCATCTCTGCCTCTAACAGTCAAAGCATGCAACACATGAGAGGCATCCAAGTTCTTACGGTTGATCTCTTCCTACAGAAGAGCACTCTCTACATCAGGCAAGTTCAAAAGAGTAGCAAGAGCACATAAGGCAGTGCGGAATACATCCCACAACTCACTCAGAGTCCCAAGCAAAAACAATGGAGTAACTTCATCATTAAAGGCAATACCCAGCGAAGTCAAGTTCTTGAGAATAGCATGTAATTAACTCAAGTGATTAGACATCGTGATATTCTCCTTCATGCGCAGGTCCATAAGTTGCTTCAACCAATACATCTGACTTGCTGGACATTTCTTGCCATAAAGGTTTTTTATCTTATCCCAAAGCTGCCAAGCACACTGTGCTTCCTCAACCACATTGTAATGCACCTGTTCAGTGAGAAACAAGATGAGGGTGGACTTGCATAACTCATCAAGCTCATCCCATTCGTCATCAGTCATAGTTTCAAGCTGCTCTCCATGCATCCTTAGTGGCTTTATCTGTGATTTCTACACCAATAACTGTCAAACTTGGCTCTTCCAATAGGCATAATTCGTACCATCAAGCTTAGTGATGTTGAAGATAGCACTGTCAGTGGAAGAAGAACCCATAATGCAGTCCAAAACAGTGAAGATAGTTCAAAATTGCTTATTGTTTTCTGTTGTAAACAGCCAAAATACCACCAAAACCAAGGCAAAATGACCACGAACTGATAGCTAATGATGTTGCCCACCAAGTACCATCAAAAGTACATAAAATCAGGATGATTCAACATGAAAATTTCACATTGTTCTATGCATAGCTCCTTGCTATAATAAATTACAGCCTAGTACAATGAGAGCAAACTATAGGCAAAATCAATGCACCAAGTCAACCACTGACTATCAAAGCATAACTAGCATCAAGCGCTCATAAATCAGCATATGACAGTCATACGGACATCGAGCAAACACCCAAGCATGTCAAACGAATCCATCAGTAAGTTGGCCCACCCCCTATGTAATAAAGCAAAGTGTACACAACACTAGCAAGACCTGACACAAAGAGGTGTATGCTCAAGGAGTGCAAAGCCCAAATTAGCCCAAGTACATGTATGCAAACCATGGCATATCAACCATGCAACATCCAAGTGAAAAAGATCCCAATCTCAGAAGACTCAAAGCTCAATAGCATAAACCTCCTGCTCAATGTCTGTCAAGCATCCAAAGATACTCCCATTGGCACAAAAGCCATATGGATCAAGCCAAGAAGCTCAAGAAGGGCATATGAGAGCATCACTGACGAAAGATTCAAGACCATACATCAATCAGACATCAAGAGCATAGAGGCTCTGTAGCCTCCAATTAGAGCATCCATAGACATCAACTGTATCCCAAATACAACTTTGGCAAGCCAAGAAATATCCCAAGTAAGTTCTGGGAATCCAGATGCAAGTCAAGGCAAGGCACTAGTAGCAATCGGCTCCAAACAATATAACTAGCATGTAGTATTGGCATAGGCCAAGCATGTCAAGACCGATTAGACATAGGTAACATACATGCCATATGTACATCCAAGACAGAGCATCAAATGCATTCCAAAGCCGAGCTCTAGCTCAAATGAAGATCTGGAACTAAAGACAAGCTCAATGTTGTACCCCAAAGGTCAATACTTCATCCAAAGACATAGCCCGAAACCAATAGGCATAACCAAACATGAAGTAATAGGCTTCCGCCCAATGTTGTATAGCAGTGATTTATTGTTCAAAACTGAGTATTTTCAGCAATCAAATCAATCCAAAATGATGACATGGCATGTTCCTTGCATCCCCCAAACAATCGAGCATCAATAGGTACCAAACTGGTTAAGTAGAAGTGCCCAAACAAGCATAGCATTAGATGCCAATGTTACTTCTACATAACATGATAGTGGAACTGCTATAAACAGTCATAGAAATGTAGAGATTAGACCCAAATCTGATGCCAATGATCAAGGAGGCTTCAACACATGTTAGAGACCATTGCCAAGTGCATTGCCAAGCCCGAAGAAGCATGACATAGCCATCACTGAGGAGTAGGTGGGCTGTTGTGTTATGTTGTCCAGATCGGCCAAAAAAATGGTACAAATTTATTGATGTATGCTTCTAATATTGTACATCCATGTGGCCTCAATGGTAATGATTAGAGGCTCCAGGGGGTAGCCAAGGAGGCACATAACAAGCCTCAAGTGCCCAAATGCAAGAGGGAGCAAGATACAAGCTCCAAAGGTTTGAGCTATGGCTGCCTTGATTGACTGCAACCTGAGAACTAAATAAAAGCACTGAAAGAACACTTCAATACCTCTGTAGCAATGCCTTGAGGGTGTCTCAATAGACCGAGAAGGTGCTCGGGAAGCCGAGGAGTGGCGGACGGGAGCTTGGGAAGGTCGGCTATGGCTACCGGGAAGGAGACCCAATGCTATAGGTATTTGAATGAAAGCTAAGAATTTCACGAACCAAGCTTGGGAAGTCGAGAAGCCTTGCTATGATACCAGTTGAAAGGTGAGAAGGATCGAAGCTTTCTTGGAAGTGAGCTATGGCGAAGAGCAAGAGCAAGAAGAGAGCCATACACAAATGGGAAATCCAACTGTCAAAATGTGTGATCGGGCCTTCCTTTATTTAAACTGTCACTAAAAGAATAAAGAATAAAGTGACAGTAACAGGCGCCCACCACCTGTAGTGTGCAATGGCAGGTACTGTCAGTGTAGTAATACACGGGCGGCTAGGCGAAGGTGCCTTTACCCCTAACAAGCTCTGCCTTGGCCATGAGTGCCTGCTAGTGCTGCAAGTTATCCAGCTAGTTGTACAGGAGCTCATGGCTCCTCCTAAAATATAATCCTGCGTATCTCCACTATCTTCTCAAGCTATCTATGTATCTTGTCTTCATGGAAGACTACATCATGGCTGCGGATGAATTTCCACGCCTACGGATCCCATAGGCGGTAACCCATCTCTCCTGCATCTCCATAGCCAAGGAATATGCATTTAACACTCTTCGGATCCACCTTATTACTCTTGTCCTTGGGCACATGGCAAAATGCCTCACATCCAAAGACATGTAAATGTGCATAAGAGGGAGGCTTTCATGTCCATACCTCCTCTACAACGTGGAAATCAATGGCACTACAAGGCAATCTATTAACGATATGCACGGTAGTCATAAGTGCCTCAGCCCAAAAGTGTTGGGGTAGGCCTGCATGGCTAAGCATACTACGAACCCTCTCCTAGATGGTCCTATTTATCTGGTCAGCCCTACCATTCTAGGGAGGGGTGTAGGGGGGCGGTCAACTGACGCTTGATACCCCTCTCATCACATAACTGCTCAAAAGCACGTGAGACATACTCACCCCCATTATCTGTCCTTAGGCATTTCAGCCTATGCCTAGACTAGTTTTCTGCCAAAGCAAGCCATCTCTGAAAAACTGCCAATACATCGTACTTCTGCTTTATGGGATAAGCCCATACTTTATGTGAAAAATCATCTATGAAAGTAAACAAATACTTCGCACCACCCATAGACTGACAAGGCATGGGCCCACAAACATCAAAATGAACCAAAGCCAAGGGCTCACTCATGCGTGACATACCAAACTTCTTATGCGTAGAGCTAGTCTGCCTTCCATAAAGACAATGATCACAAGAATCAAAATGAGAATAGTCAAGGGGTGATAAGTGCTGCAAACTAGAAAGCACTTTCATTCCCTTAACGAACATGTGCCCCAAATGGGCATGCCAAAGAGATACATGAGGTAAAGACCCCACAAACAAAGCATGATCAACTATAGATCCAAAAACAACTAAGGGGTAGAGGTTTTTATCCTTGGCACCTCTCGCAAGCACAAGCATGCCAACAAGTAATCTTCCATGTAGAGTCTCCAAAAGATACATGATATCCTGCGTCATTAAGCTGTCCAACGGACATGAGACTGCGTGTCAATGCAGGTACATGATGTACATCGTGCATAACAAAACTGCTGCTAGAAGGAAACTACAACTTAACATCACCAATGCCAACAATCTCAAGAGACCTGTCATCACCCAAGCGCACAAAACCTGAAACAAAACAGTATGAATGGAACCACTCTCGGCAAGGTGGCACATGAAAGGACGCACTTGAGTCCAAGAGCCAACACTGTATATACATAGAGTGTATGGTATCTCTGTCATATGCGAAGCACTAGATAAAGCTACTGCAAGGATATAATCCCCATCACTATCCTCAGGGTACATAACATTGATCTCTTCAATTTTAACACTTGACTTAACAAGTACTATGCTGCGATCAAAAGACTTTTGTTGCACTTTCTCTTTCCCCTTGTCTTTGCACCTTTCATTGCATAATTCATGACATTGTGGCCTTATGTGGCCTTTCTTCCCACAATGATGACAAGTCAGATTAGCATTTCTCCCATGAGACTTACTACGCGACTTGCCATACAACTTGGAAGCTTAGTGATATTGAAGTGTAATAAAGCTAAATTCCACAGCAAACTTTTAAACTAAAAATACAAGAAATAGACATAAAATGCCAAGGAGCCATAGCCAAGGTGGCTTGGCAAGAAATGGTATTACCAATGTTGGTTGAGAATCAAATGATGAGAGGCTGCAGCAAGGTATGCACCCCAAGCTATGGTACCCAAGAGTATTCACCCTCTTAGATGGTGGGAGGTTGAGACCTCAAACAAGTAATGTTTGTAAAATGGCAAAAAGATGCTACACATGTTATACCTCCACCTTTTATACTTACCCTAGACTAAGGCATTCATGCTTTATTAAAAGTCATCCCGGCCTAAAAGAGCTTTGTCCCCAAAGCTGGAATTGGGACAATTGATGAAGAAAGATTACAAGGATAGCTTTGTAAGTGAAGAATCCATGCTATAATGAAACTCCAAGCTGAACAAGATCTCATATATCAATGAAGTATAGGTATGAAATTTGAATATACTACAGAAAACTATCCAAAACAAGTCAATGCACAAGAATGGCCATAACTTGAAGAAGAAATGTCCAATCATCATTTATGAGCTATAGAAATGTAGAGGACAATCCCTATTATCCATCCATGCCATAAAAATCCAATTTTGATGACCATAGAGCAATTATTTTTACGACAAAAATTTAATATAGCAAGTTGTCCAGTTCAGATTATTACTCTGTTTCCTACAAAAGCCATGGAAAAGAATCAAGGTATGATGATGGTTTCCAAGTAGACTCCTCCATGGGCAAACCTCGCCATTTAATAAGGTACTCTAGCAGTGAGTAGTTCCTTAAAACCTTTTCTCTTTTGCCAATAACCTTTTCAGGCTCATAAATGATAAGACCATCTTCATCCATGGGAGGTAACCCTTCTAAAATCTTTATGGTTGGACCCACATATTTCTTAAGTTGGGAAACATGGAAGGTAGAATGAATCCTTGTTGAAGAAGGCAAATCAAGCTTGTATGCAAGCTCACCAACTCGTTTGAGGATTTGATAAGGCCCATAGTAACAATGAGCCAACTTATTATGACCGCCTTTGAGAGAAGCATACCTAGATTTAGACACTTTAAGGAATACCCAATCTCCTTCTTCAAACTCCAAAGGTCTCCTCTTTTCATCAGCATAAGCCTTCATAACATCTTGTGCCTTCCTAATGTTTTCCTTACATTGATGCAAAAGAGCTTCCATTTTCTCAACTTTATCCTTGGCTTGTGGATTCACGTCTTCATGAAAAAGGGCTGAAGGTATTTGTACTTTGTATCCATAAAGTGCTTCAAATGGTGACATGCCAATGCTCATATGATAAGTGTTATTATAACAAAATTTAGCAAGATGTAACCAATGATCCCACAAAGCTTGAGTGTCATGGCAAAAATGACAAAGATAGACTTCCAACCATTTATTAACTCGCTCCGTTTGGCCATCAATTTGGGGATGATATGATGTGCTAGGAGTCAAAATTGTTCCACTAGAAGTGAATAAACTCCTCCAAAAGCTTCCCATGAACTTATTATCATGATCGGATGCTATTTTCAATGGCATACCATGAAGCTTAAAAATGCATTCCATGAACTTTGTCTAAAAGTAGGTGGCCCAAAACCATAAGATGAAGGTTGTCCATTTGAAACATACTCTTGGTTTGGGATGTCATGAGCTTATCTTTGCTCATCATGCCTTCCCCCTTCATGAACTTGATTGTTGACTACCTTTCCTTTTTGTGCATTTGAGGGCTGATGATGAAAATTCTTGTAGAAATGATCACATCCATGATAATCATTATCCCATCGAGTGTTGTCTTGTTCCCCTTCATGTCTATGATTATCCTTTGGACTACTAAACTAAGGCCTTGGGGTATGAATGCCATGAATTTGTGAAGGATGATGGTTGCCCCTCACTCTAGATGGCTCTCCCCTTTCAAAAGTGTGCATTACTGAATAAGACTTCTCTTTGCTTGGATAGGAAGGATTACCAACAAAGGGAATTGCATGGGAGTCTTCAATAGTTTGAGTTTCTCTTTGTGGTTTGCTTCCAATTTCCTTTATGGCAGAGATGAGCTCTTGGAATAAGGAATTATTGCTTTGCTGCAAATCAGAGATTCCTTGGTTTACTTGTGCCATCCCTTGCAACAAACCTTGATTCACATGGGTTAAACCTTCATTCAAAGCCTTCAAATCCTTAGAAAGGCCTTCATTGACATGTCCCAACTCTTTTGATAATAGGAGATAATCATTCTCTGCATGCTCTTCATGTATATCATGTTGTTCTTAATGTGTGCTATAAGCAATCCCAATGCTTAATTCTTCATCTATTTGATCAACATTATGGGCTTCATTTTTGTAATTTTGATCCTCTTGGAAGTCTCTAACACATCATTCAATGCCTCAGTAATAGGATCTTTCTTCTTATTCCTGGCCATTAGGAAACAGCGATGTAGTAGTAGACAGTTTGTCACTTAACCCCTTGTTTCTTCGGAATATGGCACAATCCCAATGCTTAATAGCTCTATGGAAATCTTATTATATGAGGATATACTAGATTTAGTAATATCTCATATTGCAATAAGGTATATGGGTAGAATGAACTCAAACAGTGTATCCAAGACAACCTGTTTAGGTGCAGTCCACTAGACCCCCTATCAATGAATTGGCCATAACTTTTGCTCCCGATGTCCAATTACTAAATTTTTTAATTCAAATGAAAGCTTAACAACCCCTCTTTGAATCAAGCTATTAAGATTCAAATTCATATCATGACAGAATTTTTTGTAATAGGAATTGTGTACTTGTCCAGAGAATTCTTACAACCTGTTAACACTCTGTGGAAACCCTGTTTGACCCTGTAGGAATACCCTGAGAGAAGGAAACCCTTGTAAACCATTGTAGCAACCATGAAAGGATTATGGGGCACCTATAGGGCTCAAGAATAACCTATAGATTGGTATATACCTGCTATTTTATCTGTCAAACACCTATAGGTACCCTGAAAATAGGAGATGCCCTGCACCTCTTCCAATGGCTCTTCAACCACTTATGGAACTCTGAATATTGCTGATCAATGTTGTACTAGTGCCAAACTCTGATAATGGGGAATGTACCTGCACCTAAATTTGAGAATTGCATGGGCTCCGAGACAAGAAGGGTGTGCAAAGTTCCACCTCAAGCCAGGTTGTGCACCCCTTCAGGGTCTTAATCAGGAAGGGAGGGTTACCTCTCTTTTGTCTTCCCGACTCACCAGGCATCCACTTTTCCTCGCAGGAACCAAAATGGCAAGTACATCCTAATGGTTAATCAAACAAGGATGCTATGCATTGACTAAAAAAGCCTTTGAACTCTTTAATGAAATGCAAGTGGGTATTGGGAAATGACTGAATTGAAAGGGCTATGGATAGGGCTTTACCCTTTTGCAGTGACTCACTGCTTTTACAATGTTCCCACTTACCATTTTCATCATTTTTTCAGTCCTATAGCATCAATGCTCAATCATCCAACAAAAATCCAAGTCAAGTAGGCAGTGAGTAGCATTTATGCAATCAATTGAGCTTCAACATTTGAATGGGTAGAAAAGAACTCATCGAGCAATCATAATGAGTCCTGGGCTGAATTCTACATGCCTTCAATAGAAATTAAGAGGCTCTATTACACTCAATCTCTCTTATGAACAATAGGATTGGTTCAACAATTGGATAAAAGAGAGATTAAGTTGAAAGTACTAGAATTGCCTCTTTAATGCTGATGGAAAGTAGTAGATGAATCCAATCAATCAACCTTCAACATAAGACAACATCAATAGACCAATATATTAGATCAATAAGACCAACTTCAAGAAGGCTTTGTCCAATATGATTGCTCCCATATAATCCTCAACTCCCGATCAATAAGATTGCTCCAATGCAATCAAAAGAAGTCAATGATTTGATAGAAGTCCACAATAGCTTATTGGAGAAGATCCTTTGAGCTTTGATGCGTGTAAATTCTCATTAGAATCATGGATTCCATGAATTTTCAGACATTGCCATGTACAAGAGGCTGAAAATGCTTTCAAACTTGAAGAATTTCTTCAATGTAAGCCAAATCGTTGAAGAATACCTTCAATTGAACCTTCTCGAGGTTGTAGACAACAAAAGCCCCATGAAATTGAAGAAAATAATCCAAGAATTGGATTCTTGAAGCTTGCTGCCCAATCGTTGAAGAATACCTTCAATTGAACCTTCCCGGGGTTGTAGACAACAAAGGCCCCATGAAATTGAAGGAAATAATCCAAGAATTGGATTCTTGAAGCTTGTTGCCCTGTTTTGACTCCATAGCCACCATATTTTGAAGCTTCACGTCCAAGAAGGCTTCAATGTTAGTCCCTTGAGTGTTGAAGAAGCTCCATGATACTTGTTAGAGCAAAAGCCCTTTGATCTTTGAAGAAATTTAAAAAAAAAACATTATTGTCCTGAATCTGTCATAGCTAGGGTTTGAGAGATTAAGAATGCTCAAGAGGATGGGATTTAGTTGAGTATGCTTGATTGGAGACTTAGAGAGTGATTGTCATAGATTGCACAAGCCATAGCTAATGCCATTTGTTGATGAAATCGTGGAGAAGAGGAGCAGGAAATTCAGCGCAAAATGGGCTAATTCAACCTACTGTCCTTTTGAGATGGTTCCCATGATCAAGAGGCATATATCCACTCTATGAAGAGCTTAAAGTATGGAGATTATAGTCGTGTAGGTCACTTTGACCATTGAAGGGCCTGAGAAAAGAGAAAAGCCAAGATCCACCATGAAAGCTTGAAGAAAGCTTGAGAGAAGGAAGAGAGAGAAGCTGGTCCCAAAAAGTAATCTTAGTTTAACCACTGTAACCCCATTTAGTCTTCTGTTAGGGTCAAAAGCCTTCAAAATGGACCTCCATTTGACCATGTCCTACTATTTCGGCCAAGAAACTCCATCTTCCTCAAGATCTTCTTCAAGAAACCTTCAAAATTAGTCCCAACTTGTTGTAGAGAACTCTGACTAGTCATGTTTTGAACTATACCAAACCCTATGACCAAATCCTGGTGCTGCAATTAACCGGTTACTGTCCCTGTGACTAAATTCTCTAAGAAAATGACTCTTCCCATGGATCAAAGTCCATGCTCTGATACCAATGTAATAAAGCTAAATTCCACAACAAGCTTTTAAATTGAAAATACAAGAAATAGACATAAAATGCCAAGAAGCCATAGCCAAGGTGGCTTGGCAAGAAATGGTATTACCAATGTTGGTTGAAAATCAAATGATGAGAGGCTGCAGCAAGGTATGCACCCCAAGCTATGGTGGCCAAGAGTATTCACCCTCTTAGATGGTGGGAGGTTGAGACCTCAAACAAGTAATGTTTGTAAAATGGCAAAAAGATGCTACACATGTTACACCTCCACCTTTTATACTTACCCTAGACTAAGGCATTTATGCTTTATTACATGAAGATAGCATTGTCAATGCATGATGCCATACTGCAAGCTAAAACAGTGTAGACAGTTCAAAACTGCTTGTTGTAAACTATAGAAAATGACCAAAAACCACCAAAACCAAGGCAAGATGGCAAGAAACGAGTATTTAATGATGCTACCCACCAAGTACCATCAAAAGTACATTAAAGTAGAATGATTCAACATGAAAAATACATGACAGTCTAGAGATATATGCTTGCTGTAATTTATGACAGCTGTGTATAATGAGAGTTGACAATAGGAAAAACCCAATATTCAAAGTCAATCACTGATTGCCAATGCAAAACCAGCATCAAGCAGGCATAAACAAGCATGTAACTGTCAAACTAACATGAGCCAAACACCCAAGCATATCAGACAAAGTCCGTTAGTAAAGTCGGTACACCCCCCAATCAACAGGGCAAAATGTACATACCACTACCAAGACCTAACACAAATCGCAGTGTTTGCTCAGTGAATACAAAGCCGAATCAGCCCAAGTACATCTACATTGACCAAGTATATCAACCATACATCATCCATGAGGAGATCCTAGACTCAAAGATCCAAAAGCTCAATATGCATAACCTACACTACTCAATGTTTGATAAGCGTACAAAAAATGCTCCCACTAGCACAAAAGCCGTAAGTATCAAGCAAATAATCTCAAACAAATCATGTAAGAGCACCAATGACGGAGTATCCAAGATCATACATCAGTAAGACATCCAGAGCACATGAACGGTCAAGTATCCAATGATGGCATCCAATGTCATGAAGACAATCCCAATCAATCTCTAATGACAAGCCAAAGCAAGACCAAAATAAGCTCTAGAATATCCAAAGTGAAGCCCAAACGAAGCTTCGATAGCATTCAAGTCCAAACAATGTAACTAGCATGTGTAGGTAACATAAGCATCAAGCATATACCAACGGGTCATACACAAACCATAGGTATAACCGCTGTCACAAGGCATGCCAGTGTAGACCAATGTCAAGTAAATGCCAACTAATACGGAGCTCAAACAAGGCTCAAAATACATTCTGAAACCATCCAAAGCATTGGCCAACCTTAATTTGCATCCCAATTGTCATATGAAACACCCTGGAAGCACCCGTGAATAAGCAAAGCATAAAGTGACTAAATAAGCTTCAGCCTTGGAGTGTACAATAGTGATTTATGTGTAAAACTAAGTATTTCAAGCCACTAAATCAGGTCCAAATGAGGGCCAATCAATAGGCATACATTCCCCTAACATTCGGGGACCATTCGAGACCCAAATGTCAATGCCAACCAAGATGTAGCATCATATGTCAATGTAACACTGTTTATAATAGCATGTGAATTGTTATGATAGTCCCAAGACAATGCTAAATCAAACCCAAATCAATGCCAATGCTCAATGCTTCAATGTCAGGCTCTAAGTATGCTTCTAGGCATCAAATGAGACCTATCCAAGTGCCCAATGGCTGGAGTACTTGGAGAAGATCAATGTCAAGCTGAGAAAGATACTCCTGCATGTCACATGATGGCACAAACTGATCTGGGACCTATGGAAGGGCTGGGCAAGGTCAAGGCAAGGTTGGGGGGTAGTCAAGGATCCCTAGGAGCTCCCTCTTGAAGGGCAAAGTCACCGGTAGAGTGTAGGTGTCACAAGAAGCAAGAGGACATGGCTGCCCCCTTCACAAAACCTATGGATTGAAGTGAAAAAACAAAAGAGAGGTCCAATACCTCTGAAGGAACACCTTGAGGGTGCCCAAATGGTCCGGGTAGGTGCTCGAGAAGTCGTGGAGCTCGAAGGAGTCAAATATGGCTACCAAGAGTGAGAACCAATGGTGTATGGATTTGAATGAATACTGAAGGAGTCACGGACCAAGCTCGAATGCTCAAGCAACCATGCTCAAATACCGATTGAAAGGTGAGAAGGATCAAAGCTTGCACGAGAGAGCTATGGTGAGAGAGCAAAAGCGAGAGAGAGAGAGAGAGAGAGAGAGAGAGAGATACAATGTGGGAACTCCAACAGTCACAATGTGTGACCAGCCTTCCCTTTATTCATCTATCACTAAAAGAATAAAGAATAAAGTGACAGTGACGGGCTGGAGTACCAGAGCTACATACGCACATACACATACACGACACTTATCACACTCACAACACCATATTTTCAGTTTCCAGTTTTTAGCTTTTCATTCAGCACTTTTATTTTGGATAGCTGGACCTCATCTGTTGTATCACAGTTTGTCTCATAGGCCAGTTTTGGTCTTTAGAAGACGTTAATATAACTTTCTTTCTTACTTTCTTTCTTTCTCTCTCTCTCTCATATCTTGAAGACCCACAACATGCATCTCCCTCTCCTCCTCTTCCTTTTTACCCCCTCTCTCTCTCTCTATCTCTCTATTTTTACCCCCCCCCCCCTCTCTCTCTCTCTCTCTCTCTCTCTCTCTCTCTCTCTCTCTCTCTCTCTCTCTCTCTCTCTCTCTCTCTCTCTCTCTAACAATGAATTAGTAGTTCTCTCTCAACTTATTTACATCACTAGATTAATCTTATGTGCTTATCTTTAATAATATTATCACAATGTTAATAGTTCAATTATGCGTGCATATGAGATATCACACTACATATACATTCACATCCCCCCTCTCTTCTTTGCACATATTTTATAATTACATCTTGATGTGTTAGTACTTTAGTTATGCACAACTATAGACACATCCACTTATACTTGCACATTGCTCTCTCTCTTCCTCATTTGATAAGGCTTACATATAGATTGAAGTTATGCATTTATTTACAATAGATCCTTGCAAACAATTGCTTCACAATCTCCGTTAAATATAGCTCTGTATTACTTCATTACTTGTAGTTGTTATTTCTTTCAAGAATTTTTCATTTTAAACTCCAAACTTCAACAATGAAATATTTTAATATATTGATATATTTCACATTATACTGCATGAACTTACTACAAAAACTACAAAAACAATTTTCTAAATCCACAAATGCATTTGCAAGTTAGTGAACTACTATATGCAAAGCAAATGAACATATTTTTTGCAAATATTAAATATCAATCCAGCTCCATTGCAGGAGGGTGAAATGGGTGTTCTCTAACAAACTCATAGACTCCCTTATGAAAACTTACTAGCTTGCTCAAACATGGAAGCATGTATTTCAAGAGGATGGTATTCAAGGGATTTTCCTTAGTCGAATAGGAAAGCATCTATTTGAAGAGGATGGTATCCATGGGATTTCTTGAAATGTAACTGGATATGTAAAGGAGTTAGGTGGGTTACATTGAATCTTCTTTATGCTATCATCCATAAATAGTATCATTGTAGGACTAAAGTGTGGCCAATCAATATCATCAAAACATTTTAGAAATTGTGGCTTCAGCCTGACTCCTTATTGAAGAATGAGTTACAAGAACAAATGCACTGCAGGTATCACTTTCCTACAATCAGCCATATTCTCTTTAGAAGAAGACATAAAAGTGTGACATATTCTAAAGAATACATGTGGAATTACTCACCAAGAATTTGGATCCTTATGTCTCTTGCACTTTTTTTCTTCGAGTATTTTTTGTATAATGTATTCTCGTTAGAGGAAAATTCACTTTCACGTAGTCGAGGAAGATAGGACATCTCCGGTACACCTCCTTGTTCCACTATTGCTCAATCTGGTGATCCTTATATATGAGCTACTCCTTCAAGTGCACCTAATCCCTGTATTTCCTTGGCAGAGTTTGCAACATCCCCTTCTCCAATTGCCTATACATGAACCTACCATTCATAGTTGTATTACATATAGAGAACACATTGATAAGATACCATTTTAAATATACTTCTATAGAAGGATACGGAGTTATGCTTGTTGAGAAGTCTCCATGCTACTAACTTGCATGACTTCTGAGACTCAATATCATCATTTGGTTTGAAATTCTCTTTATCTCCTGTGTGAACTAGAAGAACAAAACTTTATCCACTTGAATATTGTAGTAGTTTCATCATTGAGAAAGAGAGAGAGAGAGACAAAGAGAGATTATGTAACTTTATCATAATCTCTCTAAGGGGACATGAATTTTTTTTAATCGAATAGGGGTTGCTAGCAACCCTTTCTCAAAGAGAGAGAGAGAGAGAGAGAGAGAGAGAGAGCTTTGAATCACAACTCCCCTACATCATCTCTCTAAGGGGACATGAAATTTTTTATCGCCAGACACTACAACATATAGACCCAATAGCGACGTTTAAAGTGACGGAATTATTCATGGAAAAAATTACCCCCGTCATTGCTATTCGCGTCGCTATTAGCGACACTCTCAATTCGTCGCTATTTGCATCACTAATTGGATTAGCGACGCAAATAGCGACGGTTACAGAGGGGAAAAAAATAGGTGGCAGGGCATACAGCCCTGCCACCCTTCTAGCTATATGCACTAAATATTCTTGCATAATTCATTTGCCAATGTCAGCTACATCTAATGTCTGAAAATTGTGTATCAGGTTATTTTTAAAAAAAAACTGAATCCTTTGATTGCAAAAGCAAGATATAATTAATTCGAAAAGGTATTTCGCAATGAGCTTTTTCATCACTTGCTTAGGCCCGAGAAGAAAAAGAGATTGTGATTACAAAAGCTAGATATAATCAATTCAAAAAAGTATTACTCAAGGAGCTTTTTTATCACTTGTTAGGCCCAAGAAGAAGAGCTTCACTTCAAGCTTTCATTATAGTTAGGACCCTGAGGTATGAATAAGTCCCATTGATCTTCTGCTCACTCCAGCTTATTCCAATATTGTTCAAGTCTTTTTGGGGGAGCATTTGGACATCTGTAAGAGTTGTACCATGGTGTTGGAGCCAGAAACCCTTATATAGGGAGTGGTAGTGTCTCTAAGCTCTACTTCTTCCTTTTTGTTTTTACCTACGTCTAAGTCATCTTTTTTCTTGTCTTCACCCTCAATCTCAATGGATGGAGGTGTTTTAAGATCAAAAGAATCAAGCTCATCCTCCCCCTTCTCAAACTCCATTTCTTGAGCTCAGATTAGTTACTGTACTCCAAGTAGATCGATGAAACAAACAAATTTCTCTTTACCAAGTGATTTGGTAAAGATATCGACTACCTGGTCTTGTGTCTTCACATGAAGTAGATCAATCTGTCCTGCAATTACCATTTCTCTGATGAAATCGTAATGAATCTCTGTGTGTTTGAATCTAGTATGATAGACGGGGTTGCTAGCTAGTATCCATATACACCTCAGGTTGTATACATAACCCTCACGCTACTCCATATATATCTCTTCAAGCAAGTCACCATTCATGAATGCATTTTTGACATCCACCTTTCATAATTTTCAACCCTTAGAAGCCACTAATGCAATGACTATTCTCACCATTTCCATCTTGGCAACCGAGATGAAAGTCTCCTCATAATCTAGGCCGTATTGATGTGCATATCCCTTTGTAATGAGCCATGCTTTATACCTTTCCAACGAACCACCTGACTTGCATTTCTCTTTATAAACCCATTTGCTTAAAGACATCGAGTACCTCATCCTTGTACTTCCAAATGTACAACCATGTGTATCAGTTGAAATCATCTATCCAACTGACACTAGATTCTTGCAAATTTCGTTCTGCCATCTGTCCAATCGACAATAGATTCTTAGTAATAGAAGGTACATATAGTACATCATGTAGGCTCTTCTTTCTATCGTCATAGCTGCAGCAGTCTACCTTCCTACTGGTGGGCTATCTCGCACTCGTGTCCAAAATCTTTCCATCCCTTTTAGCTCCAAGTCTTGCATTCTCCTTATCTCTCCAAGGGCGATAGTGCTTGGTTTTCATCTCCTCTTCTTCTCTGGTGGTCGTTGTGCTCTATGGGGAGCACCTGTTGCTGCACTAGAGGAGGCTCCACCTTGTACTCCAGGTGGCAGGCTTTGGCATGAGGCCTCTCCATGGCCGAGAAACGGGGACATGCTTGCTTGGTGCCTACCATGCAAGCTCGAGGAGGGCAAGATGGAGAAGAGACAAAGGTTGGGGGTGGATTGGCGGTGGCAGTGACCTCTCTCTCTCTCTCTCTCTCTCTCTCTCTCTCTCTCTCTCTCTCTCAATATCCCTTGCGCACGTTGATCTCTCTCACTTCTTCTCTCTTTACACTCTTCATCAACAAAAAGAAAGAGAGAAGTAAAGAAAAGAGAAAAACAAATAGAGAATAGATAATGCACCTCAAAGCTTGAAGAAGAATCCCTTCGTGCTACTCTCCTTCTTCTTCTTCTCCTTCACGAGTTCCCTCCTTCTTCTTTGTAGTTGTCCCCTCTCTTTTTGTGGTGGATTGGCGATGGCAGCGACCTCTCTCTCTCTCTCTCTCTCTCTCTCTCCCTTGCGCACGTTGATCTCTCTCACTTCTTCTCTCTATACACTCTTCATCAACAAAAAAAAAGAGAGAAGTAAAGAAAAGAGAAAAATAAAGAGAGAAGAGATAATGCACTTACCTCAAAGCTTGAAGAAGAAACTCTTTGCGCTTCTCCCCTTCTTCTTCTTCTCCTTCACGGGTTCCCTCCTTCTTCTTTGCAGTTGTCCCCTCTCTTTTTGTGGTGGATTGGCGGTGGCAGCGACCTCTCTCTCTCTCAATCTCCCTTGCGCACGTTGATCTCTCTCACTTCTTCTCTCTATACACTCTTCATCAACAAAAAGAAAGAGAGAAGTAAAGAAAAGAGAAAATTAAAGAGAGAAGGGATAATGCACTTACCTCAAAGCTTAAAGAAGAATCCCTTTGCGCTTCTCTCCTTCTTCTTCTTCTCCTTCATGAGTTCCCTCCTTCTTCTTTGCAGTTGTCCCCTCTCTTTTTGTGGTGGATTGGCGGTGGCAGCGACCTCTCTCTCTCTCTCTCTCTCTCTCTCTCTCTCTCTCTCTCTCTCTCTCTCTCTCCCACTTGCACATGTTGATCTCTCTCACTTCTTCTCTCAATACACTCTTCATCAACAAAAAGAAAGAGAGAAGTAAAGAAAAGAGAAAAACAAAGAGAAAAGAGATAACGCACTTACCTCAAAGCTTGAAGAAGAATCTCTTCGTACTTCTCTCATTTTTTTCTCCTTCGGGAGTTCCTTCCTTCTCCTTTACACTTGTCTCCTCCCTCTTCATGGATGGCGGCAGATGGCCTCTCTCTCTCTCTCTCTCTCTCTCTCTCTCTCTCTCTCTCTCTCTCTCTCTCTCTCTCTCTTGTTTACAAACCTGTAAAATACCATGCTTGGGTTTTGACAAATTTTTATGAAGCCCCTCTCTCTCCCGTTTTTTATTTCTCTCCATCTCTCTCTTCCTTCCCCTCCCTTCTTCTCTCTATTTCTCTCCCTCCTTCCCTCCCCACTCTCACTCAACTCATCTCATTGCAAAGACAATCAAAGATAGAAAATAAAAAGCTTAAGAAACAAAGATATTGAAAGAAATGTCACCCCACCTCTCTTTATCTCTCTCTCCCCCCTCTCCCTTTACTTTTCTTTATTAACCTTCTCTCATTCTCTCATTGTTTTCCTATTTCTCTCTCCCTCTCTCTCACTCTCTATTTTTTCTCTCTATCTCTCTTTCTCCCTCTCTCTCTCTTCTTTTCACTCTCCTTCCTCTCTTTACCTCACCCTTCTTTTCTACGTCCTCCTCCTCTCTTCCTTCCCTCTCCCTCTCTCTATTTCTCTCCCCCTCTCTTTATCTCTCTATTTTCCTTTCTTTGTTTCCTCTCTCTTTGTTTTTCCCCCCTCTCTCTCTCGTTGTTTCTCTCACTCATCCTCTCTCCCTCCCTTCATCTCTCATTTCTCTCTTCCTCTTTCTCTTTATTTCCTTTATCTCCCTTTTTCTCTCTTTCATTCCCTTCATTCTTCTCCCTTCTTTCCTCCCTCCCTCTCTTTCCATGTATCTCTTTGCAAAGAAAAACAAAAAAAGAAAACAAGAGAACACAAAATAAAAGCAAGAAGAGGCAATGTACCTACCTCAAAGGCCAAAAGATGAAACCCTTTGTACCTTCTCTTTGCACCTTCCCTCCCTTCTCCGTTGCACACTTCTCTTTCTTCTTCATGTATAGCGGCGGTGGCGATGAAAATGGTGATGAGCTCCCCCCCCTCTCTCTCTCTCTCTCTCTCTCTCAAAGCTTTAAGCTCTCTCTCTCTCTCTCTCTCTCTCTCTCTCTCTCTCTCTCTCTCTCTCTCTCTCTCTCTCTCTCTCTCATTCTTTCTCGCAAATGTTTTCTCGGCAAATGTTACGCTCGGGTTTTCGAAACTTTTTTCCCAGACCGGTGTCGCTTTATGCATCGCTAATAAATAGCGACACCACTTTTTTGCGTCGCAAATGGCCGTCCCTATTGCCCCGTTCCCTTGTAGTGAGACAGGGATAGCTAACAACCCCTTCTCGGTGAAAAAATTTTAGAAGTTGCCTCCATCTCTCTAAAGGGACTTATGAAAAAAAAATTTGGCTAGGAAGGTTGTTGATAGCTCCATGTTTAGTTTTTTTTTTTTAAATTAGAGTGGACTTGTGAAAAAAACTTCATCGAGAAGGGGTTGCCTATTCAGCAGAAAAAAATTTCACAAGTCCCCTCAAAGAAATGATGGAGAAGACTTGTGAAAAAAAATTTCATCTCAAAAAGAGATTGCAAGCAATCCTCTTCTCGACCTTCTCGACCGAAAAAAAAATCAAAGCAAGTCACATAATCTCTTTCTCTCTCTCTCTATATATATATATATATAGTGTAATTAACTAAAAAATTATTAGTAGTTTAGTTATTACCTAACTAATAAATTAAGTTTTTTGCATTGTGTATTTGGAAAAATAAAGACCTTATCAAATATTTTTTTAAAATTTATACTATTGAAATTATAATCAAAATGTGACTTCTTAGTCTAATTGTACTTGGGCTAAAAACTTTTAAATAGAGAAATTTGATGTAAGTTGGAGAGAGAGAGAGAGAGAGAGAGTGTGTGTGTGTGTGTGTGTGTGTGTGTGAGTGAGTGAGTGAGTGAGTGTTTTGATAAAGATCCAAAGTTATTAATGTAAGAGAAGCCCAAATGTAGTATTATACTATTATAGGAGAGAGTTGCTATAATTGTTTTAAGCCACGTAGAGAGAGAGAGAGAGAGAGAGAGAGAGATTATGTGACTTTATCATCATCTCTCTAAGAGGACGTGAATTTCTTTTGCCGAACTAGGGTTGCTAGTAACCCTTTCTCACAGAGAGAGAGAGAGAGAGAGAGAGAGAGAGAGAGAGAGGGCTTCGAATCACAACTCCCCTATATCATCTCTCTTAGGGGACATTAAATTTTTTGTCACCAAATAGGGGTTGCCGGCAAACCTTTCTCAATGAAAAAAATTTAGAAGTTGCTTCCATCCCTCTAAGGGGACTTATGAAATTTTTTGGGCTAGAAAGGTTATTGATAGCTCCATGTTTAGTGAAAAAAAAAATTTTGAGAGGACTTGTGAAAAAAAATTTCACCAAGAAGGGGTTGCCGGCAAACCCTTAATCGGCGAAAAAAAAAATCATCTTAAAAAGGGGTTGCAAGCAATCCTCTTCTTGACAAGTTGCTAGCAACCCCCTTTTCGACCAAAAAAAAAGTCAAAGCAAGTCACATAATCTCTCTCTCTCTCTCTCTCTCTCTCTCTCTCTCTCTCTCTCTCTCTCTCAATATCCCTTGCGCACGTTGATCTCTCTCACTTCTTCTCTCTATATACTCTTCATCAACAAAAAGAAAGAGAGAAGTAAAGAAAAGAGAAAAACAAAGAGAGAATAGATAATGCACTTACCTCAAAGCTTGAAGAAGAATCCCTTCGTGCTACTCTCCTTCTTCTTCTTCTCCTTCACGAGTTCCCTCCTTCTTCTTTGTAGTTGTCCCCTCTCTTTTTGTGGTGGATTGGTGGTGGCAGTGACCTCTCTTTCTCTCTCTCTCTCTCTCTCTCTCTCTCTCTCTCTCTCCCTTGCGCACGTTGATCTCTCTCACTTCTTCTCTCTATACACTCTTCATCAACAAAAAAAAAAGAGAAGTAAAGAAAAGAGAAAAATAAAGAGAGAAGAGATAATGCACTTACCTCAAAGCTTGAAGAAGAAACTCTTTGCGCTTCTCCCCTTCTTCTTCTTCTCCTTCACGGGTTCCCTCCTTCTTCTTTGCAGTTGTCCCCTCTCTTTTTGTGGTGGATTGGCGATGGCAGCGACCTCTCTCTCTCTCTCTCAATCTCCCTTGCGCACATTGATCTCTCTCACTTCTTCTCTCTATACACTCTTCATCAATAAAAAGAAAGAGAGAAGTAAAGAAAAGAGAAAATTAAAGAGAGAAGGGATAATGCACTTACCTCAAAGCTTGAAGAAGAATCCCTTTGCGCTTCTCTCCTTCTTCTTCTTCTCCTTCATGAGTTCCCTCCTTCTTCTTTGCAGTTGTCCCCTCTCTTTTTGTGGTGGATTGGCAGTGGCAGCGACCTCTCTCTCTCTCTCTCTCTCTCTCTCTCTCTCTCTCTCTCTCCCTTGCACATGTTGATCTCTCTCACTTCTTCTCTCAATACACTCTTCATCAACAAAAAGAAAGAGAGAAGTAAAGAAAAGAGAAAAACAAAGAGAAAAGAGATAACGCACTTACCTCAAAGCTTGAAGAAGAATCTCTTCGTACTTCTCTTATTTTTTTCTCCTTCGAGAGTTCCTTCCTTCTCCTTTACACTTGTCTCCTCCCTCTTCATGGATGGCGGCAGACGGCCTCTCTCTCTCTCTCTCTCTCTCTCTCTCTCTCTCTCTCTCACTTGTTTACAAACCTGTAAAATACCATGCTTGGGTTTTGACAAATTTTTATGAAGCCCCTCTCTCTCCCGTTTTTTATTTCTCTCCATCTCTCTCTTCCTTCCCCTCCCTTCTTCTCTCTATTTCTCTCCCTCCTTCCCTCCCCACTCTCACTCAACTCATCTCATTGCAAAGACAATCAAAGATAGAAAATAAAAAGCTTAAGAAACAAAGATATTGAAAGAAATGTCACCCCACCTCTCTTTATCTCTCTCTCCCCCCTCTCCCTTTACTTTTCTTTATTAACCTTCTCTCATTCTCTCATTGTTTTCCTATTTCTCTCTCCCTCTCTCTCACTCTCTATTTTTTCTCTCTATCTCTCTTTCTCCCTCTCTCTCTCTTCTTTTCACTCTCCTTCCTCTCTTTACCTCACCCTTCTTTTCTACGTCCTCCTCCTCTCTTCCTTCCCTCTCCCTCTCTCTATTTCTCTCCCCCTCTCTTTATCTCTCTATTTTCCTTTCTTTGTTTCCTCTCTCTTTGTTTTTCCCCCCTCTCTCTCTCGTTGTTTCTCTCACTCATCCTCTCTCCCTCCCTTCATCTCTCATTTCTCTCTTCCTCTTTCTCTTTATTTCCTTTATCTCCCTTTTTCTCTCTTTCATTCCCTTCATTCTTCTCCCTTCTTTCCTCCCTCCCTCTCTTTCCATGTATCTCTTTGCAAAGAAAAACAAAAAAAGAAAACAAGAGAACACAAAATAAAAGCAAGAAGAGGCAATGTACCTACCTCAAAGGCCAAAAGATGAAACCCTTTGTACCTTCTCTTTGCACCTTCCCTCCCTTCTCCGTTGCACACTTCTCTTTCTTCTTCATGTATAGCGGCGGTGGCGATGAAAATGGTGATGAGCTCCCCCCCCCTCTCTCTCTCTCTCTCTCTCTCTCAAAGCTTTAAGCTCTCTCTCTCTCTCTCTCTCTCTCTCTCTCTCTCTCTCTCTCTCTCTCTCTCTCTCTCTCTCTCTCATTCTTTCTCGCAAATGTTTTCTCGGCAAATGTTACGCTCGGGTTTTCGAAACTTTTTTCCCAGACCGGTGTCGCTTTATGCATCGCTAATAAATAGCGACACCACTTTTTTGCGTCGCAAATGGCCGTCCCTATTGCCCCGTTCCCTTGTAGTGAGACAGGGATAGCTAACAACCCCTTCTCGGTGAAAAAATTTTAGAAGTTGCCTCCATCTCTCTAAAGGGACTTATGAAAAAAAAATTTGGCTAGGAAGGTTGTTGATAGCTCCATGTTTAGTTTTTTTTTTTTAAATTAGAGTGGACTTGTGAAAAAAACTTCATCGAGAAGGGGTTGCCTATTCAGCAGAAAAAAATTTCACAAGTCCCCTCAAAGAAATGATGGAGAAGACTTGTGAAAAAAAATTTCATCTCAAAAAGAGATTGCAAGCAATCCTCTTCTCGACCTTCTCGACCGAAAAAAAAATCAAAGCAAGTCACATAATCTCTTTCTCTCTCTCTCTCTATATATATATATATAGTGTAATTAACTAAAAAATTATTAGTAGTTTAGTTATTACCTAACTAATAAATTAAGTTTTTTGCATTGTGTATTTGGAAAAATAAAGACCTTATCAAATATTTTTTTAAAATTTATACTATTGAAATTATAATCAAAATGTGACTTCTTAGTCTAATTGTACTTGGGCTAAAAACTTTTAAATAGAGAAATTTGATGTAAGTTGGAGAGAGAGAGAGAGAGAGAGAGAGTGTGTGTGTGTGTGTGTGTGTGTGTGAGTGAGTGAGTGAGTGAGTGTTTTGATAAAGATCCAAAGTTATTAATGTAAGAGAAGCCCAAATATAGTATTATACTATTATAGGAGAGAGTTGCTATAATTGTTTTAAGCCACGTAGAGAGAGAGAGAGAGAGAGAGAGAGAGAGATTATGTGACTTTATCATCATCTCTCTAAGAGGACGTGAATTTCTTTTGCCGAACTAGGGTTGCTAGTAACCCTTTCTCACAGAGAGAGAGAGAGAGAGAGAGAGAGAGAGAGCTTCGAATCACAACTCCCCTATATCATCTCTCTTAGGGGACATTAAATTTTTTGTCACCAAATAGGGGTTGCCGGCAAACCTTTCTCAATGAAAAAAATTTAGAAGTTGCTTCCATCCCTCTAAGGGGACTTATGAAATTTTTTGGGCTAGAAAGGTTATTGATAGCTCCATGTTTAGTGAAAAAAAAAATTTTGAGAGGACTTGTGAAAAAAAATTTCACCAAGAAGGGGTTGCCGGCAAACCCTTAATCGGCGAAAAAAAAAATCATCTTAAAAAGGGATTGCAAGCAATCCTCTTCTTGACAAGTTGCTAGCAACCCCCTTTTCGACCAAAAAAAAAGTCAAAGCAAGTCACATAATCTCTCTCTCTCTCTCTCTCTCTCTCTCTCTCTCTCTCTCTCTCTCTCTCTCTCTCAATATCCCTTGCGCACGTTGATCTCTCTCACTTCTTCTCTCTATATACTCTTCATCAACAAAAAGAAAGAGAGAAGTAAAGAAAAGAGAAAAACAAAGAGAGAATAGATAATGCACTTACCTCAAAGCTTGAAGAAGAATCCCTTCGTGCTACTCTCCTTCTTCTTCTTCTCCTTCACGAGTTCCCTCCTTCTTCTTTGTAGTTGTCCCCTCTCTTTTTGTGGTGGATTGGTGGTGGCAGTGACCTCTCTCTCTCTCTCTCTCTCTCTCTCTCTCTCTCTCTCTCTCTCCCTTGCGCACGTTGATCTCTCTCACTTCTTCTCTCTATACACTCTTCATCAACAAAAAAAAAAAGAGAAGTAAAGAAAAGAGAAAAATAAAGAGAGAAGAGATAATGCACTTACCTCAAAGCTTGAAGAAGAAACTCTTTGCGCTTCTCCCCTTCTTCTTCTTCTCCTTCACGGGTTCCCTCCTTCTTCTTTGCAGTTGTCCCCTCTCTTTTTGTGGTGGATTGGCAATGGCAGCGACCTCTCTCTCTCTCTCTCAATCTCCCTTGCGCACATTGATCTCTCTCACTTCTTCTCTCTATACACTCTTCATCAATAAAAAGAAAGAGAGAAGTAAAGAAAAGAGAAAATTAAAGAGAGAAGGGATAATGCACTTACCTCAAAGCTTGAAGAAGAATCCCTTTGCGCTTCTCTCCTTCTTCTTCTTCTCCTTCATGAGTTCCCTCCTTCTTCTTTGCAGTTGTCCCCTCTCTTTTTGTGGTGGATTGGCAGTGGCAGCGACCTCTCTCTCTCTCTCTCTCTCTCTCTCTCTCTCCCTTGCACATGTTGATCTCTCTCACTTCTTCTCTCAATACACTCTTCATCAACAAAAAGAAAGAGAGAAGTAAAGAAAAGAGAAAAACAAAGAGAAAAGAGATAACGCACTTACCTCAAAGCTTGAAGAAGAATCTCTTCGTACTTCTCTTATTTTTTTCTCCTTCGAGAGTTCCTTCCTTCTCCTTTACACTTGTCTCCTCCCTCTTCATGGATGGCGGCAGACGGCCTCTCTCTCTCTCTCTCTCTCTCTCTCTCTCTCTCTCTCTCTCTCTCTCTCGCTTGTTTACAAACCTGTAAAATACCATGCTTGGGTTTTGACAAATTTTTATGAAGCCCCTCTCTCTCCCGTTTTTTATTTCTCTCCATCTCTCTCTTCCTTCCCCTCCCTTCTTCTCTCTATTTCTCTCCCTCCTTCCCTCCCCACTCTCACTCAACTCATCTCATTGCAAAGACAATCAAAGATAGAAAATAAAAAGCTTAAGAAACAAAGATATTGAAAGAAATGTCACCCCACCTCTCTTTATCTCTCTCTCCCCCCTCTCCCTTTACTTTTCTTTATTAACCTTCTCTCATTCTCTCATTGTTTTCCTATTTCTCTCTCCCTCTCTCTCACTCTCTATTTTTTCTCTCTATCTCTTTTTCTCCCTCTCTCTCTCTTCTTTTCACTCTCCTTCCTCTCTTTACCTCACCCTTCTTTTCTACGTCCTCCTCCTCTCTTCCTTCCCTCTCCCTCTCTCTATTTCTCTCCCCCTCTCTTTATCTCTCTATTTTCCTTTCTTTGTTTCCTCTCTCTTTGTTTTTCCCCCCTCTCTCTCTCGTTGTTTCTCTCACTCATCCTCTCTCCCTCCCTTCATCTCTCATTTCTCTCTTCCTCTTTCTCTTTATTTCCTTTATCTCCCTTTTTCTCTCTTTCACTCCCTTCATTCTTCTCCCTTCTTTCCTCCCTCCCTCTCTTTCCATGTATCTCTTTGCAAAGAAAAACAAAAAAAGAAAACAAGAGAACACAAAATAAAAGCAAGAAGAGGCAATGTACCTACCTCAAAGGCCAAAAGATGAAACCCTTTGTACCTTCTCTTTGCACCTTCCCTCCCTTCTCCGTTGCACACTTCTCTTTCTTCTTCATGTATAGCGGCGGCGGCGATGAAAATGGTGATGAGCTCCCCCCCCCCCTCTCTCTCTCTCTCTCTCTCTCTCTCTCTCTCTCTCTCTCTCTCTCTCTCTCCCTTGCACATGTTGATCTCTCTCACTTCTTCTCTCAATACACTCTTCATCAACAAAAAGAAAGAGAGAAGTAAAGAAAAGAGAAAAACAAAGAGAAAAGAGATAACGCACTTACCTCAAAGCTTGAAGAAGAATCTCTTCGTACTTCTCTTATTTTTTTCTCCTTCGGGAGTTCCTTCCTTCTCCTTTACACTTGTCTCCTCCCTCTTCATGGATGGCGGCAGACGGCCTCTCTCTCTCTCTCTCTCTCTCTCGCTTGTTTACAAACCTGTAAAATACCATGCTTGGGTTTTGACAAATTTTTATGAAGCCCCTCTCTCTCCCGTTTTTTATTTCTCTCCATCTCTCTCTTCCTTCCCCTCCCTTCTTCTCTCTATTTCTCTCTCTCCTTCCCTCCCCACTCTCACTCAACTCATCTCATTGCAAAGACAATCAAAGATAGAAAATAAAAAGCTTAAGAAACAAAGATATTGAAAGAAATGTCACCCCACCTCTCTTTATCTCTCTCTCCCCCCTCTCCCTTTACTTTTCTTTATTAACCTTCTCTCATTCTCTCATTGTTTTCCTATTTCTCTCTCCCTCTCTCTCACTCTCTATTTTTTCTCTCTATCTCCCTCTCTCTCTCTTCTTTTTACTCTCCTTCCTCTCTTTACCTCACCCTTCTTTTCTACGTCCTCCTCCTCTCTTCCTTCCCTCTCCCTCTCTCTATTTCTCTCCCCCTCTCTTTATCTCTCTATTTTCCTTTCTTTGTTTCCTCTCTCTTTGTTTTTCCCCCCTCTCTCTCTCGTTGTTTCTCTCACTCATCCTCTCTCCCTCCCTTCATCTCTCATTTCTCTCTTCCTCTTTCTCTTTATTTCCTTTATCTCCCTTTTTCTCTCTTTCACTCCCTTCATTCTTCTCCCTTCTTTCCTCCCTCCCTCTCTTTCCATGTATCTCTTTGCAAAGAAAAACAAAAAAAGAAAACAAGAGAACACAAAATAAAAGCAAGAAGAGGCAATGTACCTACCTCAAAGGCCAAAAGATGAAACCCTTTGTACCTTCTCTTTGCACCTTCCCTCCCTTCTCCGTTGCACACTTCTCTTTCTTCTTCATGTATAGCAGCGGCGGCGATGAAAATGGTGATGAGCTCCCCCCCCCCCCTCTCTCTCTCTCTCTCTCTCTCTCTCTCTCTCTCAAAGCTTTAAGCTCTCTCTCTCTCTCTCTCTCTCTCTCTCTCTCTCTCTCTCTCTCTCTCATTCTTTCTCGCAAATGTTTTCTCGGCAAATGTTACGCTCGGGTTTTCGAAACTTTTTTCCCAGACCGGTGTCGCTATTTGTGTCGCTATATGCATCCCTAATAAATAGCGACACCACTTTTTTGCGTCGCAAATGGCCATCGCTAT